>NC_087152.1:7460000-7462500 GCF_035594125.1 Scylla paramamosain
CTCTTGTAATCCGAAGCTCAAAAATCATCTGCAGCCACTCGTCCGTTAGAAGTATTGGTTTTGATTTCCTGTATTCTCATTATATATATTTCGGTTTAATGTGGTTTGATGGAAATCGTGTGTAGTATTGAATAGGTTAATCACTGTAATTACTATGCTAACCACCCAGACCATCAGCGCCCCATATTAGCGTCAGTGCAGGAGCGGGGAGCCATTACTGTTCCCCTTAATTTCCCTGCGGCATACTTAAATATAACACTTTAATATCCTATCCGGGACAGCCACCAGCCGTATTAATTTAGGAATACTTCATTAATTATTAAACGCGTTATTACTGTACGTATAGTTTATTTCCTATACGTCATCCATTCATTAGGTTCATCCTAATTTAACTTCACAATCACATCTGTCAGTCCATTAGCTCTACTCCTCCTCTTTGGACGTCTATAATAGTTGTCATTCAAGAACACACACAAAAAAAAGAAGGACAAAAAAGTGTGAGGGAAATTGCTGGAAACCATCAGATGTATACGTAGCAGTCACCGCGTTATGCATACATACATACGTACATAGATACATATATCCACTTAACGTCCATAAACTTATCTAATCTTCTTTTAAAGCTCCCTATTGACTCGACACTAATAACCTGATTAGCGAGTCTATTCATCTGCCACTCTATTTTAAGAACCAGTTTCTTTCTATTTGTTTTTCTTTTTTATCTGATTCTATCAAGTTCCAATCTGTGAGTTCGGGTCTCTTCCAGATTACTAACCCTTGTGATCATTTGTACGGTGAAGGATGGGAGAGAGGGAGGAAGATGGAGATACTTCAAAGAGAGGAAGTCTGTGGAAATTCCGTAACTGTGATCTTCAGTTAAATGACAGGTTCCATAAAAACCGTCTTGTATCTATCGGCATATCCACATTAATACATAATTCTACGTATGTGCAAAATTATTATAGAGTTATTTAGATTCTATTTTCGTGTCGGACGGTCACCGGCCGAGGGCAATTAAATTAGAAGAAAGAAAAAAAAAAGGCCCACTGAGGTGCCGGTCTCCAAACAGAATAAACAACAGAAATGAGTAAAAGTAACACATCACTTAACAACAGCACATCGCAGCCTTGATCAGCGTTAGTCTTCGGTCATAATCACTATGCCAGTAATCACCAACACTGATGCTGTTCTTCATCACTAAAATTACTGCCATCGCATCCTCAGTTCAGTTATTATTATGGCTTTCAACACCAGATTTCCATCACAATAATTATTACAAATACTACCACTGTCGCATTTCATTTTTTCTGACATGCGTTTGGCAAGTACACTCATTAATCTACAACGTGCATTGGTACAATGCTCATCACTGTCACAACAAAATTACTTTCCACTTTTTACCTGCAATATCATCCCAGTCCTTTACATTGCACACTTCAGTTTACCACTAAAATACCTTACTTACCTATGTTCACTGTTCACTATTGAGGCACCTTACTTCTGTTCACTGTTCATCACTAACTTTACTTCTGTTCACTGTTCACCACTAATCTTACTTCTGTTCATTGTTCACCACTAACGCATCTTACTTATGGCCACTATTCCCCATTAAAGTACCTTACTTCTGTTCACCGTTCACCACTAACACAGCTTACTTAACCCACTTTTTTTTTTACGTCTACCGTTCACCCATAACGCACCTTACTTATGTTCACTGTTCACCACAAGCACCACAACACGGACTGGGTGGTGAACTGGGTGCTGACTGCCTGCCAGCACCCACGTGGGGAAAGCCTCCTTGACAGTGGCGGCCTTAGAGATGCATGATACATATTTGCCTTTTGCTCACACCCAGATCACTACTGCCGCTCTTCCTGCTTCCCTTCCCTCCTTCCTGCCTGTCGCTGCCTCGTCCTTAGATTCACTCACTGTCCCTTCTTCCTGAATCCTCTGGCCCTGGGTGATTCTCTCTCTCTCTCTCTCTCTCTCTCTCTCTCTCTCTCTCTCTCTCTCTCTCTCTCTCTCTCTCTCTCTCTCTCTCTCTCTCTCTCTCTCGTTCTCGCTCTCGCTCTGCCTTCTATTTACTCCCTGTTTTGCTTAGGGTCTTCCTGCCTCTCCTCTTTTCGACCTGCCCCTTGACTCTGCGCCTTTGGGAACGTCTCCTCTCCTTTGCATGTCTTCTTCATCCACTTCCATTTCCTTCGCCCTCGAATTACTTCCTCCCCGTGTTTCCTTGCTGCTCGTCTCTCCGTTCTTGCCACTACATTTTTTTTTATTTCAGCAAAAATAGACATCTACAACAACAACAACAGCGACAACAAGAACAAAATCCACTTTCACTAATACGAAGTTAGTAAATATATCGCTCTTGTCAAATCTTTCGTTGTTTATACTGACGGTCGACATGATCTGGGCGAATGTTCTCATTTTCATTGATGCCGCTGTTGTTGCCGTCCTTCGAGGTGGCTCGTGTGTCTGCTAGCCTGCCTTCCTGCCTACC
>NC_087152.1:7465000-7477500 GCF_035594125.1 Scylla paramamosain
TTTTCACGCTCAGATTGCAGTACACGGTTTTGGGATGACGTTGTAAAGTAAACACAGTGAGGATGGCCAAGCTGATCACCGCCCGCTCGTCCTCAGCCTGTCCAAACCCATCCCCGCCTCCCTCACGCCCACATAGTAACTTAAGTGGGCTTCATGCAAGTGTGGGCGGGACGAATATAGCTACTGATGGTGTAGCGAGATTGTATACTGTCTAGTGAGTGGTATTGGAATAGATTCTTATATTTGGTTCAGTGTTATAAGAGACTGGAGGTATGAATGTTTGTTGTTGGAGAAAGAAAAAGGACAACGTAACATGTTGGGAGTGTGGGCTGGATAATTATAGCTACTGGTGTTGGAGTAGTGAGATTGTGTACAGAATAGTGGGTGGTACAGGAAGAGGTTGTTGTATTAGGTTCAATTTTGTAGCTGACTGTTGTTATGAATGTTTGTTGTTAAAGAAAGGGCGGGATGAATATAGTCACTAGTGTTGGAATGATGAGATTACGTATATACAGTCCAGTGTGCGGGACAGGAAGAGGTTCATATACTTGGTTCAGTGTGAGAGGAGAGATGGATTATGAATGTTGTTGTTGAGGAAACGAGGGAGTTAACGTAGCAGGTTTGCAAGTGATGCGGAAAAAAAAAAGTTCATCCAAGTGAATGTTTCGACAGGTGAGTGATTGCTTATAGTTGCGATTTTGCTGAATTAGTAAGAACTGATTGAATTGTGACTCGGCAACAATGAGGCCACATGACAACAGCTGAAGTTACGGATAAACATTACTACTCCCACTCAGAAAATGCCGTAAGCTAAAACCAAACTCGCATCATTCAGACGGCCAGCCAAGCACTTCATCACAGAGCTATCCGTCTTCTTAAGGTTGAGATAATAACTTTAATCTATATGAAGTATTTAGCTATTTATTCGTCCTTGTTAGCCAGCAGAAGGGAAGAGGAAGAGCTATAACGAACGACAAGATGGAGGATAAACAAGAGATAGTGACAATTTTTAGGAGGAAGGCAGAATGATAGAGAGGTCACGGTAGAGGGAGAGGAAGAGAAGAAAGGAACAGAGGTAATGTGGGGAGCGAAAGAAGAGGTTGTAACAAGTAACCAGAGAAGAAAGGAACAATACCTTCCCCCATACACAGACTTCCTTGCTGATCATACACAGAGTTCATAAAGGATGGAGACAAGAGCAACAAGAGAAATGTGTGACCAGAATACATAGAGAAAAAAAGATAAAGGAATCTGAGAAACAAACGATGTGACTTGAAAAAGGATGGATACATGAAAGGAGGAAGAGGCGAGTGAGCATAAAGTATAACATAATAAAAAATAGGCAAGGATAAGAAACGAAATCAGATAGACACACATTAACACGAGGAAAAAATAAAAAAATAAAGAAAAAAAAATCAGGCAGGAAAAAGGAAGAGTGAGTGAGCATAAAGCGTAATGTAATAAAAAGAAAACAAGGAAAGGAAACGAGAGAGTATACTGAGACGCATACGAACATGAGGAAAACATGAAAATACAAAACTGCCAGGAAAAAAGTAATCATACGAAACAGGAAAGAAAGATAAGATAAAAAAAAAAGTAAGAACAGCGAAGACTCTCTGAACACAGCATAAAAATAACACTTACAAAAAATACTGAACTCTTGACACAATAATATAATGATAGGAATAATAACGTACGATAAAATATCTCCACTTCTGTAGGAATCACAAGGACAAATTTTAGGTAAAGCCTCGAGTGTCATTTAGAAATCGATATACGTTACTTGTGGGAGAGTGGTAAATTATAAAAGCCTTCTGGAAATATGAGAAAGTATGAGCTTAGTGTGTAGGCGTGTGTGGGAGGGAGGAACATCTGGTGGCCTCGAGCTGCACTCTTTCCCCTCCACCTCCACCGGCCACTCACAGGTTGCCTCACCGCGTATTTGGTCACAGTGGCGCGCAGACAGCCAGATCGCGTTTATACAATGGTATTTTCTCCGCACTGAAGGATACAGGGACTTTTCGTGAGGATACGGAGTGAAACAATGGTAAATTTTCGCAACGGTACGGACAAAGGCGACGGTGACTTGAGATGCTGGCAGGATGTATACATGTACTAGATTAAGATTATATTCATAAAGTGGCTTTTCCTACGTACTGAAGGATACAAATACTTTTCACGAGAGTATTGAGTGATACAACAGTGACTAGAGATGCAGGGAAGATGTATATATGTACTAGATGAAGATTAGATTCAAACAGTGGCATTTCTTTTGCATTGAATAATATGTACAGAGACTTGAAACACTGATGACTTGAGATGCAGGAATGATGTATACATAAACTTGATTAAGCTGTAGCCTTTGCAATTCGGAAGAAACCGCTTTGTGCTCATTAATTCTTTCGCTCTTTCCTCTTGTTCTCTCCTCACAATTATGGAAGGAGAAGCATTATTGTGTGTGCGTCTGTGCTTTTATTTTTCAGTTGATCCTCTTTGTTACTCTTCTTACCTCTTGTTATCTACGCTTACAGAATAAAATGTGCGGTGTTATATCCACTGGCTCTCTCTTTCCACTTCCCTCTTGATACTGAAATAGATCTCGGAGTTGTTGAGTGAGCGCTTCCATGATACAATTGTACTTGTTTACGTACGAATGGGAGGAGAGATCATGAAGATAGTCAGATACTCCAAGTCCTCCGTCTGGATAATACAGATGGTGTAATGAGAACTGGATTTTTGCTTCCTTCATGCAAATAATGGAAATTACGAAAAATATATGAGAAAACGGATTATTAACCACAGCAGTCAAACAAAGCCTTGGATTATGTACAAGACTGCGGTGTTTTCACTATTTCTCTTTTTTCGTATAGTTTAATATAGTATAAGATGGAGAGAGAGAGAGAGAGAGAGAGAGAGAGAGAGAGAGAGAGAGAGAGAGAGAGAGAGAGAGAGAGAGAGAGAGAGAGAGAGAGAGAGAGGTCGCAGGAAAAGAGTACAGAGGAAAGTAAACAAGCAAGAGAGAGAGGTCAAGGCGGAGGCAGACAGACACTCCTTTACATAACATGATGTAAGGGCAAGTGACGTAGACGAGTAGAGGGGGTAAAGATGGACATAAGGAGAGAGAGAGAGAGAGAGAGAGAGAGAGAGAGAGAGAGAGAGAGAGAGAGAGAGAGAGAGAGAGAGAGAGAGAGAGAGAGAGAGAGAGAGAGAGAGAGAGAGAGAGAGAGAGAGAGAGAGAGAGAGAGAGAGAGAGAGAGAGAGAGAGAGAGAGAGAGAGAGAGAGAGAGAGAGAGAGAGAGAGAGAGAGAGAGAGAGAGAGAGAGAGAGAGAGAGAGAGAGAGAGAGAGAGAGAGAGAGAGAGAGAGAGAGAGAGAGAGAGAGAGAGAGAGAGAGAGAGAGAGAGAGAGAGAGAGAGAGAGAGAGAGAGAGAGAGAGAGAGAGAGGTCACAGGCAAACCAGTATAGAGGGAAACAAATAAGCGAGGGAGAAGAGGGGAGACGCCGTGGCGGAGGCAGATATACTATACAGGGACACAATAGCAGGGTAAGTGGCGCCTGACTCCACCGCTTAGTCAACAGATCTGACGAAAAGTGCACGAGATGGACTGACCAGACCAGACCAGACCTGAGCACACCAGACCTCCGCCACTCTCGCAGTTCCAATTCACGTTTATTCACCCTGGTCACTTTTCTCCATCCCACCTTCACTCACCCCACGTGCCTCCTCCTCCCTGACAGCGACTCCACCACCACCACCACCACCACCACCATCACCACCACCAGTCACCCATCTCACTCTTCATTGTTAACGGGTTGACCATACCCCTCACAGGGCTTCTCTTTCTATATAATCTTAACCTTTATTCATTCAGACAGAAGTGAAAGGAATGACTGGTAGCGAAGGGATAGATTTACATGGGAGCACAAGGGAACGCAAAGGAAGAACAAAGAGTATTAGACCTGTTATTTCATACTGATTTAGCTCATTTAAAGTTAGGTAAGTTGGATAGTAAAAACTCTTTAAGTGCAAGAATCACAAAGGAAGATCAAATACCAGCAGACTTGTTGGACCTTACGATGCTGATTGTGAAAAACTTCGCTACCTAATCTCGACTCAAAGAAGAAGGATTGCCTAGGCGAAGACTCCTCCCCACTCAATGTAGCTACAAGGTTCACGAATGAAGAATAAAAAGCAGCAGATCTGTTGGCCCTTACGAGGCTGGTTGTGATAAACTAATAATCTAACGTCAAATAAGTAGGACAGTGTAGACGAAGGTCCTCCCCACCCACCTTTAGCCGCGGTAGATGAGAAGCGAGACATGATTATTATGCTGAAGATAAGATGAGCAAGGGAGCAGTCTGGTCATATTTATTATCACTCGAAACAAACCCGACTCGTAGCAGGCTGATCCATTAAATAAATCAACTCGCCATTTTTTGCTCCCTCATCTGATGTCCATTCACTGCTGCAAAAGTGTGTATATTTTTTAGTCATTCCTCAAAAATGTTCCTGCACTTTTTTGTATGATTTCATGTTGACATTTGGTGTTACGTCGACTGTGATATAATTTTTTGACATCAATATGTGTGTGTGTGTGTGTGTGTGTGTGTGTGTGTGTGTGTGTGTGTGTGTGTGTGTGTGTGTGTTTGGATATTTGTTTGGGGTGTTTTGGCGCTTTGGGGTGAGTGTGAATACGTATCCTTGAGAGAGAGAGAGAGAGAGAGAGAGAGAGAGAGAGAGAGAGAGAGAGAGAGAGAGAGAGAGAGAGAGAGAGAGAGAATGCTGTGCTTCTTCGTTGGGACAGAATTATGAACTCTCTTTGTTAGCGCTTACAATGCGATCGCCGTCTTATGAATGGTGTTTGTTTGTGTGTACCATCACCAAGCTCAGTTTTTTAGTACTGGATGACGCGCGTGTGCTGAAAATATAAATACAGAGAGAGAAGAAAAATAGGAATTTCATCGGGTGGCTGAATAGTGAGTAAATGTGTGTGTGTGTGTGTGTGTGTGTGTGTGTGTTCCCCTCCATCTCTACTAGATACTATAACTTGTAAGGTTATGATATGGAGAGATATTAATTTCCATATAATCCACACTACTATTTGGTCACAGAGATACAAGACTATTAGTGGAGATTAGAATTCACAGTATCAGTAACCTCCTTTCCGATAATATAAGGCCTCATGTAGTATTGAGAAAACTCTAACCTTGTATAAGCCTGAGTGATGGAAACGTAAAACTGTGTCATTTTGTTTATACCTGTTATACCTGAAAATTAAGACTTTTTTTCTATGCTGTCAAAATAATTCACTTTTTTTTTTCCATGCATTTCTCATACCAGGTTGATGTTTTCCTTAGAGTACTATGCTTTGTTTGTACCATATTACCGAGAGCAGCTATGCAGAGTATGTGGAGTGGTGGACGGCGCCACTTCTGCTCCTCCACGACCACTCCTTTACGGTGGTGAGAGGCTGCGTCGCGCCCTCCATCGCTCATCATGTTGGCGGCCACTTAACCATAGTCTCGGTACACGTCTATGCATGTGGGTCACTATAAACAACGTTATTTACCAGAGTTCACCGTTGATGTATAAAGTATTGTAACATCCGCGTCATTTCTTTACGTATGAACCGGGTTTCGTTCGACGTTTATGTATGTGGGTCACTGTACCTAAGTTCATTCCTATATAACGAATAACCAAACGTTTTCTGTTGACACATCGCGAACTTCACTTACCACCCTTGTCACTTCTCCATAAATAGATGAATTAATTTTGGTTTATTTTTATGTGTGTGGATCACTGCACAACTCCACATGTCGAACCATCAAAGTTATCTGTTGACGTAAAGGAGATTTGACACCACATATAATTTCTCCATAAACAAGTGAAATGGTTCCGATGGACGTTTGCTTGTGGATCACTGTACTGTATGCAATTTGATTCCCGCATGACGAACCAAAGTTATCTGTTGAGGAAAAGCATATTTTACCACCTGAGCCATTTCTCCATAAACAAACTAGTCTTGGGTGGATCACTATGCATAACTTCATTTCTATTCCTAGTCCTAAGTCAGTAAACATCCCAACAATCTGCACCATCACACGCTTGGCATTCAGCGCACTCATAACGCTACCGCACTTCTAAACTCTGCTCTGTATGTAGAAACGCGACCAGTACTATGAATGGAGCAAATAATGATGGCGTATCTTCCTTCTGTACTCGTGTCCTACTCCCATGTCACAGCATGGCTTCACGAAGGGGAAGTCTTGCCTGACAAACTTGTTAAGTTTTTACAGTAAGGTGTACGAGGCAGTAGATAATGGTGATAGTTATGATATCTTATATCTGGACTTTAGTAAAGCATTCGACAAGGTGCCCCATCAAAGGCTCCTGAGAAAGGTTAGGGCGCACGGGATAGATGGGAAGGTGTTAGGTTGGATAGGGTCATGGCTTGGTAACAGGCGACAGAGAGTGCTAATAAACGGCTCGAAATCCGAGTGGGGTCATGTCATTAGTGGGGTGCCACAGGGATCAGTATTAGGGCCATTATTATTTCTAATATATATCAATGACTTGGATAGTGGAATTAGTAGCGATGTTAGTAAATTTGCGGATGACACAAAGATAGGTAGATTAATTAGGTCAGAAGCGGATGCCATCGCCTTGCAGACAGACTTAGATAGAATGAATGAATGGACGGATAGATGGCAAATGCAATTTAATATCAATAAATGCAAAGTGCTTAGCGTAGGTAGAGGAAACCCACACAATAGGTACACATTAAACACCCAAACTCTGGTAGGTACAGGGTACGAGAAAGATTTAGGAGTTATAGTTAGCTCTGAACTCCGTCTAGGGAAACAATGCATAGAAGCCAGAAACAAGGCAAATAGGGTACTAGGATTCATTTTTAGGAGTGTTAAAAGTAGAAGGCCGGAAGTAATATTAAAGTTATACTTGGCGCTGGTCAGACCTCATCTAGACTACGCTGTGCAGTTCTGGTCCCCACATTACAGGAAAGATATAGGTCTATTAGAATCAGTACAGAGGAGAATGACTAAAAGGATCCAGGGGATGAGGAGTATTCCTTACGAAGCGAGGTTGAAGCGGTTAAATTTACATTCTCTAGAGAGACGTAGGTTAAGAGGGGACCTGATAGAAGTCTTTAAGTGGTATAGGGGTTATAACAAGGGAGATGTAAGCAAAATTCTTAGGATCAGCAACCAAGGTAGAACAAGAAATAACGGGTTCAAGCTTGAAAAATTTAGGTTTAGGAAGGAGATAGGAAAAAATTGGTTCTCAAATAGAGTGGTAGATGAGTGGAACGGACTCAGTAATCATGTAGTTAGTGCCAGGACACTAGAGAGCTTTAAGAGAAGATTAGACAAGTTTATGGATGGGGATAACAGATGGAAATAGGTAGGAGTGTTTCATACAGGGACTGCCACGTGTAAGCCTGGTCGCTTCTTGCAGCTTCCCTTATTTCTTATGTTCTTATGTTCTTATGTTCTCCCGAAGATGGTGAAATGACTCAACCTCCACTCAGCTTTCGCCCCTTTAACGTGAAAGGTTTCATTGTCTTCTCAACTGCAGCGTTCCTTGAAATTAGCCATTCTTTCTCGTTCTTCCTCCCTCCTCCAGCCCGTGTGTGTGTGTGTGTGTGTGTGTGTGTGTGTGTGTGTGTGTGTGTAATTTTTTTTTCTGTCTTCTTTTTTCTTTTTTTTTTTTTTTTTTTGCCCATCCGAGGAAGGTTCTCTCATTTCTTTACTTTTTGTATATTCTAGTACGATTTCTTTCTTTTTCTTTCTTTCTTTCTTTTCGGTTATCTTCCTGCCGTTTTCTGACTTGCTGTAAAAGAAAAAAATGTTGCTAAAAGTCACAGTTAAATAAAAAGAGAGAGACAGAAAAAAATAAATAAATAAAAAGAGGGCGAGAGCGAGAGAAAAGGAGAGATGGGGAGCGTTCGCACTAAGCAGATTACTTGCATGTCAGTCACCTCTCTCTCTCTCTCTCTCTCTCTCTCTCTCTCTCTCTCTGACACACTCTAGACTCAGTGATATGCGTTTATTTATACCTTCACCTTTTTTACTAAGTTATTCCTCCTTTCATGTGTCTGTGCTGTGGAGTAGTATGCATAAACATTTCCTTGTCACAAATTCCACTTCCTCTTGCTATATACATCACTGGGCTTCTCTCTGCTCCCGTCTGGCGCCCTCACCGTGCCTGCCGTGGCCTCTCCTTCTGAATGCAGCAAGGGGAATGGATTTGTTTGTGGCTGGGCAATCTGAGGCCTTGTCTATCGGACGGATGGTGGTGTTTTGGTTCCGGGTTCGTGAGGTACCGTGAACTGGACAGTCTAGAGAGGTGAGGGTGTAACGGTCCGAACAGAAGTAGGGTTTGATGTGGAGTTAATATATTATCTGGTATCTTAGTTGTCACTTTGTGTGTGTGTGTGTGTGTGTGTGTGTGTGTGTGTGTGTTGGTTTTGTAATGTTCTTATCTAATAGAAATGGGTCTGCTATATAATTTTGTCGTTTCTTCTTTTATCAGAGCTCATCTCCATTGTGCATGAAAACGAGTGTACTGGATGTAAACCACGTACTCTTGCACGCACTCTCTTGTGGTCCTTGTTAATAGTTATGAGATCTCCCGCTAGTTAAGGTGCATACTTCGTGATAATTCAAGTCATTCTATGTAAAAGTATTGTATATATGTTTTTATTCATAATAAAGAAACATAATAAATGAAAATGATAATGAAAAAGGTTAAAACAAACATTAGATCATCGTCCAAACAAATAAATGAGTAGCTAAACATTTTTTTTGTACTTGATTCCACTTGTCATTTGCAACGAAAATATTGCAGATCGACAGGTACAGTGAATGAAAGACGGAGACAAAAAATAAACAGTTTTAGAATTATGAAGTAAAGTAGTAGAGGAAATAAGAATACGAGAACATAGGAGCATAATATGGAAGACTTTAAGAAGCCAGGAGGTCTATGTGTGCCAGTCCCTGTGTGAAGCATACTTATCTATATCCACTAATCATCCCTTTCCTTAACTTTACCTAATTTTCTAAGGCACCCACTTGACGTGGCACAAACAGTCTGATTACTGAATCTATTCCAGTCATCATAATATTATAGAACCAATTTCTCTCTCTCTCTCTCTCTCTCTCTCTCTCTCTCTCTCTCTCTCTCTCTCTCTCTCTCTCTCTCTCTCTCTCTCTCTCTCTCTCTCTCTCTCTCTCTCTCTCTCTCTCTCTCTCTCTCTCTTTCCAAACTCCTCAGTCTATCACCTGTCATTATGTATATATATTTTTTCCTTTTCCTTCCGTAACTATTTTTCTCCTCTTCCATAAAACACAATTTGGTAGAGGCAGTGAAGGAAGAGAAGAAATAAGGGAGAAGAAGGAATCACCTGTATAGCTGTGTTTTTTTTTTTTTTTAGCCTTTGCTACTGTCATCTCTTTTTGTTCATTCCTCATAAACTTCATAAGTGTGTGTGTGTGTGTGTGTGTGTGTGTGTGTGTGTGTGTGTGTGTGTGTGTGTGTGTGTGTGTGTGTGTGTGTGTGTGTGTGTGTGTGTGCGTGCTTGCTAATCATTGCATTCCAAGACCCAAAAAATCATTACTTCCACTGTCTCTTTGGTCCACACTGCTCTCTCTCTCTCTCTCTCTCTCTCTCTCTCTCTCTCTCTCTCTCTCTCTCTCTCTCTCTCTCTCTCTCTCAAAGGAATGTTTCAATAAAAGTTCCACATAACCACAGTTCCATTACAACAAGGGCAAACTGATGGTGGTGTTTAAAAAACACTGTTGTTGAAGGCAAACTAGGTCATAAACTTGTCAGCTTACCTCATAGTCACCGTAACCTACATTGTTGTCAGCTGTTCCTTTATTCTGGAGTCGTATGATTCTCTCTCTCTCTCTCTCTCTCTCTCTCTCTCTCTCTCTCTCTCTCTCTCTCTCTCTCTCTCTCATAGTACTGAGGCTACTGACGGTAAAATAAAAGTGACGATTGAATAATAATGATAATAGAAATAATAGTAATCCGAAATGCAAATTTCGAACCCACTGAGCTAAATTAAGAGTCCATTATACAATGCACAAAAGAACACTGGTATTGTTGTGAAGTTTTCCTTTCCCGAACTGTCCTTTGAAATTCAGCGATGTTCTTGTCCCGCACATTGAAGACGACTCGCTTCTGAGTGTGTGTGTGTGTGTGTGTGTGTGTGTGTGTGTGTGTGTGTGTGTGTGTGTGTGTGTGCGTGGGTGGGTGGGTAAGTGTGTGGATGTCTTTTGTGAATTGTCAAATAATTCATGAGATTTTAAATATATCTCACAAATTCTTCACCACAGTAAGTTTCACATGATCAGTTTCTTATATATTGATTGGAAATATATACAAAATGAATTTCAAAGGGTTCTTATAACTTACTCTAAACATGAACTTAATTGGCATGGTCGATCAGAATGGAATTGAAATGTAGGCTGATGTCAAAATACATCTATCTATCTTCCTATCTATCTATCTATCTATCTATCTATCTATCTATCTATCTATCTATTTCTAAGTCAATGGTATGTTTTATCCGTATACCTATTAGCATGCGATGAAGGTCTAGATGAAATGTAACAATATTTAACCTATTTATCTGTTTATCTATCCATGTGGCTGCGTGTGTGGGCGGCACTCCCGAAAGTCAAACCACCCACCATTGGCCACCCACTACAGATCTGCCCCACAAAGTCATCATCTATTGATTTTAGTATTCATAATCCTCTTTTCCTCCTGCTTTGTTGCCATTCGTTTTCTTTTCTCCGCCATTTCTTAATCCTCCAACTCCTCCAACTGCTGCTGCTCCTCCTCTATTGCTCCTCACTCCCTGTGCAGTAGTCGATCTCCCTCCCTCCCTGCTGCATCCCAACCGTTGCCCCAGAGCCGCTGGTGTGGGTGGCTCCCCACGGACACACGGCCCCACCAGCCAGGTCGAGGAGTGACGAGTGTGTGGAAAATGCTTGTCTGCTCGCTCTCTCGCTCTTAAAGGGGGATTCCAACTCTCTCTCTCTCTCTCTCTCTCTCTCTCTCTCTCTCTCTCTCTCTCTCTCTCTCTCTCTCTCGCCGTCTCACCTCTCAGCTTCTCAAGAGCTGTTCGATACACGGAAGAGTAGGCTTATGAATCAGGGTAACAGTATTAGACAGGGCCCTCAAGAACGTGCTTCTCGCGGTGCACCAGAAGAGTCGCTCTGCTGACAAGGCGCTTCAAGGTTCGAATAATTTGTCAAGGATTCATCGCCAGGAGGTATTTAGGTATCGAGTTTCTTGGAATTAAGTGGCTTTTTTTTTCCTTTGTTCAGTTTGAGGATGGGTTGTTATTTTGTAATGTTGATTTGATTGTATTTGTGCGTTAATGCATAGTTGATCTCGCTATAGTGTGTGGGTGTGGGATAAATTAGATGATTGCGTTGTTTTCTTGTACAGTAAAATTCTGACCAATCCCTTGCCACTGTTTAGAAGAAAGAATGGTAGGTATAGGTAAAATTAAGGCAGTGACCGGACATATGTATGCTACAGCACTTGAGTTACTATTTTTTTTCTTTGTTTATTTTGAGGATGACAGTGTGATGTTGATCTGATTGTGTTTGTGTGCTGAATCCATAATCTAGTTGATGCTTCTCTTGTGTATTAGTGGAGGTAAGGGAGTGGTGAGGCGTATGCAACACTTTATTTTATTTTGGTTCATTTTGTGCATCCAGTAAATTGTGTGGGTGTGGGATGAAGTAGATGATTGCGTTGTTTTCTTGTACAGTAAAATTCTGACCAATCCCTTGCCACTGTTTAGGAGAAAGTATGGTAGGTATAGGAAATGTACAATGTTTGCTTTTTATTATGTTTTGTTTAAAGAAGAGGAAATGTTCTTCAGCATGTTGCTCCAGTTGTTTTTTTCCTGGTATATTAATATTCGACATCATACCTTAGTCATCTTATGTAAGAGGGGCATTGGTCTAGGGCTACAAAAACTTTGAAAAAAGGCCCACTAAGATGTCAGTCCTTAAAAGAAAGAGTCAAAAGGGTTATCCAAAATTGCACAAGTGTCTATATAAATTAAAGTATACGATGGTTGGTGATGTCCAACACTTTATAATAGTTCTCTTTATTCGAGGAAGATAATTTCCTATAGGTAATGCTGAGTCATTTCTTTCTCAGTACACTATAGTTGATGTCACATTGGTACTTAGTAGAAAAGAAGGGCAGTGATGAACGTATACAACTTTTTTTTTTATTTAGAAAGTTTTTGTTTTTTTCTCAAAATTCCTCAGTAATATCATAACAAGTGTCAAGATCTGTTGATTTTAGACAAATTTTCCCATAATTACCTAAACGTTTTAGAGACTTCTGCAGTGGTTTCTAAGATCATTCTGGGACGTATAAAAGATCATATTAATCTTTATTTATTTATCTTTTTTGTGTGTGTGCATACAAACATTTTACATTAGTCT
>NC_087152.1:7480000-7502500 GCF_035594125.1 Scylla paramamosain
GCCTCCCCTCACCTTGCCAAACACCAAGCCGGGAATTCAAAGGCTCGGCGAGTGTAGGGGCTCCAGTGCAGGCAGCGGAGGAAGGAACATACCTGGAGAGTGTGCTTCCTAGTCTGACGAGATGTATTAATGTGTTTTATGTGTTGTGGTGATGTGTTTATTCTCTCTCTCTCTCTCTCTCTCTCTCTCTCTCTCTCTCTCTCTCTCTCTCTCTCTCTCTCTCTCTCTCTCTCTCTCTCTCTCTAATGTGTTTGCTAATGGATTTCTGCTTCGCTGTATTTATTCCAGTGTTATGTGTTTGCATTGTTTCTTTTTAATCTCAGTTTTTGTTTTCTGTTCCCGATGCAGCCGTGATATTCTGCGATGATGTATCTGTTTATTATTGTTATTATTATTATTATTATTATTATTGTTATTATTATTGTTATTATTATTATTATTATTATTATTATTATTATTATTGTTATTATTATTATTATTATTATTATTATTATTATTATTATTATTATTATCATTGTTGTTATTATTATTATACTACTTTCATTATTATTGTTGTTGTTTTTGTTGTTGTTGTTGTTGTTGGTGGTGGTGGTGGTAATGTATGTATTGTTATTTAGCCAGAAAAGCATCACAATAATAATAATAATGATAATGATAATAATGATAATAATAATAATAATAATAATAATAATAAACATATCAATACTAATACTAATAATAATGATGATGATGATGATAATAATAATAATAATAATAATAATAATAATAATAATAATAATAATAATAATAATAATGATAATAATTGCAATAACAATCACCACCACCATCAGCAGCAGCAGCACAAACGTCATTTATAAAAACAATAACAATTCTGTCTCCAGTTACTATTCTCCTTATACACGAGTGACACAGTTGCCCGCGGTACATACATAGAGAAGAAAAGTATATGTATTTGTGTACCCATGTTTTCCTCACAACGGTTTGCCTGGATGTGTGTGTGTGTGTGTGTGTGTTGATGCAGTTGATTAAATAAAGAAAGGAATCTTACAGGCAAGTTTCATAGAAGTTTGTGGTAATTCAGGTCATTCGAAGTACAGTAACAAGGGTTCTAAGGATCACCTCATGTCAGTGTTTGTTGCGATTTTTTTTTGGGGGGGTTGATAAAAGTTTAGGATTCATTTGTTCTCCGTATTGTTTCGCGATAATTTTTTTCCAGGGGTTACTACGAAGTGTGTGTGTGTGTGTGTGTGTGTGTACTACTTCTGTCGTCTGATTTTTCACAATGTTTCACAATGCTCATGATGCTTCATGAGGCCGCTTGCTAATTAACGCATCAGAATGGTATTTCTGAGTGGAGTAGAGAAGTGAGAGGTGCTAGTTTTTGTATTAGATCTGAGAATTGGCTTTGTGGCTAAACATATATCTAGAAATGTTATCAACTGACAATATCTCTTACATTTTTAATAGCATTCATTCGTGTCTTCTTTTGCATAAGCCAACTAGGATTAACATACAGAACATAATACCTACGAATACTGTTATCTGACTAAAATAGCTCACGTTTTTTTTTTTTTTTAATAGCATTCACCTTGGTCCTCTTTTGCATAAGCTGATCAGGATTAACATACAAAAGTAGTTCATTTATTTAAATGCTCCTCCACAAACAGCGAGTGACGTGATGGTGACGGCTCGTATTATAGTCTATGGTGCATCGTCCTCGTGGTTATTATTCCTACTGAGAGGCTGTCTGGTTTTTGAGGGTCTGGCAGGGAGATGAACAGGATAGGGATAAGTTCGACCCTTGGGTGATCCCTCTCAGCAGCGGATAGGTTGAATGATGAATGTTTTTATGGTGGCTAAGTGGTTGAAGTGGAAGGAGGAGAGTAGAAGTGTTACCTTTCTGTTTATTTCTTGTAAAAGTTAAATATTGGAACAGAAACAATAAAGGACGTGTATTCGTAGTTCTTTTTTTCTTTGGATTAACTAACAAGGATACGTCATCCACTCTAGAGTGAACAAATGGGCAATTAGAGCAACAGAATAGCAACTTGCAGATGATGAAGACAAAACACGGCAGACGAGGAAGTAAATGAAGGAGAAAAGATATGAAATTGTGCTTGCCTAGGCGTTACATATTAAGTGGCAGCCAACAAAGATGAGTGAGGAAGGTCAGGTGCCATGAAATGGAAAGAAGCTGATGATAAGCTGACGTTTGTGGATGATACTTTAAGTGTTGTCTCGTTCTTCCTTTACTTCATTGTTACTGTTTTTCTTTTCACTCACCATCACATTTATAGTACTTGTTGCTCAGATTTCACACAATTTCCTGCCACGAATTCAAAAGAAGTTGATGATAAAAGTAACACACGAGAGTGATAGTTTGGGTCACGTCTCGCCCTTTCTTTATGTGAATGTTACCGTTTTCGTTTCTTTCCCCTCAACAAGTGTCACATCACAATATTTACAGTACTTTTTCCTCAGGGTCCACACAAGTTGGGATCATAGGGAGCATTGTCTTCACGACGTAACTTGAAGCGGGAAGTTGTGATTCTGTCAAATATTTTCCTGGGAACTTCTGAGAGGGACGTGGATCAATAGATTCTTGGGTTGGTGTTAGTCTCTGCTGCACCTCATGTGATTCTTGTCAGTGTGGCTTCCTCGCGTTGCTTTAGGGAAGTGACTCTTGTCAAGTTTATTTTGATATGTAACCGAGGAACTGTAGTTTTTTTTAATAATGTTTTCTTTTTCTTTCCTTAGAAGCGTTTTCCTTGTCATTTCGTTTTATTGTATTTGGAAGGAAGTGATTCTGGTAAGTGTAATTTTATATATATTTGAGGAGTAATATTTTTTCCCCCTTGACCTGAAACGTATCCCTACACTCACAGTTTGTATTATGTAAGTGATTAATTCCTGATGAGAATAATTATATATATATATATATATATATATATATATATATATATATATATATATATATATATATATATATATATATATATATATATATATATATATATATATATATATATATATATTAGAGGCAGTAGCTTTTCTTTAATATTTTTTTCTTTTTCCTTTTTCCCTGAAGACTTTTCCAAGTCATGTTATTTTATCATATTTGAAGTTTGTTTGAAAGAAGTGGTTAATTTGTAATGAGAATAGTTTCTTATATATTTGAAAGACTCATCTACTTGGTTTTTTTTTTGTCCTTGAAGTGTTTTCCATTCATACTATTTTATTATATTTGAAGTTTGTTTCAAGGAATTAGTTAATTTGAGTTAAGAATAGTTTATATATATATATATATATATATATATATATATATATATATATATATATATATATATATATATATATATATATATATATATATATATATATATATATATATATATATATATATATATATATATTTGAAAGGCATTTTCTTTCTTTTTAATAATAACGTTTTTTCCCCTGTCCCTGACTGTGTCCCCACAGTCATGTTATCATATTGTATTCAGAGTTCGTTTCAGGTAAGTGATACATTTGTGCTCAGAATAGTTTGCCATGTATTTCAGAGGCACTGATTTCTTTCTTTCTTTTTTTTTCTGATAACTTATCCTCTTGTCATTAAAAGTCGTATTATTGTGTCACATGTAGTTTAGAGCTGTTATTCCACTATTGACGAATCCTGCCTGACGAACATCCTATTATAAATTAATAATGATCTTGACAGTACAAAATATTCTCAGACAACTTTTTCGTAGACTCAAGTGGACGTTGCTAGGATTTTCCAAGGTTTCTTATGATTCCAGTGTCCGTTTAGCAAAAATTCCCAACCTGCAGCGACAAAAAGAACTAAAACTTGAAAACCTGACAAATAATCACTGGCCTTTGAAGACAGTCCTGAAGAAACCCCAAGACATTTGAAAATACAAGGCAGAGACCTACACACGAGTGAAGACTGTCCCATCCGCGGCTGTGTGGAAGGCAGGGAAGAAATGAGCCTGACTGATGAAAGCGCCGTAAAATTAACGTTTATGGCTTTTGGAAGAGTGTTCGCAATGTTTAGTATGGAGAAAATAAACAGTCGTGTCGTTCAAGGTGGAGAAAACAGCTCGGTGAAAAGTTACATGAGTTAATAGGTAAATTAAGGAAGGAAGACCCCGTGACAATAAAAGCCACGAGGTATGCCCTTCTTTTTTTTTTTCCATTCAGGAGTCATAGAAAGGAAGGATGTTAGGTCTTTTTAGGCGGGAATTTTTGGAAGTTTCCGCTGAGAGGCGCTGTTAGTCACTGGATGTCAGAAAATGTAGGGCAAAGTTATGAGCACATTAATAGACGTGGCGCGGAGTACAATTGAGGTCAATGAGGAATACAAGGAAGATGGTGAGCGAGTTGCAGAGGAAAACTTTGCGACACTGTTGTCAGAACCTTTGAATGGAGAAAGTTACGCTCTAACACGATGGCAATGAAACAGCTGTGGAGGAAAGTGGAGATGAAAGAGAAGAGAGAGCAGAATTGTTCGAGGTAAGGAAAAGGAGACATAAGCTAAGAGATGGTCTTCAGTTCGTTGTCAGCAGCTTGTAGACAGCCGGTGGATAGGAGATGGCATTTATGTTGTTGCTGTTGTTATTGCTATTATTATTATTATCACTATTATTGTTAGTAGTATCATTAATTTATATATATATTTTTTTTTCACTTTGACATCAGAGGTCTGCGGTTATCCTCCTCAATTTTGTCAGGAATAAAATAATGTCATGAATGTGTAGATTGTTCGTATCCAACTGTAACCATAATATGATGATAGACGATTTTTATTTCCATGTCCAGTGGTGAATCTGTTTTAAAATGTATGCATTCTGGGCAAAAAAAAAATAAAATAAATAAATAAATAAATAAAATAAATAAATAAAAAAAATGCATTCTGGGTATAAATAGCTCACATTCTTCTTGTTTAGTCAAGGTGAACTTTATGTGGCTCCTCTCTTTTGTTCAATGCGTCTTTGGTCACCCATCACATAGACTGCTTAGGTTTACATTTATTTACTTATTTTTATTCATTACACTATTGAAATATAACTTCAGTACGCCATTTGACAATTTTGGGTCGATAAACTAATCCGACCTCAATTGATATATTACTCTGAAATTTTTTCCGATCATACTCTTCAATAAGGTGTTCCTGGCCGTGCGTTAGGCCTTACATAGTTCCCGACCACCTCACTGCTGGCATGAAGTATGAAACCAGCAGTATGGATGGCGGCCTTGGGTAGCATATGATTTACCTCGCCGCACCGCCCATACCTGGACCAGTCGTGTTTACAGTCCAGCTGGTTCCCTTCATTATTGTGGCCTGCTTCCTGATGCGACGCCTCAGGGACAGGCAGTTGTTAGTTGTCACCTTGGCGAGCCACGATTGCTGCACGCTGCATAAAGAAAGCGCACAGCGGTGATTGTTTGTTTGGACCGTACTTCGTATTTCGTACTTCTGCGCCGCATCTCCACATCTTTTAAAAAGCTGTACTTAAAGTTAGAAAAAGTTTTAAGTTTTTGTTTGCGATTCTAGTGATAGATTAACAATATTTCTACATTATTAACAAGAGAAACACTCTTGAGAACCCGGCTAATCATCTCTGCGGCTTTTGAATATAGTCGTGGTGAGAGAGCAAAGCGTTTCTGAATACAGGCTTTACAGTCACGTGATATATTGTTCTAGTTAATATACAGCAGTGGACCCATATTACGGACTTACCTCTTACACACACACACACACACACACACACACACACACACACACACACACACACACACACACACACACACACACACACACACACACACACACACACACACACACACACACACATTTCATCATGAAGATAAGGGTTAACTTTTTTTATGCATTCATGTATTCAGTTATCTATTCATACATATATTTATATACGCATGCATAGATTCATTCATTCATCCATAAATATTCATAAAACAGAAATTTCAAGTCAGCCGGTGCGATATATGTCCTTGCTGGAGTGTGGCATCGTGTGTTATGAGCAGGTGAGGCACGGCGTGGACACGGTGGCTGCGGCGCCTTCACACAGTTCAGGGACGTCATATTGCTGGCAGCTCTTATTGGAGTCTGGCGTGTAGATATTCAGTCCACTTTAGCACCCTTGAATGTTTGCAATAAGGATACTTTTTTTTTTTTTGAGGGTGCATGACGAATCATATTGTTTTGTCCTTGTTTTATCCAATCCGTGTGGCTGGCGTTCTCTCTCTCTCTCTCTCTCTCTCTCTCTCTCTCTCTCTCTCTCTCTCTCTCTCTCTCTCTCTCTCTCTCTCTCTCTCTCTCTCTCTCTTTCGGTCGTGGTTGCAATTCACTTGAACCCTCTTAATCATACTATTTTGTTGGTTTCATCATCACTACTACTACCACCACCACCACCACCACCATCCACTCCAGGACAATGCCTTCCCTCCGTGGCCAGGAAGGGTTCACTCACACAACACGCTGGGATGGCTGAGGACAGCATTTCATAAGCTTTCCAGACTTAGCAACCCTGCAGTCAAGTCTAGACAGTCTAGCACCACGTAACTCTGGCTAACATCTGCTGGTTAATGAGAATACATACAGTGTCTACAAGTAGATACAGATAATATAGTTGCTTCATTATCATATAAGGGTTAAGTACCGAACGTATGCCACAAAGTTTAGCGATGTAGACGCTTTCTTGTCAAAGTGTGGAATGTTCCTAGATAAGTAAAAAATTAGTGCTTTTCATCATCACGCGAAAAAGTTAAAATAAAAAAAAAAATAGACAAATAAAAAGGGAGAGAAAAAAAAAAAAGTAAAATCTACTCGACCAAAATTATCCTTTCAGTACTTTGCATCCTTTGCGAAGAACACCGACGTTGTACCGCCATATATGCAGCATTTCCTATTCCCTCATAAAATTTATTCCTGCTGGCATCGTAGATTAAGAACCACTGGCTTAGAGCGTCTTCGTGGGGTTCTTACAGCTGAAAGGTGACAAAACCCAAAGTCTGCGGTAAATGCTAAGAGATCAAAATGTCTTGGCCGAAAATGAGAGGAAAAATGTGGTGTGGGAGGGTGAGAATCCTGTTATACCACCTTGAGGGAGGTGTGAGACAAGGCGAGGCTAGGGAGGCGAGGGAAGGCGGGGCACCACGTGAAGGTCCTTTACATAACTTCAATGCACACTTTTTAACACCACCACCATCACCACCTTCACCACCCCAGTCCCCGCCCACCCACTCCAACTGCCATCACTCTTATTCATCACTCTGCTCTTCACACTCCACGACCCGCGTTCCCTCCTCATTCCACGCCCTTAACACTCGCCCCTGTGGCCTTACGCTCACATTGCCCAGTCTCCTCCCGTCCTCCCCGCCTCCCCACCAGGATGAAGGTCACTGGCCCATAGTAGGCAGTGGGAAGTACTGTTCCCACTCACACTGGAGGAGTGGCGTCAGGCTGGCAGCGATGTTATCAGAGTGAGCGACGTGAATAGTGTGTCCGTGAGGCGAGAGCAGGGACAGGGAGGGTCTAGGGGAGCTGGGAGGAAGGTGTGCGAGTGGCGAGGGTGTTAGGGTCATCAGTCATCTGTAAGGAGAGGTAATGTGGTTATGTGGTGTGATGCGATACCATAACTCCATACCATAGCTCCAATATTTACCCTCACCTTCCCTTTCCGTTTTCATTGGTATATTAAAGTGGTTTTCTTTGCTGATATCAGGGGGAACTTTACTGAAACTTATAAAAACACGTGATAAATCGATAGATGAACACACACACACACACACACACACACACACGCACACACACACAAAGATATTCCACATTACCTTGATACAAATACATCGCTTACAGGTAAAATCAAATAATAAAACCACCAAGCTTCCAAAGACCATCCGGAAAAAAAACAAAAACAATCAAATTACAAATAATGCAAGAGTCGAGATAACATAAGGTCTTTTATTGTATTCAGAGCAGACCGGTGACTACTGGCAGCTGAGTTCCTGGTATCTTGTTAACATTCTGCGGGCAAAGCTGAGTGGTTTGAATTTGTGTGTGTGTGTGTGTGTGTGTGTGTGTGTGTGTGTGTGTGTGTGTGTGGAATAGTAATGAAAAAGGTCTTTAATATTAGTTTGGTGCATAACTGACCTTTCTCTATATATCTTTTTAGCAACAGCATACGTAGTACCAGTATTACATAAGATAGTATTGTGTGTGTTAGTGAAGGTCAGACCATTTGTGTGGTGAATCTATAAGAGAGAGAGAGAGAGAGAGAGAGAGAGAGAGAGAGAGAGAGAGAGAGAGAGAGAGAGAGAGAGAGAGAGAGAGAGATTACAGAAAATGTGGGATAAATTTCAATAATTATACTTATAATTTGAAAGATTAACATTCAGCATAGTGTCCCCAGATTTAATATCATAGAAAATTATCTTATTCGTATTCATAGAAAACGTTTACTTTCACTAGTGACTCTTGTATATTTATTCAGCAGTTAATTTTGTGAATATAAAAATTAAACTATAACATGAAAATAGTTAGCAAGTTATTTAGGAAACTTATATTTACGTAAACACAAAAGATGTTTAGTAACGAAAGATAATGGTTAATCTAATCTCTCTTCCTCACACACACTCTCTCAATCACTTTCTCTCTCTCTCTGAAGGCCTACACTTACTCTTATCGCAAATCTCACACGCCCAAACAATGGTGGGCCTCCGTTAGCGTTACGTAGATTGACTTCGAGAGGCGGGGAGAGGAAGTGATGGATGGTCGGCGGGGCGGGAGACTGGCGCCGGAGGAAAGGTGGATAGATAGATAATTCACCTAACTTATCTAACTTCCCCCTCCTACAAGACCGCTTTTCTACTGCTGGGTGGTAGTATAGTCTGTGTGTGTGTGTGTGTGTGTGTGTGTGTGTGTGTGTGTGTGTGTGTGTGTATGGGGGGGGACTATTTTTTTTTTTGTATAAGTTATAGTACTAGTTCCCCTTTTTGTGAGGAAGGGGCAGGTGGTGGGTTGTTTGTGTGTGTGTGTGTGTGTATGTGTTATAGCATGATTATTCCTTGTGTGTTTGGAGGCCGAAAGTGTGTATTTTTGTGTGTTTCTGAATGTTTATACGGTTTATAGCACTTATTTTGTGTGTGTGTGTGTGTGTGTGTGTGTGTGTGTGTGTGTGTGTGTGTGTGTGTGTGTGTGTGTGTGTGTGAGAGAGAGAGAGAGAGAGAGAGAGAGAGAGAGAGAGAGAGAGAGAGAGAGAGAGAGAGAGAGAGAGAGAGAGTATGCAGATAAACAGCCAGAAATATATACATGTAGACAGACAAGCATACACACAAACACGTAGATAGATAAACAGAAAAACAAACAAACAAACAAACAAACAAACAGCTAATCAGGACACATGCCTTCCTACAAACCACACCATAAACACACACACCAGAATACACACACCAGAAGCGAGTCTCAGTCTATAACGTGAATTACCTCAAAGTGCTACGTTCTATATAATTAATACTACCTTTCAAGTGTTGTGTTCCGCGGCTGCCTGGGCGGTGGGTCGCATGATGAGAGGCGCCGTAAGGGATATCGGTGGCCGCATCTCTGCTCCTATTGTGGTTTATACGTCAAGTTGAGCTCCTGGACATATTGGTGGCTATTTCCTTCCCCCAGGTTACCATGTCAGGGCCTTAATTAACTTAGTGGTGGGTATTGTAACACGTGCCGCGGTGCTGATGTGGTAATGTTCTGGATGGTGAAAGTTCGTTCATTATACTTAGTGACTGTTGCTATGTGTAGTTATGGTCATGCGTCGACTTGTCTGCCGTACTCGCTTTCATTGTCTTCAGCGTTTTATGTAATACCAAGAGGTGCAAGTGGTCTCCTTATAAAGCGTAGCAAGCGAGACTCAGAACACGTACTCGCAAGATTAAGTTTTGTATTTGTCAGTAGATCAGAGCACGCACTTGTAAGATTAAGCTTCGTATTCATAAAAAAAAAAAGAATAAATAAATAAATTAAAAAAAAAAACATTTCGACCACTTTTCACAGGCAGTAGTGGAAGTTATTAGGGTTTCTCCAAGAGTGTTCGTATGATTCTGCTGATAGTTGAGGAAAACACTCGTGAGAACGCGATTGATTATCTCTGTGGCATTTTAAATTAGTCCTTATTAGGGTTGAAACTAGTTAAGAATACGGGTCTCAGAAGGAACACAAAATGGTGAAGGTGAAGCAGGTTAATTAAACATTGACTTTTACTCTTTGTTCAAAGGGAATTCTTTCTTATGTCCATGTTGTTTAGTTTAGCCACTAGTTTAGCCATTATGTGCTTGACTTAAGGGAACTTTGTGTACCGTTGCACTTTTTTTACTGTCTTCCTCGAGGACAACCTTCATAACCTTGACTATTTCATTGTTTCCTTCTAACTAAATGTGTTATATCAATGTTATATAGTCCATTCACTGTGTATTCGACGGTATAAGAGAACTCAACAGCTCCACATTCCCCACTGTCTGCCTCGAGGCCAGCCTTCAGAACCTAGACAGATGGGGAGGGTTGCGGCTCAGTATTGGAACACCTTTCTGGCATCAGCGTCCATCCCTCGGACGGCTGATGGATTTCCTCTGGATGCCTCTGAGCCTTCAGGATGGCAATGTCATTTTTCCTTCCTTTTTTTTTTTTTTTTGTTCATGTTTTAGTGAAATGGATTCGATAATGTAAACAGATGAATTCTCCGGATACTGATTAAATGATCGATTTATCTAAGACGTCCCAATAACAAGGTATAGGGGAGACAATTAGTTGCCCTTTCTTTTTTTTTCCCGATTTTTTTCCCTTTCTTTCACCTTGACCTTTGTCATTTACAAACGTTTTTTGTTTTTCTTTTTTCAAGAGTTGTTCTGCACTTTGATCTTTCTTTGTGCATAAAAAAAAAAGAGGTGGGGATTACAGTGTACTGCAAATCATCGCCAACAAAAAAACTTTACAGTTATACAGTCATATGCAGCTGTGCCAACGTGGTGGTGGTGGAGGAGGAGGGTGAGGGGAGAGATTAAGTCTGGAAAAATTATCCCTTCGCATCTGCATAGAATCAAATGTCATAGTTGGGCCGATTGTCATGACAGCCAAAGATAATATTGAGAGTGCTGCTTATCACTGAATCATTTTTATTTGCAGTGAAGTAACTCGTTGTCATCAGTTGGGGCTGAGCTGGTGGTATTATCGTAAACTTTCCCACTTGTTTGTTTGTCTGACCAATATTGTAATGAGAGACGTTTCATTTATTGATTTAAGATGAGAGAGAGAGAGAGAGAGAGAGAGAGAGAGAGAGAGAGAGAGAGAGAGAGAGAGAGAGAGAGAGAGAGAGAGAGAGAGAGAGAGAGAGAGAGAGAGAGAGAGCGTAATTCAAATAAATATAAAGAGGATGACAGTAATTAAAAGCGATTCCAGGAAATAATCTGACACGTTGCAAATATATGGAGGCAAAACATGTGCCCATTTTTCCTTGTCTCCCTCCCACACGTAACTCATGTTCATTAATATTCCCGCGGCTCTTTGCGCGCTGGCTTTGTCTGGATATTTGTTGTTGATTCCCTCTCATTGCAGTGTCATAAATTCCGGGCAGTTTTTCGCCAGTCCAAACTTTTTGATCACAGTCACATGTTTGTCTGTCAATTAGTTTCACGCGTTTTGTTTTTCTCTTGCTTTTATTTTTGCTTGATTTTTTTTTATTCTTATGGAAGGTGTGGTTTTCGTCCTCGTAGTTATGAGCAGAAGTCATCTGTTTTGTTAATTTGCCTGTCAATTACTTCCATGTATTTGCTTTTCCGGTTATTTTTTTGCGTTTATTTATTTATTTATTTATTTATTTATTTATTATTATTATTTTTTTTTTTACGGAAGGCATATTTTTCGCTCACGTAGATATAGAAGTCATCAGTTTAGTTTTCCTGTCAGTTACTTCGATACGTTTCCCTTTTCGATTCATTTTTTTTTTTTTACGTTATTTATCTATTCATTTCATGGAAGGTGTCTTTTTCGCTCACGTAGATATATGTAGAACTCATCAGTTTAGTTCCATTATTCACAAACTAGTGTATTTAAAACTGTCGATGCTTCATGTCTGCCTTTAAATGTTAACTTGCTATATGCTGCTTTACTGTCCGTGAGTGAAGTTTACCATAATAGGTATCCCTTGTTTGAAAAGCACTAACCTTTCACAAGAACTATTTTCAAAGCCCGCTGGCTTTTCATTATGTTTTTCCCTCTGACCATTATTATTATTATTATACTGTCACTACAACAGTAAAAAGAGAGAGAGAGAGAGAGAAAAAAAAAAAAAGAAGACCCTTGTTATTATGTTGACAGTGGTTAACGACCGCAAAGGTCATTTGTTGGCTTCTCGTGGTGTTTTTTTTTTTTTTCCTCGCTGATAGTGAAGAATCCTCATTATACTCGTACTGTTACTAAAGAAAATAAACAATATCTCTGAAGACTCCAGTAATTCCCAGTGACACCGATACGTTTAAAGAATGTGGCCCGAGGTTCCTTCCATCCAGGAGTGGTGAAAGAAGGGCACAAATGGACTCAGCTAGACAGTGCCATTACCCGTCAGCAGTCAGAAGTGTCTATAAACCCAGATGATTTGAGGTAAGGAGATAACACCGCGGGAACCCTGTACCTCGCCCACCGCTGGCTTGAGGGACGGCCGCTCCGGGGCATCCACGCTGTGTCTCTTAAGAAAGGATTAGTCTTACAATTTATTACTTTTCAGCTCACACATTTCCTTGGTTACTATAATGTTTAACAGTTAGTCTCCGGACACATAGAAGTGGTAGTAGTTTATTGGCAAAATGTGTATAGAGAAATATAGCCGTTTTCTTACAAAATAAAAATATTTACTAATGTCAACAACAACAACAACAACAACAACAACAACAGCAGCAACAACAACAACAACAACAACAACAACAGCAGCAACAACAAAACCATCACCACCACTACCAACACCACAGCAGCTAATGATAATGATGGCAGTCTCAGTACTAATTAGGGCACACCTCTCCCTGCACTGTTTCCGCGCTTCCCGCCTCGCCTCCTCATCACCTCTGTTCTTGCTGTTGTCACGGAGACGGATCGCTGGTCTTTATATAATATCCCCTAAGTAGTACCCGCGAATTCCCCTTTAAAGCAACCCTCGCTCTATCTTTCCATCTCCGCCTCCGCCACCTCCTCTACTTCCTCTTCCTTGCGTAATCCTCAACTGTCATTTTTCCTCCTTTCACGCCCAGCACCTTTTCCTTCCCTTCCCTTTCCCTCCTCTTGCCTCTACTCAGTCGTGATTCAGGTCTATGATACAATTCGAGCAGGAGAAGAGCAGTATTTTTTCCCACTGGACTTTCCTCTTCGTTTACTTCCTCTTCCTACTTCTCTTCCTTTTGGTGAACTCGAGGAATAGGAAGAGGGGAAAGTTTTTATGTACATCCATCTGGCCTTGTATTTCCCTAGCGACTGATAAAGGCTCTTGACTCATGGAGGAGGCCACTCACTTGTCTCCAGGGATTTGGGATGTCCGGACTGCGGCGGAGGGCTGGAGAGTGAGTTAGAGGGAAGGGCGTGTGTGTGTATGTGTATTGGTGCGTATATTTGTAAGTGTTGGGGAAGCATGCATATGAAGGAAAGGAGGGTTTAGAAAGAGAGAGAGAGAGAAAGAGAGAGAGAGAGAGAGAGAGAGAGAGAGAGAGAGAGAGAGAGAGAGGAGAGAGAGAGAGAGAGAGAGAGAGAGAGAGAGAGAGAGAGAGAGAGAGAGAGAGATTTTAAGTGGGATAAGTGTAAGTGGCTGCTTAATTATGCGAAATGTCCATTAATTAGATCGTGGTGTTGTCTTTCATGATCGCCTGTGTGTGTGTGTGTGTGTGTGTGTGTGTGTGTGTGTGTGTGTGTGTGTGTGTGTGTGTGTGTGCACTCGTAATGAACGGCGCTCTTGTCTGTCTGCCTGCCTATCTGGGTGGCTGGCTGCCGTTTCTCTCTCTCTCTCTCTCTCTCTCTCTCTCTCTCTCTCTCTCTCTCTCTCTCTCTCTCTCTCTCTCCCCCGATACTACTCCCTAGTCGGTTCGTAGACAACACACACACACACACAAACACACACACACACACACACACACAGACACACACACACACGGTACATACACATGCATAAAAACATTCTCCAGAGTTTAAATATAGAACAAAAATAAATAAATGAAGCTTTTACATGCGTATGATGCAAAAGAAAAAAAAAATCATTCCATTTCAAAACAAAGAAAAAAAATGGGTATGAAAAAATATAGATTAGATTTATGTTTATTTCTTATTTATCTTTCAGCTCACGCAGCAAAGTCGGAATTAATAAAAAGACGAATGAAAAGATCAACACATGGATGCAATATGAGAGACATTTCAGACATCTAAAAATATTCCGAGTTTAATGCGAAGCAAACAAAAAAAAAAAAAAAAAAGAAAAAGAAAAAAAAAAACAGGAAAAAAACAGTACAACATAGCAGCGACAGATAGAATCACCTTCATAATAGAACATATAGAAAGGTGTCTGCAAAATAGTAAGCTGAACCACACAGGTAGCCCCTTATCACCTTGAACCTTCCATCTGTCATCATTATCCAAAAACATATCCATCCTCCTTTTGAATATAACGTCTTCCCTGCTACCATAGGTTTGTTCAACGCATGTGCAACTCTGTGTGTTGGACCATCTGTTTTGTGATCACCAATTATACGCCAATTATAGTGTAACACTTACCTCCTCTCATAGTAACCCATTATACATTTACACTCCCTTTGAATCTACACTATACATCCTTCCTTAGTCAGTTTATCTCGTATACAGCTCTGTGAGTGAATCATTTGCCTACCTCCACCAATTATAAAGTAAAACCCACCACATCTCATAACCATCCATATATTCATCCATCCTCCTCTTGCATTCAACATCCACACACTTTATACGTTCTTGCGAAGTTTGTTTCACTCGTATACAACCCCATGTGTGGATCATCAGCCTATCTCCACCAGTTATAGAGTCATGTATCACCTGTAATGCTAACTTAAGTCTCAGTCATCCCCGCATCCTCAACCCGTATCCCTCCCTTCCTTCTCTCGCACATCTCATCTCTTTCTAAATCTAAATGCCACATCACGATCACACTCCGTTAATACTGCGCTGCGGAGAGGAAGAGAAGGAGGTCAAGGGGTAGCATTACGAAGCAGTAGGAAAGATGGAAGAGAGTCATCATGGAGTAGAATGCTTTGAGGGAACAGGAGACAAGGAAAAAAGTGAAGCAAGAGAGACACAGTAGATAACATATAAATTCAATTGACCTGTAGTTGGTAACAGCATGGCAAAACTGGTTACGTCCCTCTACCCTTTCTCTCTCTCTCTCTCTCCTCTCTCTCTCTCCTCTCTCTCTCTCTCTCTCTCTCTCTCTCTCTCTCTCTCTCCTTTAGCTGTCCCACTCCCTCGGGGCTGCGAAAAATCCTGGCCATAGTAGTGGTGGTGGTGGTAGGAGTGGTGCAGCCAGTAGTAGTGTCCGGGGCTGCATCATTGGTGGTCGTGTTCCCGCTGTTGAAAAGAAGTGGTGTCTGGTGTGGCGTTGGCGCGATAGTAGTGGCGTTGTTGTGGCAATTAGAGGCCCCAGGGTGCTCCTCCTTCTGTGCCCACCGCGAGGTTGCGCGCTGCCAGCGTGTGTTAGATTGTGTGTGTTTGTGTTTAGATGGGATGAGCGGCGCGTGGCGGTGAGGAGTGATAGTGCAAGGACTCTATGGTGGATCTGCCGCCCCGCGTGTTCGTTCAGATTACGTAATGCACCGCGGTGAGCTGCCTGACAGGTGAGGCATGGGCGGTGTGACGAAGAGAACTCTCACTTCTCCCTCATATTACTCCGTCAGGCGAGTGTCCCCTACAGAGAGAGAGAGAGAGAGAGAGAGAGAGAGAGAGAGAGAGAGAGAGAGAGAGAGAGAGAGAGAGAGAGAGTAATGGCAGTCTCTATTTTGATACAGGACTGCAATGATTAATTTGTTTGTTTACTGAACCGGATGTTGGACATAATGGAATGCCTTTTCTTATTGTGAGTGCAATACATGTAGTAGTGGTGGTGGGTGTTGCTGGTGGGTGGTGGTGGTGATGGTGGTGTTATTGTTATTATTGTAATGTAAATTGTTGTTATTATTATTATTATTATTATTATTATTATTATTATTAGTAGTAGTAGTAGTAGTAGTAGTAGTAGTAGTAGTAGTAGTAGTAGTAGTAGTAGTAGTAGCAATACCAATATTCGTAGCAGTAGCAGCAGTAGTAGCAACAGTAGCACTCGTATGGGTTGGACAAACACTAACATCATTATCACATCAATGCATTTACTTCCATACAAAAGTAAAACAACATTATCACACAACACACAACACACAACATGTACCGGCGTAAACAAACACTTCCTTCTCCAAGACGGGGACTTGGGTACTAGGTGCAGTGCTTAAGAGACGGCCCAGTGGAGTTCCCGGTGCACTGATACGTCTTGGGTGTATTGCAGGGAGGGGAGGGGGAGTAGGGAGAGGGGAGCAAAATACAAAAACTTTGCACCAATACACCTTTAGATCTCTTCTGCCATCAGATCTTTTGTGCGCTGAGGAGTGTCTGTCTCGTATTCAGAGATGCTTAGCTCTCTCACCACGACTGTTTTCAAAGACAACAAAGATGACCAGCCGGATTACCAAGAGCGTTTATCCTGTTAATACTATAGAAATCTTGTTAATCTTTCGCTAGAGCCGTAAAAATGCCCCCTGAAAACCCATGGAAATTCAACTACAGCTTTTTGAACGTAGTCGGGACGCAAAAGGTTTTCAGAAATAATGTGTCTCGTGGTCTCGTCGTGTCTGGGATTGATGGACAGATGTTGCCCTCTGATTGGTCCTCGAATTTCCCCGCCTTATTTATGAAACTAAATGGAATTTGGCCAGAAATAATTAGCTTCTGAATTACGCACTGTCCCTTGGAATTTGGTTCTCCATAATTGTACGTTTGCCTTAAATTTATGTGGGTCCGCCACGTATACGGTGTCTGCAAGGCTTGATTATTAACTGTCCGTGTTATTACAAGAAGCGGGTCTGTAATTATCCGATCACTTTTAGCTTGCCCTTGAACAGTTCCACCCGGCAACATGCAGCTGCCGATGCCCTGCTGCACTCCGGCCAATATTGAAGTGGTGATTTGATTTGCAACGGTCACAAGACACCTTGCAGATTTCTGACCGCCGACCATCTGCCTTCCCCTGGTCTGCATAATCCAGTGAGCGGTCCTTCCCTGGTGACCTTTCCTGCTCCGAGGCTTCGCTCCGGGAATGTGTACAAAGGTGCATCTGACTCGCCGACACTTGGCTAATTGGTGTTGTCTTAACATTCTCTGGTTTAATCTTGGCTATGGAACAACGGTGCAGTCATACGCGTACTGCAATAATCTCAATAAACCCCTTCATCCAGCCAAAGTGACTCACAAAAGCAAATTCCTACACTATCTCAACGCCCTGCTGATAAGGGCAGCTCCAGAAACACGCCAGTACAGTGCCAGAATAACACAATCATATAGAAAAGTACGTAGCACCATGACACGAAATGATTATGACGAGAATAATAATCAACGTCACCGCTGGTCGTCGTTTTCAGCAGCACCAGATCACATTATGTCAGATCATCACTGGCAGGTCACATAGCGTCCCCAGCGTGGGCGGCAGTGGTGGGGCAGAAGACTTGGGCGGCGCGGGCATAGGGCTGCTGAGAGGTGAGGCGCACAAGGGCGTGACTCGTGTGCAGATTCCACACGTGAAGCACCAGCACCTGGGGGTCATTCAGCAGGTCGCGGCTCAGCTCCGGGTCATCAGTAACGTAACGCCTCCATTCCCACCTGGAAAGTCAAGCAACACGAGTGTGATGTGCTACTGTGGAGCAAACTCACTCTACACATGTTACAGGAATGAATGTGTTGCTAACTCACTATTATCCCTCTGACTGTTATGAACAGATGAAAATGTTGTGTTGCGAGATTACAGTGCAGTTTCCAGACATGATTTGCAACAAACTGAGTGAATCATGGAGTTGTTTTAACCTCACGGTGTCTACTGTTTTATTTTGGCTCTGTAAACTGTCTACGATTACTCAAGTGAATGCAATGTGTCATTAACAGTCGAGCTAAACTAATGGTATATTCTACAAGTACGTAATTTGACGATTGAAACCTAATCTTTGAGGAAAAAGCAATTAATTATTTTTTTTTTTTCCAAATTTGATATTTTAAGCCCCTTTCTTTTTCACATAAGTAATCGATCATCTCTTATATACTTTGCCAATAGGGTCACACACACACACACACACACACACACACACACACACACACACACACACACACACACACACACAAGGGACGGGATAGAAGGCTCTCGGGGGCATCACGGCCACGTCAGGACAGTGCGGGGTGCGTCCAGAAGGCAGCTCCAGGCCACATCTGGAAGGTGGAGCATGGAGCGTGATGTAGGGAACAGTGAGCAGCTTTCCTTTTGATCCTTGAGATATTAATTCCCTTAGTCCTTAACATAATGTATCTTTCATCACATGTTGTACAAAGGCGTATGTGTGTGTAAGAAGAAATACATTGAGAAGGCACACACACACACACACACACACACACACACACACACACACACACACACACACACACAATCTCTCTCTCTCTCGAACCGAACAATAGCAGCAATTCAACAGGAAAGGGTCGCAAGAAAATTAAGAAAAAGGTTCATGAAAGAGTCAGAAGCACGCTTTACTGTTCTACCTGAGAGAGAGAGAGAGAGAGAGAGAGAGAGAGAGAGAGAGAGAGAGAGAGAGAGAGAGAGAGAGAGAGAGAGACGGGAGAAGGGGGGAACACTGCCACCCTCTCATATGTATGGTAATGCAGAGGGCAAAACAGAGACGGAAAAGGACCCTGGAGGTAAAAGAATATAAAAATGTGTGCTATAAATTTATTCTATGGTCTTTTTTGCTCTTACTTTTCCTCCTTAACGTATTTCATCGGTCTGTTTTATTCCTCTCTGTTCCTCTATCTATTGTATCTCTCTCTCTCTCTCTCTCTCTCTCTCTCTCTCTCTCTCTCTCTCTCTCTCTCTCTCTCTCTCTCTCTCTCTCTCTCTCATAGGATAACCTAGAGAAAAATGGAAATATAGCTGACACCACAGTAGTATAAATTTATGAAAATGTAACCAAGTACACTCTAGAAGGTGCTCGGAATACTCAATTCATACACACACACACACACACACACACACACACACACACACACACACACACACACACACACACACACACACACACACACACACACACACACACACTCTCTCTCTCTCTCTCTCTCTAGAGCTCGTTGACCTACTGTGAGAATTGGTGGGGGTCAGTGACTAAATAAGCTGCACAGGGGGTTTTATTTTAGTATTGTGTTATTGTATTTGCCGACTGCATGTGTGTAGTGACTCAGTAGGATTGTATGCTTTGGTAGCGCTTTTTTTTTCTTTTTGTTTGTTTTCGTTCGTTGATTGATTGATTGATTCATTCATTCATTCTGTCTATTCTGTTCTTTCTTGTCTTTCTTTTTTTTTATTTATGCATTTATTTATTGATCATTTCGTTCTTTTTTCTTTTTCTTTTTTTCTTTTTTCTTCTTTTCCTTTTTTTCTTTATTTATCTTCTCTGCATTTCTTTCTTATTTTCATACTTTTTCCTTCCTTTCTTTCTTTTTTTCTGTCTCTCTTTTTCTTTCAATCTTTTTGCAGCAATTAATTATAAAGAGTACTAGACTTTTGTGTATTCAGAAATGTACACACACTCTCTCTCTCTCTCTCTCTCTCTCTCTCTCTCTCTCTCTCTCTCTCTCTCTCTCTCTCTCTCTCTCTCTCTCTCTCTCTCTCTCTCTCAACAACTATGCAATCCGGAATGGAGTCGAGGTGTGACGGCCATGGCAACAGTGCTTCATATGACAAATTGTTCTCATCTGTGCATATGAGTTAAATGCGAAAGTGAAGCTGAAAAGGTCGCCCAGTCTCTCCTTTGTCCACGTTAATGTTTATGTCCTTAGTCTCTCTCCGTCGTTTTCTCTGCCTTTTCTGCTGTACTTTTTTTTTTCTCTCTTCCTGGTGGTTGCTAATAATGTTGGGACAAAAAATACGGTGGTTTGTTTTATTCCAGGAACTGTGTACGGTGTTTTTCCGTCGTTCCGTGTTTTTTCTCTACTTTTTCTGGTATGCTTATTTTTTTTTCTTTTCTTTCAGGTGCTCGGTAGTGGTGATACAAAATAAAAGAAGTTGATTTTATTTTATTCTCGAGATTATGTACTGTAGGTTTTTCTGTCAGTGTTTTGTTTTAATTGTTTTTCTGTTTTTTTTTTAAGTGCATTCTAGCGGTGATGATTTATTTATTTATTTTTTTTTCCTTTTTCTTTATACGTGGAATCGTAAAATTTCTGTTGTATTCTTTCAGTGTCACAAGCTCATTAATTTAGATGTCCTTTGACTTTTAATATAAGAATGATTTTTTTTTCGTTTTCTGTCAAATCTATTTTAGTTGCACGAGCACTTATATTTTCAAGTGCTTGCTAGTGGTGTTTCATTATTTATTTTTTTTTCCTACCTTCAGTCATAATTAAAATTTCTTCTATACTCTTTCATTGTCACCAGTTCTTTGATTTAAAAGCTCTTCGATACTTTGCGTTTATATATTCGCAATGTAATAGAATGTCAGATCTAACTTTTAAGCCTCATGGCAATTATGTATGTTACTGTTTTGGCTGATTTTATTTATTTACTTATTTTTTTTTTATGCTGTGTCTTTATACCCGCAGTTTAGTTGATCCAAATTTCTAAACCGCAAGGCAATTACATATTAGTATTTTAACTGAAGTGGCTGGTTTTAAGTCTGAAATTACATACCTAGGTCTCTTGTTTTGAAAAGTTTGGACATGCGGCAGTCGGGAACGATATTATTTTCGCAACGCTTGTCCTCCAAAACTTGTAAAACTGCACCGCCGGAAAATTTGGCTCCATGTTGTCACTCTCTTCTTCATTACTCATAATTACACTGTAGACTTTTTTTTTAATATTTTCTCTGCTGCATTGGTCCTTCATCTTGTACGCTTTATTATTAATTTTTTTTTCGTTATTTTACTCTATTCTTCGTATTTTTTGTCTTTCTCTTCGTTCTTGTCCTTGTCCTCCTCGTTCTTTTCTGTTTTGTCCTCCTCCTCCTCCTCCTCCTCCTCCTCCTCCTCCTCCGTTCTTCCTCCTCGTCTTTATAATATCGTTGTTGTCGTCTTCGTGTTTGTTGTTTTCATTTTCCTCCTCCTCCTCCTTCTCCTTCTCCTCCTTCTCCTTTATCCATCTTTTCCTCCTCCTCCTCCTCCTTCTCCGTTCTTTCTCCTCGTCTTTATAATATCGTTGTTGTCGTCTTCGTGTTTGTTGTTATCATTTTCCTCCTCCTCCTCCTTCTTCTTTATTCTCCTTCTTCTCCTACTCCTCTTCCTCCTCCTCCTCCTCCATACTGTTTCTCTGAGGGTATATCCGTACACAACAGGATTAAGATTCAGTAATTCTCAGCTTTAATGACACATAATAAGGTACGTTCGCCGCGATATCTTCCGGTTGCATACGAGATCATACTAGCTAACTGTGTACAGGATCGTATCAGTGCACAAAAGAGAGAGTTCTAAGGCCTTGCTGTTCTGCGCGAGTTCAAACATTCGTAAAGGAGGTTTGCTTTCTATTATGCATACTTTGATGGTGAAAATAGAGGGAACAGAGAGAGAGAGAGAGAGAGAGAGAGAGAGAGAGAGAGAGAGAGAGAGAGAGAGAGAGTAAAAGGGGGTAGAAGTGTAGTGTGAGAAACGAGAAGGATCAGTTGTGTTGTTTCTTCGGATACCACTACTACTACTACTACTACTACTACTACTACTACTACTACTACACCTACCCATTCACCCACCCACTCACCCACACTCATATATACAAACACAAGAAGAGACAGATACACGTAGTACAGACAGTGGGATGTGTTCATGGACTGATGGATTAATAGTTAGTTGGTGCCTAGGGGTGTACACAGGCAAGCCAGTGTGGGGGACTAATGTAATCATAGTAAGGCTCTCTGGTGAAGTCTATTAAGGGTGATTAGGTTCTGCGAAGTAATCTATGTGATACCGAGACAAAGCTATTAAGAGTAGCAGCGTATGATTGGCAGGTAAGGGGAAGGTGAGGGTGTGGCTGGCTGACTGACTGGCTGGCTGATGGGTTGGCTAGGGGAGACTTAAATGCTATGTTGTGGTTGTGGGGGTGGTGGTGATGGTGGTGGTGGTGGTGGTGGTCGTGGTGGTGTGTGTGTGTGTGTGTGTGTGTGTGTGTGTGTGTATGT
>NC_087152.1:7507500-7530000 GCF_035594125.1 Scylla paramamosain
CACACACACACACACACACACACACATCGAGGTATGAGGAAAGCAACGTGCCAAAAAAAAAAGAAAAAAAGAAATAGCAGAAGAGCGCCAGAATAATCATGTTTTACTGTTTTTTCTTTTCTTAAATTATTTGTCACTGCGCTAAATGTCGATAAGTTTGAAGGAAGTTAAAAGATCGTGGGGAAGAAAATGAGGAACGATTAAAGATGTGAAGAAAAGAGGGAATAACGGATGGTGACACGTAGACTTTGGTGTTTGTTATCGCTTCCTTGACTGAGACTAATTGACAGAGAGAGAGAGAGAGAGAGAGAGAGAGAGAGAGAGAGAGAGAGAGAGAGAGAGAGAGAGAGAGAGAGAGAGAGAGAGAGAGACTTTCTCTTTCTTGTAACACATCTACCACGCTTTCCTCTTTTCTGTAACATTTCTCCTATGCCTTCCTCTTTCCTGTAACACCCCCCCATACCCCCTTTTCCCCCTCTCTCTAACACACCTCTAACGCATTCTCTTTCCTCTAATACACCCCCCATGTGTCTTTTTTTTTTTTCCCTGTCTCTCTCTAACACTCCTTCCACGCCTTCTTCCTTCCTGTAACACACCTCCCCACACAGACTGGCCGTGACCTCGCTGTCTCGGTGTGTGGTGTGTGTGAGTGGTCACTGTCCTACCAATTCTTTGTCGCTATAAAACTCTACGCTGGATTGGGTGACCAGTAAAGAACCTTAGATGAAACACACAAACACACATACTTGCAATTCTTACCTGTCTTTCAGAACCTGCGTCATTAGTTCAGGTCCATTCGCCCCCCACACCTGCCCGTCGAAGTGTTGTGCAAAGTAGGTGAGGCAGCTGTAAATCAAAGGGTGGGACGGGGAGAACTTGAGAACCCCAGCCGCTGCCCACTGATCCGATTCCAAACCAGTGCAGTTTGGGAGGGCAGAGAGGGACCGCGTCACCACAACGTCCATGTCTAAGTAGATGCCGCCGTATCGCCACAGTAGCAGCCACCTAGAGAGAGGGGGAAAAAAAAGAAAAGGAGCAAAAGCGTGTTATGAAGTGTGTTTGTTAAATGTATTTTTTGTATTTCGCGTGTTATGAAGTTCATTTCTTGTATTTCGTGAGTAGATGTAGCAAGGCGCGTATTTTTAATTATTGTTTTTAAGTGTGTTTGGCTCCTTCCACAATAGCAGCCACCTGGCGGGAAAAAAAGTAACAAAAAGCGTTTTATGAAATGTATTCCTCATATTTCGCGGGTAGAAATTGCAAGACGTTCTTTGAACTTATCAGAACTTGGTTCTTTATTTTGTATCTAATGTGTGGTTTTCTTCTACCTACGCTGAGTACTTTGCATTTTTTAATGCTGAACTGCATTTCCCATTTGTCTATCCATTCGTTCATCCTATCTAAGTTTGTCTGTAAGGTGATGACATGCGAATCTGACCTAATTATTCTACTTATCTTCGTATCATCCGCAAATTTACTAATATTGCTACTATTCCCACCATCTAAATCATTAAATATATATTTAAAAAATATTTATAAAACTGATCCCTGTGGCATCCCACTCGGATTTAGTGCCGTTTATTACAACTCTGTCGCCTGTCTCGTAACCACGACCTTACCCAGCCTAACACACTCCCATCTATCCCGTGCACCATAACCTTTAAGAGCTTCTGATGGGGTACCTTGTCGAACGCTTTACCAGGATGTCATAACTATAACCATTATCTGCCGCCTCGTAAACTTTACTTTAAAAACTCAACAAGTTCGTAAGACAAGACTTTCCCTTCGTGAAGCCATGCTGTGACTAATTTGTTATGCCTCTCTAAATGATCCCTAAAATTCCTCGCGATTACTGACAGGTCTATGATTAGACGTTAACGTTTTATTTCCTTTCTTAAAGATGGGTACTACGTACGCTTGCCTCCACATTACCGGTACCTCTCCTTAATCTAGTGATTTCCTAAAGACAGTAACTAGCGGTTCACTAATAACCTGTTTGCCTTCCTTTAGATAATTAGATACTACATATATCAGTGACTATTATGTATGTACATATACAGTAAAGTATGAAAATACCTTTGCATAAGAATGTCAGGATGCAAATATTATGTGATATAATTTTTCTTTCCATGCATTTAAAATACCTGAACTTAAATAAAACACGGATGAAAGAACGCTGCCGGTGCGGTGTTGTATCAATTTGAGGAAAAAATTGAAATGCCGTTCATGCGTGAGTGTCGCAATAGAGGGGCAGGAAATCGTTGTTATTGCCAAGGATATTATTTTGAAAGAAAAACTGTAGGTTAGAGTATTGCTTGAAAATTAGCTTTGGAGAGAAAAAGTGACAGTGTAGAAAAAAAAAAAAACTTCTCTCCTGCAAAAATTTTGTTGGAAAAGGTAGTACTGGCGGGATGGGCAAAGGGTGGGGAGATTGTTTTCCGTTATAACACACGAAGTCCATCACACACACACACACACACACACACACACACACACACACACACACACACACACACACACACACACACACACACACACACACACACACACACACACACTTTTCTCCCGTCTTCCCTCCCCGCCATCCAACACCAACATTTATCACAAAACAATAAAAAAAAAAAATAAATAAATAAATAAAAAAACTGATCTCAGCCTTTACCTGGCAGACAAAACCGCCTACCTGTTCACTCCTTCCCTCGCTGTTACCCACTCACTCACTACCCCAGCCTGACACATGAACATCCTCAGCCGACTCGGAGCCAAAGACGGGTACAAATACAATCCAGTTCCTACCATTGTAAACATCATTGCCAACCCCACTCCCCAACCCTCCCCTTGACCAGTAACCATTCAACCCTCCCTCCACCATTAAACTGTCACCCCCACTCAGTCACTTCCTCCCCAGAATTGACTGCTGATTCCGTGAAGAAAATACTCATACATATACGTGCGTACATACATCCCTTTCGTAGGCAAGGGTTGTAATGTGGACTAAAGTTTATAGTGTGCAATCTGTGAGTAGAATATTCATGTTTTTTTTTTTTTTTTTTTTCATTCTATTTTCAGTGCATATTTTTAGCCGGTTCGCTGAAATTTTCTTCAGCAAAACGGTTCTTGTCTGTGTTGTTGTTGTTGTTGTTGTTGTTGTTGTTGTTGTTGTTGTTGTTGTTGTTGCTGTTGTTGTTGTTGATGTTGTTTCTTACTTTTCTTGCTCTTTTCTTCTTCTTCATCTTCTTCTTCTTCTTCTTCTTCTTTCCCATTATTATTATTATTATTATTATTATTATTATTATTATTATTATTATTATTATTATTATTATTATTATTATTATTATTATTATCATTATTATCATTATTATTATCATTATTATTATTATTATTATTATTAACATTATCTATTCATTTATTTATTTTATTTTATTATTACCTGGGATAGTGGTCAAGAGAGACACTCAGGCTCTATCCGGCGAGTTTATTCCAGACTAGTTTCGCCTCCTTCCCCGCCCCCTGGCTTCTTCAGTTCCGCCATGAAGCCAAGAGCGAAACTAGTTGGGAATATAAACTCTCCTCAAAGCACCTGTGTCTCCCTCTTGACCTCCACCTGTTATCATTATTATTACCAACCTATCACCTGAAGGGCCCAGTTTGGCTCTCACGACTAAAAGAACCTTTCACTGACGAGCGAGCACCAACTGTGTCCCTCCTGGCTCAGAGGATGGGTGCGTGGTGTGTGAAGGGTCTCAGCCTCAGCCATAGATCGGGGTGTAGCTGTGAATGCTTTCCGGGAAGGTACAGCTGGCAGTCACGCGTCCTGCTCATGACACTCAATACCGTACTGGTGGAGTACTCACACACACACACACACACACACACACACACACACACACACACACACGATACACATAAATCGATAACGATACTGAAGTTTGCATTACAATTGATGCCTCTGGTACAGCGCGTCTGTCTGTGGCGTTCTAGGCAGATAGATAGACAGATAGACATATAGTGAAGTGAAGAGCAAATGTTCCACTGCTTCTTAATCTATTTAACCTTAATGCATTTAAACTCGTTACTTAATTTGAATAACTCTAGAGTGAACGAAAATGAGACTGCAGACTGCAATTTTAAACCCACGCGAACTTTTTTTTTGTTAGTCGTATGTACGTGTCTTTCAAAATTAATTATGAACTTGCATCACACCATTACATTAAGCTTGTCGGAAAGCCATAGCACCAGTTAAAATTACGTATCTTTCAAAATTACTTCTAAAGCTGCAACAGACAACTTCATCGAGCTTGAGGGGAAGCCACAACAGGAGTCAAAAGGTTAGCACACATTCTCCTGGTGACTGTCAGGGCGTTAAGATCTGTCCGTTAGATTTACACTATTTTGATTTAGTGTTTACATTCTCTCGTCTCTTAGCATTCACGGACTGAGTGGGATAGTGGTTCGGTGCTTTTTTCCTTGCAATGACGTGAACGTTCCATTGCTGATGTTCTCTCGATTAAATATCTTCATTAGGTGTTGGTGTTTTCGCGACTCCGGAGCTTTTCAAATGTGGCGAATGTTGTGATTTCCTGGTAGATTGAGAAAGAGCCGTGAACTTCAAAGTATTTCCTGTGTATTTGTTTCGCAGGAGGACCATGAATCATAGCCCTACTAGACGGTGTATGAGCAGGCAGCCTTACAAACAAACACTTCGGTTTTGATTTTCATGATATCGCTCTCAGAAGTGCCTCCGTCGAAATATGAGGAGCAGCTGACGTTTCCTCGTCTTTGTAGTATTTTTTTTTTACCTTCAATGGCGGGAGTAACCTTTGCTTCACTTCCTGGATTACTGTGTTCATTAACTTTATTAACAGGTACATTCCCTACCTGGCCACTATACCAAGGAAACGGAAACATTACACTGGAAAGACAGAACCTTACTCTCAGCGGCAAATCGAGGTTGCACTAGTAGGCAAGGCGTCGTCATTTTTAACCTTTTCATTGTTGTAAAGGACACGTGAATATTGCCTGAATTGGTACGAAATGTGATATCGACCCACTATTGTCACGTGAGGAATTATGGCCCCATAAAAGCACTAACTGTGAAGTAGAAATTGAGCATAACATTGGGAACGGTACAAGCTTAATTCACACACACACACACACACACACACACACACACACACACACACACACACACACACACACACACACACACACACACACACACACACACACACACGCGCACGCACGCACGCACGCACGCACGAACGCACGTACGCGCGTGCGCACACACACACACACACACACACACACACACACACACACACACACACACACACACACACACACACACACACACACAGAGAGAGATAGATAGATAGTTCGATAGATGTATAGATAAATAAATAGATGTATGGATAAATAGATAGTTCTCTCTCTCTCTCTCTCTCTCTCTCTCTCTCTCTCTCTCTCTCTCTCTCTCTCTCTCCCCTCCCGGGAGGGGTAATAAACCTGAGGGCGTCATTGTAGTGAGAAGTGGGCCACTTGCTCTCCTCCCAGGCTCTGCGGGCGTGCCATGCCTCGAGGGGCGTGTCCTTGAAGAGGCGCGCCGTGTCGAGGTGTGCCACATGAAGGTTGCCGAGCGAATCCGTGAGGCTGCGCAGGAGTGAGGAGTCGTCCACTATCTGGGAGGAAGGGGGAGGTGTGATGCGAGTGAATAGAGGTGCGCAATGCAAGCCCCACCAGTCAGTCAATCGGTCTCCTCCTCCTACCAAACACGAGCATCGATTTCATGATACAATTACTGTTCTGCGTCTTTGTATAGTAGGTTCGTGACTAACTCTGCTGCTACTAAAACTGTTATTTTTTTCACTGCCAACACTGCGGCGCGATATGACTGCGATGTTGCGGTACCTTCCTTTTTTTTTTTAAATCAGTCAGTTAAGTACTATTACTACTATTGCTGCTGCTGCTGCTGCTGCTGCTGCTGCTGCTGATGCTGCTACTGCTACTACTACTACTACTACTGCTACTACTACTACTACGACCATCGATTTCATGAAACAATAACAGTTCGATCTCTTTGTACGGCTGCTTCAGCACTAACGGTACTACTTTGTTGCTGCTATTATTACTATTGCTAGTACTGCTACTGTTACTACTATTGACAATCATAATTCAAATTATTACTATTATTATTATTATTATTATTATTATTATTATTATTATTATTATTATTATTATTATTATTATTATTATTATTATTATTATCATTATTATCGTTGTTGTTGCTGTTAACAGTAGGAGCATCAGTAGTAGTAGTAGTAGTAGTAGTAGTAGCACTAATGGTAGTTGTTGTACGAGTAGAAGTTGGGAATTGACTAATTTTTTAAGTAAGCCTATCTTATCTTCCATCATCTCTCTCTCTCTCTCTCTCTCTCTCTCTCTCTCTCTCTCTCTCTCTCTCTCTCTCTCTCTCTCTCTCTCTCTCTCTCTCTCTCTCTCTCTCTCTCTCTCTCTCTCACCTACTCACTCACTGTTACATAAAATTCTTATTACACCTGGAAAACCTCACCCAGTACTCTCTTCTATGAACGCGTGAGATGCGAGTCCTGTATTTATTATAAAGGCGCACTCGTGAGGTAAAAGTGCTCTAAGCATTATGTATAGGACCGGAGTGTTGTGGCAGTTAAATTCTGATGTATGCGTTCGCTCTAGGCAAGATAGAACTATTTTATACGCATGAACCTCTTCCTCTAGGTGTTTCTGAGGCCACATTAGCGAGATTCAACGCGCTGAATCCTGTATCAGTGTTCTGACCGCGACTATTAATGTGGTTGCTCTTGGGAGTGAGTTTTTAGGCGTTCCCTTTACATACAAGTGTGTTCAAAGTATGTACGTATGTCGAGTGGGAAGTGACGAGATAAAACACCGGTAAACTGATTTTTTTAAGTCTCAGCTCTTGTTATCTGTTCTATTTCAGTATTTCCCGAATCGTTCTCACCACCAGCAGGAAAGAATCAAGCACACATTGTAGATGAGAGTAAATTAAAACACGCTGCCTTCATATGTTCCTCCCGGTGGTGATAAGGTCTTGTGTGTTAATCTTCAAGGCGGAGGGAAATGAAGGAAAGGAAGGGAGTGCAGGGCAGGAACATGTGCAGGGAAGTGTACCATGGTTTGAGGAAAGGAAGACGTGGAGGGAATGGACGAAGCAGCGGATGCAAACGGAGATAAGGCAATGGAGGGAGAGAGGGAGGGAGGGAGGGAGGAAGTGAAGGGGGAAGGAAAAGAGGATGTGTAGTAAGAAAGCACACACACACACACACACACACAACATACTCTCTCTCTCTCTCTCTCTCTCTCTCTCTCTCTCTCTCTCTCTCTCTCTCTCTCTCTCTCTCTCTCTCTCACACATTCTCTCACACACACATTCTCACACACACACACACACACACACACACACATAACGTAAAGTGGAGTAGACAGCGGGTATAGGCATATTTGTTTAACTTAGGGATTGCCACGTATAGCTCTATTGCAGTTTCTCATATGTCCTTGTGTTCTTTCTCCCTTAAATTGATCCCAGTCCATTCTTACACACACACACACACACCACACACACACACACAACACACACACACACACACACACACACACACACACACACACACACACACACACACACACACACTACTTAAATAGGAACAAATAGCGGGTGTAAGCAAGCATGTCTCTCCTTATTAAACACCCAAACTCTGGTAGGTACAGGGTACGAGAAAGATTTAGGAGTTATAGTTAGCTCTGAACTCCGTCTAGGGAAACAATGCATAGAAGCCAGAAACAAGGCAAATAGGGTACTAGGATTCATTTTTAGGAGTGTTAAAAGTAGAAGGCCGGAAGTAATATTAAAGTTATACTTGGCGCTGGTCAGACCTCATCTAGACTACGCTGTGCAGTTCTGGTCCCCCACATTACAGGAAAGATATAGGTCTATTAGAATCAGTACAGAGGAGAATGACTAAAAGGATTCAGGGGATGAGGAGTATTCCTTACGAAGCGAGGTTGAAGCGGTTAAATTTACATTCTCTAGAGAGACGTAGGTTAAGAGGGGACCCTGATAGAAGTCTTTTAAGTGGTATAAGGGTTATAACAAGGGAGATGTAAGCAAAATTCTTAGGATCAGCAACCAAGGTTAGAACAAGAAATAACGGGTTCAAGCTTGAAAAATTTAGGTTTAGGAAGGAGATAGGAAAAAATTGGTTCTCAAATAGAGTGGTAGATGAGTGGAACGGACTCAGTAATCATGTAGTTAGTGCCAGGACACTAGAGAGCTTTAAGAGAAGATTAGACAAGTTTATGGATGGGGATAACAGATGGAAATAGGTAGGAGTGTTTCATACAGGGACTGCCACGTGTAAGCCTGTTCGCTTCTTGCAGCTTCCCTTATTTCTTATGTTCTTATGTTCTTATGTTCTTAGGTCCTCCCTCCCTTAAGTCAAACCATTATTCATCCTTACGCACACACTTAATTGGGAATAGAAAGTGGGGTAGATATACACGTCTTCCCTTATGTTCTTAATTCCTCCTTCCCCCTTTCACTGCAACACGAAACAGCAGCATCAGAAGCAATGGGTAAAGTCTTTATAAGCATCTCCAAGGAAGTTAGCCATGAAAAGCCAGTTGAAATATTGGATGTGGCTGTAGAACAAGTAAAGATGTCTCAGAGTGATTGGTAATTAGGGAACTTGTACCAATTGGCAAGCTTCCACACACTACTTACAGTGGAGGTCATAAGCAGATACACTGGTAGTTGTGGGTGATTTCCTCGCGGCAGATTCCACAGCACAAAACATCCTGTAGGTGAGTCTTTCGCCCCCGTAGCCCTCCAGGAGCATGATACTACCCTCAGCTGGCTCCTTCGTCTGCAGTATGATCGGGGTGGGGTGCAGCGATCGGTGCCTGGCGGGGAAAAAAGAGAGGTAGTGAGTTGGTAGTAATTAAAAGTTTATGATCTTGAGCTGCCACGTGCAGACCAGATGGCTTGTTACAGCTTCTCTTATAGTTTTATGTCCCGCCTCTCTCTCTCTTTCTTTCTCTCTCTCTCCCTCTCTCTCTCTCCTCTCTCTCTCACTCTCTCTCTCTCTCTCTCCTCTCTCTCTCCTCTCCTCTCTCCTCTCTCTCTCTCTCTCTCTCTCTCTCTCTCTCAAGTTCTGAAGCACTAAGCTTATTTTTTTTTTCTTCTTTTTGGCGGATCTCTTTCATCGAAGTTTATTTCCATCTTAATCCCTTTTATAATGACTGATATTTTACGTATTTCTTTAATTTTATTCCTTCCCTTTTTGCCTTCGCTCTCATTCATTCGCTTTCTTTTAACACGCCCCTCTTATTAACACTTATTCAGTTTCATTCCCTTTGGTTCCTTACACATTTTTTTGTTTAATTTCCTCCTCCTCCTCCTCCTCCTCCTCCTCCTATTCCTTATCTCGCACTCTCTTACCAGGTTTAGTGGCAGGCGATACCATACCACCGCCATCCATAGAGCTGTCATCACCACGATCCCTATCATCACCATCATGATCTTCTCCTTGCGTCTCGTCATTCTTCTTCAGTCAAGCGAATCTTTCCTTGTTATCTTAGAACCTTATCTTTTTTTTTTTTTTTCTTCCTCAGTTGAGTATTGTTCTGTTGACACTCTTTCTGGGTTGGTTTCCGGAAGGGTGTGATGGTGGTGGTGGTGGAAGGGGGTGTTAGTGGTGGTGGTGGTGGTGGTGGTAATAGTAATAGTAGTAGCAGTCTAGTTGGAAAATTCTTTGTAGCACGTTTGTTCCTTTTAGTTATCTTCACTACACTTCATTTAATCCATTGTACACTTTACACTTGCTTATTTCTCCTCACTAATGATAATGGCTTCTCACTTAGGTATTCCACAGCTCTGTATTGCTAAGATTTTTCATGATTATGCTCAGCTATTCGGTATTCTCAACGTCGTCGCTCTGTTTTCAGTTCCCATCCGTTTTCTGTTTTAATTGTCTATATTTTGTTTACACTGCCACTCATTGACACTATAAAATCTACAGTATATTATTGTTTATTCGTGTTCGTTCTTTAAAAACCAACTCTGCCATCATGTGCTTTGTTTTCACTGCCCTCACTTTTCTGTGTTTCAGTTGTCTGTACTTCTCTTCACACTCCCACTCTTCGGACACTGCAAATTCGGTTGTACTCCCTATGTTATTTTCATTCGTCTTCATTCTTTAAGACCTCCTCTGCCACTTCCTTGCTTTCCGTGATGTTCTGACACACTGAATTTTCCCCGCCCAGAGATAACAGGCACGCGATTCCCAAAACACTATACTGCCAAATAAAAAAAAACCGGTCCCCTCCTGTGCGTGTGTGCCTGTCTCGATAACTACCACTCATGTCCCCATACACTCCCGCGCTGGGACTCTTTCTGTTGCCTCTGGCCGATCGATGGTTACCTGGTCACCTCGCCAAACATGTTGCGTCCCTACTCAGGTATGAAAGGACTCGGCGTCCCCTTCAATGCTGGTGACACAATAAAAAAAAAATCTCTTGTCTGTCTTGAAATTAATAACACAGTGCCCTCTTCCTTCACCCGTATAGTAACTGACTGTCAGAACGAGTGACTAGTGCCGCCTCAGCTGCTTATCACTCTTATCACCGCTGATACTGTGTTGCCATAGTGACGTGTACTTATGTTCTAACTTTACTTGGTTTTATTTAAAGATTCGCGAGTTTGATATGCCAGCAATTGAATGGCACACCTATGTTTGGATGACTGGAGTGTGTATGGAGGAGGGTGAACTTTGTTAGTACTAAGGCGCTGTGGTGAGAAGTGAACGTGTATCTGTTGCGGGAATGAGTCTTTTGTGCCGTAACTTAAAATGCATTAAGGAAGCTCATTTTAGTCACGGACGGTGCATGTCCCATAAGGCTTGGTGGATGTATAAGAGCGTGTTCGTAAATATATAAACGAAATCAGAGTAGATAGCATCTAATGTATAATGGAAACTGCCGCAAGGAAGAATGTACACGATACGATATATTCTCATATCTCTAAGTAGGAAAGTTTTGGTGCTGTGCTGTGTAAAAAGCTGTACTAAATACCCATATGCCAGTAATTTACCATCTGAATTTGTTTTTCCTTCGTTTGAGGCGTATGAGAAAGAAGACAAACGCTTTAGCTGCCTCCTTTTCTAATAACTTTCATTAGATGTAATTACAACAATACTACTTAGCTCCGAGATATTCAAGTTGCTGGAAACAGGAATTCATCTTAAGTGGTCCGTACACATTTTGCGTCCATATTTTTCTACGCTTCCGTGATATTACCTTCTTTATACGTCCTTTCGCGTAAACTTGGATGATGAGGATGGAAAACTGTGTGAGCGGAGATTCAGTCTGCAAAACTTCTCATTCACACACGCACTTTGATATTTCCTTCTCCTCTTAGTTGTATTATGTCTGCGGGCTTTGTATCCATCCACGAAGCACCTTTGTTGCATGGGTTAAGTAGGACAAAGAGGAATGCTGAATGCGAGACACAGCAGCATTAAGAAGACCACGCCGCATGTTTTCTAGGAAAAATGCTGGTAGATTTTCTGGATGGCTGTTATTTTCAGGAATTTGTAACCTTCCGAGGCGGTTTGTTGTTCATTGTGTGCCTGTCTGTTTGTATGCCTGCATGCTCTCTCTTTCTCCCTCTCCCTCTCTCTCTCTCTCTCTCTCTCTCTCTCTCTCTCTCTCTCTCTCTCTCTCTCTCTCTCTCTCTCTCTCTCTCTCTCTCTCTCTCTCTCTCTCTCTCTCTCTCTCTCTCTCTCTCTCTCTCTCTCTCTCTCTCTCTCTCTCTCTCTCTCTTTCTGAGACTAGAGCTGCCCGTTCCATCACATTTTCTCACTCAGAAGTGTTGGTTACAAATCAAGTCCTACTGCGTGATTATCAAAAATGTTCTGCAAATAAAGAAAATAATAAAGGAAATGTTGCGCTATTCCATGCTAGCGATCATCCGGGTTGGCACCACTGCCTTACTCGGCACCGCCCTGCTGGACAGCTCAAACAATGCCTGGGATGACTAAGGTCGTTCAGGCGTGGGAGGACACGGGGCTCCACTCCATATTGAGTGACTATGGAAAGCAATGATGAATAAATATATTGATGAATATAAAGACTGAATAGCTGTGAATGATGGAATCTACCAGAAAAACATATTATCTTTGGTTTTCACTTATATACTCGTACTCATAAAAGTAAAAAAAATGAATGATTATTTGTATAAACCATAAATAGGAGGTAGTTATATTTTTGTACTTATCTATCTATAGATACTCGTATATTCATTCATTCATTCATTCATATCGAGGTTTGATGGCACAGTGGTTGCCACACTTGGCTCATAAGTATGTGATCCTAGATTCGAGGAACTTTGAGCTTGTTACTTTATTTTCACAAAAAAAAAAAAAAAATAGATGAGAACGTAATCCAGGGAGATAGTCTTCCATTGTCAGGAGAGAAAGACTTGCCTTCATTCCCATTGTTTTTCCTCGAAGATAGGACTCTCTCTCTCTCTCTCTCTCTCTCTCTCTCTCTCTCTCTCTCTCTCTCTCTCTCTCTCTCTCTCTCTCTCTCTCTCTCTCTCTGATTACCTTCCCACGCTCTAATAATCTCTGTCTGCTGCATATTCCTCAGCACTGCCTTTCTTTCTTAATCAGAATACTGGCGCATTCTCCACGACTAGTGAAAGCGAAGCTCGCTCTAATTTCTAGGTGAAACAGAAGAGAAAGGAGAGGTTAAGCAGGGTAGATGGCTCTGATAGGTCAAGACTAGGGTACACAATAGGATTAGCAGTGTGTAAGTATTGAGTAAGAAGCATGGTATTTAGAGAGAGAGAGAGAGAGAGAGAGGAGAGGGAGGACGAGAGAGAGAGAGAGAGAGAGAGAGAGAGAGAGAGAGAGAGAGAGAGAGAGAGGTAACGTGAATAGTAAATGGGTATGTTATCTACTACACTCAATAAAAATCTAGATATATTAAAAGCTCGATATTGAAAGGCCGTAAGATTTAACAGAACTGAAGTACACAGTCTGTCAGGAATCCATCACAGGCCAGCCAGGTAAGTGGAGGGGCAGGTAATACTAGCAGGTCGTTAATCAGCTTGAGTGGCCCTACAGCAGAGGCAGGCGGACAGGTAGGCAAGGCAGGCAGGCAGGTGGAGGTCGTCCCATTATGCAGTCTGAGAGGGGGTAAAGTTAAAGGCCATTATTCTCCCTGAGTGGCACCAGACAGAGGAGTGAAGTGTCCCTGTTAAGTGGCCGCCCAGAACCTCAGAGATATCAGGTGTTCCGCCGCTTGTCGATGCTTGAGGATTCTCGTAGCGGGGTGTAATGAGAAATGTAGCCTGTCACTCTTACTTACTTGGGAGGATGGGTTGGTGTGTGTGTGTGTGTGTGTGTGTGTGTGTGTGTGTGTGTGTGTGTGTTTATGGGTGGGTGGTTGAGTGTGTGGTCTGGCGGTTTGTGTTGTGTTGTGTTGTGTTTATTTTTTTGGTGGCGATGTTGATGTTTGTGTTGTTGTTGTTATTGGTGGTGGTGACGGTGGTGGTGGTGGTGGTGGTGGTGGTGGTGGTGGTGGTACTGGCGGTGATGATATTGTTGGTGCTGTTTGTTGTTGTGGTTGTTGTTGTTGTTGTTGTTGCTGCTGCTGTTGTTGTAGCACCAGCAGCACCGTCCATTTCAAGTCAAAAGTGGTTGTTGACACATGCATGTTATTTATATGTTAACCAGGGAAACTTTTTACATCATCAAAGAGTTTTTGAGATTAAAATTCTTTATTTACTTTTTTTCCAAGATCTAGACCTGAAAAACAGACCAGCAAAACAAGCAAAACGCGAGGATTACGAGCATAATACTGACATATAAACTTCAAAGAAATCACTAGTTTTTATTTTTATTATTATCTGACTAAATAAAACATTAATTCTATTATCCACATACAATCCCTGTGATGTGAAAGGGTTCTTTGGCATTAACATATTTTTTTCGTTTTTAAATCAAGATTTTTTTTTTTTTCATCATTAACTCTCTCTCTCTCTCTCTCTCTCTCTCTCTCTCTCTCTCTCTCTCTCTCTCTCTCTCTCTCTCACACACACACACACACACACACACACACGTACACACGTACACACAAAATCTTTAGATCTAGTGTGCCTTAGTAGCGCATTTTTCGAGGCAACCCAATTTGTAGGATGAAGAAAAAAAAGAGAAAAAGCAAACTCTTTTAGACTCCGGCAATGAGAGGGAAGAAACTGCTCCACGCCTCCTTTTCTCTTTTATTTCAGCTTTTACACACACACACAACACACACACACACACACACACACACACACACACACAAACGGCATCCTTTTCTGGTCTCTCTCTCAAGTGTTTAGAGTGTTTAGGATAAGGAGAACTAAGACCAGGCTGCTGTTGATCCGAACATCGTTCTAGAGGGGAGGGAGGCTGGGGTGACGTGTGTCTTGTATCTGATCAGCTGTGTGCTTGTCTGTGCTTGTCTGTCTATACTAATCAATAACGTTAAAGAAAAAGGTGAGGGAATACCCACCCACAAACTTATCTAAAAGCGTTTCACACATGATTGTTCAGGTACAGTGACGGTTACTAGTTAGTTAGAGTTTGCTTAGATTCTCATTTAGTGGCGCAGACTGATCCTCGTCGTAAACAAACACCATAACTGAGGTTGAAGTTACACCACCTGCCAGCTTTAACGTGTACACTATCACCGTACATAACAATCTCTGAGAGTCCGCAAAACTCGACTGTGAAAAGTAACAGTATAATGCGATTAGTAATGCTGTGGGTATTCTTTTTTTCCCAGCGGCACATGTAAACTGTTATAACTCCTGTGCTGCTCTACATCTTTTGGTTTTGTGAGCGCTCAGAAGTAATTAACTTAAGTACATGTAATTTTGCCCTTTCATGTGCGGCAGTGTGGTACTTTAGACAGTTAAGCGGTGTTACTTTTTGTTAGAGTGTGGTGGTTGTGAGGAGAGACAAACAAGTGGCGACTCTAATTACGCGGCGCTGAATCGGTTTCCTTTGTATGATTTATGTGTGCAGATGAAAAAAAAAATACATATATAAAAAAGTAAGAACTACAACTGCCTGTGTGTGTGTGTGTGTGTGTGTGTGTGTGTGTGTGTGTGTGTGTGTGTAGATATGTGGATAGGAGATGGAATTAAGAGACCAAAATCTACCATACTACTTATATGCATTAATCTCTCGTGCCAAACTTTCCCATTGTGATCCAAAAACTGAAGCACCTCATTCCTTTATTCCATTAAGTTGAACAGAAACGACGGTAATAATTTTGTAAAAGTCATAAAGCAATGGTCCCCACGTCTCTCCTTCAGCTCCGATCCTGTCACATCAGAAGACACTAGACATCTAGACATATTTAAACAGTTCAGGGACGTCCTTGCTATTTATCCATTGTACGAGTATTGTCTTCCCTGTTACTTACATATTTTTTTTCTTTCATTTAACACAGCTCCAATTTTTTTCTCGTTTTTTCTTTTCTTCTTTCTTTTATTCTTTCTTTTCCTTCTTCCTTGCTTCCCCTCCCTCTTTTATTCTTTCTTCTTCTTCCTTCCTTCCTTTCCTCCTTTCTTTCATTCTTTCTTCTTTTTTTTTCTTCTTCTTTTTCTTCTTCTTCTTCTTCTTCTTCTTCTTCTTCTTCTTCTTCTTCTTCTTCTTCTTCTTCTTCTTCTTCTTCTTCTTCTTCTTCTTCTTCTTCTTCTTCTTCTTCTTATTATTATTATTATTATTATTATTATTATTATTATTTCTTCATCTTCTTCTTCTTCTTCTTCTTTTTCTTCTTCTTCTTCTTCTTCTTTTTCTTCTTCTTCCTACTTTTCCTCTTTCTCTTCCTCTTCCTTTTCGCATTCTCTGTTTTCTTCTTTCTCACTTTATTCCTTCTTCCTTCTCGTCTTCCTGCTGCTGCTGTTGCTGACACTGCTTCTTTCACTTTGAACTCTGCCCTGCTCTCTATGTAGTCACTGGGAACTCAATTCTGACTCATGCTGTCCTGGTAGAGAAGATATCGCTGTTTTGCAACTCAGCTCACCACTTTATTGTTGGAGCGACAAAATTCCATTGCAGTTTTTCTTTCTTCACCCACCTCCCCCTCATCCTTCCTTCTCCTTCTGTTTTCTATCATATTAAAGTAACTGTTTTAAAGTAAAATTCCATGGCATTGAAACTTGAAAGACTCTATTACTTGCAAATTGAATTAAAGTAAAAGTTCTTCTGTCTTTACACTGCATCCACATATCCAGAAGCTCTTATCATTCTCTCTCTCTCTCTCTCTCTCTCTCTCTCTCTCTCTCTCTCTCTCTCTCTCTCTCTCTCTCTCTCTCTCTCTCTCTCTCTCTCTCCCTTTGGCATACATATTCCTCGCGGGGTCTCCTTCATCCTCCCACATCTTCCCTTTGAACTCTGCCACTCCTCAGCACCACATTTCCCTATCATTACCACCACCACCACCACCTCCTCCTGCTGCTGCTCCTCCTTCACTGCTCCCACCAATGCTGAGGCCTCCACCATTACCACCATCATTAAAAGCAGCGAGAAGGGTGAGGGGGGAGTAATATCAGAGCGACCAAATTTGAGCATCTTTCCTATTCAGTACGTTTGGAGGATGCTAACTATTCTTTTGTGTTCATAGGGACAGTGCGCACATAATAGTATTTAACTTTATCCATATTTCACTGTTAAACAAAGTTTAGAAAGTAAAATCCACAAATTACTGGTTGATATAAACTCTTTATATCATTATTTTTCTTCTACATTTCATAATTTAAAATTCGTTAATCTAGAGAGAATTCTTTTAGTCGTAATTTTTTTCCAGGTCCGCATCTTAAAAAGAAATGAAAAAAAGTTTCAAATGCAAAATTTTAATGTGATAATAGAAATATGTTCCTTACTTAAAGGAGGCACATTGTGTGTATGTTAATATTCTTTTGTGTTCATGAGAACAGTGTGTAGACAGTTGTTCTTTACTTTAACCATATTTCACTTTTAACCAAAGTTTAGTAATGAAGAAAAAAAAAAAAAAACTTTATGGATTGGTATAAATTTTCCATGTCAATGTTTTTCTTCTACCTTTCATGATTTAAAATTCTATTGTTTAGAGTGAACATTTTTAATCTCATTTTTTTTTTTTCCAGTGTAAGCACGTCATGTTCATGGTACTTATGCTTACATACGAATTGTCTTATAATACATCTCAAGTCGCCTTTCTTAGGAAAAAAAAATATATAAATAAATAAGTTAAGGATCGACTCTTAGAGAAATGGTCTTTTTTTTTTATTAATTAAACCTTTCACAACTATTTGGCACATTTTTATTTATTCACATTTCTTTTTGTACAGCCACCTTCAAATATTACTCTGGCTAGAAATTGCAAAATGTTAATCCTCCTTTTTTTTTTATAGACGATTATAAAAATTTCATATATCGTTTTTAGTGTTGTGAATTGTTGCATATCGACGTGGAAAGTTTAAGTAAATGCTGTTGTGATATAAGAACAATTCCAGATTTATAGGGTACATACACCATAGCAGTAACGTCACATAAAATAGGAAAAATTATTCACCATACCTATAGACTCCTTATTGACTATAAGACTACATTAATAAATTGCTGGAATGTGGCAAAGTTCTCTTATCATTACTGTGAATCAACTTAGAGACGACTTTGGGAAAAATAGTAGAGTATTAGTTATCACGGTGGAAAGGCCAAGGAAGGAGGAAAAGTTGTGTGTGGACCCGAATCTCCGCGAAAAAAAAAGAAGTGCTCAGTGGTAAGAAATTGAGCCGTGGACTTACTCGGCGGGTGGGAAAAGGTTTGCTAGAAAAATCATAAATACTTTCATCCACTCCACTAATACACGTCCGCGCATGCATCCGCCTGTAAACCACGAACACTGCGAAATAAATAAAAATAATAATGATAATAATAATAATAATAATAATTATAATAATAATAATAATAATAATAATAATAATAATAATAATAAAAATGTGAATTCCTTGAGTGAAAAGAACTTTATTTTATGTCCCTTCCTCATAATCTCTTGCATAGCTCGGAAGCAATTTGTTTCTTGACGGTCACGTAGAGGCAGTGAGTTAAAATGACCTTGATTAAAAAAAAAAAAAACTTGTCTTTTGTGTTATTTATTTATTTATTCATTTTCTTTGCAGTGACTAGAAAAGAGGAGGGATATGATTCAAGGGAAGCGCGCCAGGTGCTGCTTTTAGGGGACAAGAGGGCAAGAGCAGAGGCTTGAGAGGAAAAAGTCAGGATATTACGGAAAGAGGAACCACGCTTGAAGTGAAGCTTAATGAAGATTTAATGGTTCGTTGGATCCGCTTGAAGGAGAGACCGGAAGGTAAAAAAAAGAAAAGGAGATTAAGAAAACACACGCTTGCACACCTGAGAGAGAGAGAGAGAGAGAGAGAGAGAGAGAGAGAGAGAGAGAGAGAGAGAGAGAGAGAGAGAGAGAGAGAGAGAGAGAGGAGGGGGTAGAATAGAGTTACAAAAGAGCGAGGAGGGTATGAAGGGGAGGAAGGATGAAAGTGACGATGAACAAGGGAGGAATTGAACCAAATCACTCTCCCTCCACACTCCACCTAGTCCTCAACTGGCCAAGGTTAAGGTAACATCCGGGGGCTGCACTCGCCTCACTCCTATCACTCCTCTCTCACTGACCTCCTTCTCCCCTTTCACACTCTCTTCTCCTCCACTCAATAAATCTCTTCTTTCTATTTCCCTTTCTCTCTTTTCCTATGCTTGTCTGTCTTTTTCTTCTTTCTCTACTTTCTCGCTCTCATCTATCTTTTTCTTCCTTCTCTCGTGAGTTTTCTTTCTTATCTGTTCGACTCTTGACCAGCAGGGGCACAGGAAACGCAGGTAACAGTGCAGGTGTTTATTCACAGAAGGTGTGAACAGAAGGCTGGAGGTAGGTGATCTCCCGGCGCCAGGCCGCGCACTTCCACTTAACACGTATGACTGAAGCCTAGCTCGTTCACTCATACACGTATTCATGCCTCACACAAGTCTCGCTCATTCACTCGTTCACACAACTAGCTAACAACCACACACCTCCCCCGAGACATAAGGAAGATTCCTTATCTTTGTTATGGCTACCGTAACACATGAAACAAAGTTACAATGATTGAAGTACAGAAAACACGGTACATATACACAAAACAAACACAGCGTACAATGAACACGTACGACTAATCGTAGGTGCTACGGTGCCACCGCACCTGCAGTCGTCTCGGCTCCCTACGCTGTCGGCTGCTTCGACGCTCTGGTTGCTCTCGGCCACGGTGTACCCCGTTACCCTGATGCTCCGGGCTGCCGGGATGGTGGTGTTCCTCGTGACCCTGATGCTGAAGCGCTGCACCGCCATGAGCGGTGTGCTGCTCGACAGGAAGGGGAGCAAGAGGTCTATGTGGGCGTAGGTGTCTTCTATTACGCCACATCACGCGACCGCTGCCCATCTTGATGAGGTAGTCTCTCCTTCGCCCAACAGCCACGATGACACCCAGGCGATCCCAGAGGCCTGTCGTGTGATCTTGAACGTCGACGTGGCCACCGAGGTGCAGGAGAGGAAGAGTACGGGCGGACGCGTCGTGGCGAAGTTTCGCTTTCTTCCTCAGTCGCTCTGCCTTGGCGTCGCACTCATCAGCAGCGCGCTGCCACTGCTGAGCGTATGAGCGATGATGAGCCGGGACACAGGACCTCATAGGATGACCGAAGAGGACTTGTGCTGGTGATCGCCCTTCCGCCCTCGGAGTGTTGCGCAGTTCCAGCAACCCGCGAGCGAACGCATCCTCGTCCAGGTGTCCCTGCTGTGTGGTCGTGAGGATCAGCTTCTTCACGGACTTGACCGCTGCCTCGGCGTGACCATTGGAGCGTGGATAATGAGGTGAAGATACACGATGCTCCACCCCCCATCGAGCCAGGAAGCGCCGTACCGATGAAGAAGTGAACTGCGGTCCACCGTCAGTCCTCAGGAGAACAGGCACGCCCGTGTCGGCGAACACACCCCGAAGGACACGAACGAGCTGATCAGCCGATGCTGGACGTGAGCATGCAGACACGTGAGGCCACCCAGACAAGCGATCTACATACACGAGGTATGTACGGCCTGCTGCGTGGAAGTAGTCTGCAGAAACTGACTCAAACACCCTGCTGGTGTGTCCGTGTCCTGCCAGAGAGGTTCGTTGGCTTGGCTTGGTAGGAGTGGACGGCATAGTGAGCATCCAGAAACGACGTTCTCAACGTCTCTGTCCATACCAGGCCAGTACACCGTTTGTCGGGCCCGTCGCTTGGTGCGCTCCATCCCCTGATGACTGTCATGGAGTCGCTCTAGTGTTTCTCGGCGGAGGCTGTGAGGAATAAGAAGCCTCGGCCCGTAAACCACCAGGTCGTCGTCTACGGCCAGCAGACTGCGCACCGGCCAGTACGTACGCAAGCGGTGATCGAGGTCGTGGCAATGATCAGGGAAGCCCTCGATGATGACGTTCCTGAGCAAGCAGTACTCCCCGTCTCTTGCTGCTGCGGCACGTACCATTTCCACAGTCTGATCCTGGAGTGGTGCTAAGCGGACGCCGTCCTCATTGGTGGCAGATAACGCTGAGATGACCGCTGAGTGGAGAGGGTCGAGGTCACCAGAAGTAGCAGCATCCTCTTCCTCCACTGGGTCCTGTACTGGAGCATCGTCTGTCAACTCGATGGCCATGGATCCACCAGCCATTGCACGTAAACCTTCCTTTGCTTCGAAGACGCTGGGAAAGGCCTTGATCACAGCAGCAGCGTGCCCCGCACGCTGCTGTGGCGTTGGGTCGTAGGAATGAGGCCAGCTGATCACTTCTGTGGGCGTAGATAGAGGTGGCTGCGAGGCGGTCGGGTACTTGATGGAGCTGTTGCCGGTGTGCTGTTCTTCCCTGCGTAGCGGTCGGATTTGAGCCGGAAAATCTTCGGGGAGGATTCCGAGAGCGATGGAATCGTACCAGCTAAGCAGCGCCCCCTTCACCTCCTTCACCACGCTCACAACAGTCTCAGCTTCCCTGTCGCCCAGTTGCAAGTGCGACGAGAAAGTTCCTACACAGGTGAGGGGGTGATTACCGGCAGCATAAAGTCCATCACCATCAGCGGGCGCCAAGCTGGAGGGCGGGATTCCAAGGAGTGTTGCCGTGTCGAGGCCAATAACGGTCGTTTCGGCCCCAGAGTCAGGAGTCCACGTAATCTTGTCTCTTCCAGCGGGATGTGTGGCGGTAATGAGCACCTGGGGCGCAGGTCGTGCCGTCACCGTCTTTGTGTATACGCCTGATAAGAGCTGGTATACACTGGCACTGGCTCCCCGCCTCGGGCCTGCACCGCGATGAGGAGAGACAGTTGAGGAACTCCTCGAAGCTCCTCGTCGTTTCCTCACTGTCTGCTGACATACACTCGCAAAATGCCCTCTTTTCCCGCAGTTACGACACACTTTATCTATTGCCTGGCATCCCCTTTTGTCACTGCGACAATCTTTGCCACAACGATAACAGCCCGTGGGGCTTGAGCCCCCGAAACTGCCCTTCCTGTAGTTCGAGACAGCGTTCACACCATGGCTCGAAGAGTGAGAGCCGCCCCTTAGTACTGCACTACACTGGTTAGCGCTCTCCGATGCTCTGCAAATATCTATGGCGTTTTCAAGGGTGAGTTTCTTGTTTTCCAGCATGCGTTTCAGAGCCACTTCGTCTCGTGTCCCAACGACAATTCTGTCACGCAGCTGATGGTTTATGCACTGGTCGCAAAAGTCACAGAAATTGGCGATTTCCTTTACAGCACATAAAAAGTCGTCAAAACCTTCTTGCGTTTCTTGCACGCGGGAGTAGAAGTCTCTTCTATCCATGATGATGTTGCGCTGGCTTCGCAGGTACTCACACATTGCATCGAGGATGGTTCTTAACTCCGCGTCTCTCGGTAAGCTTATCCCGTAGCGAAGTGTACGGGTCCACTCGTCGTCTAGGACAGCAGCGAGTGCCGCCCTCTGCTCAGCCAGGGAGAGACAGTCTATCCTGGCGAGGGTTACGTATCCTTCAAACTTATGGCGCCACGTGTCGAACTCACGTAAAGATGCTGACGCCGTTAAGTGAGGAATGATGGTGGCGGACGTCGGGAACCTCGCGCCCTGGGTAGACGTGCTGCGGGCTGTGGTTTCGCCTTCATTGCTCGCCGTGGTGCGACTGGGAGCTTGTGTCCCCACTCTCTCCAGCAGCTGGGTTAAACGCTCCTCGCGAGCCTGACTCTGCTCCGACTGTCGCGCTAGCAGAGCCTGACTCTGCTCCGACTGTCGCGCTAGCAGGGCAGCCAGCGCCTCCAACTGCTTCTCCATTCTGCGCCGTACCCACTGCAGCCTTGTCCTGATCCTACT
>NC_087152.1:7537500-7565000 GCF_035594125.1 Scylla paramamosain
AGTTGGTTAGAGCGCCGTGCTGATAACGCGGAGGTCGTGGGTTCGACCCCCATGCCGGCCATAAATGAGATCAATCAATATATTACCCATTTCTTTATATAAATTTTAAACACAGTGAATATGAAGGAGCTGCCAGTACATACTTGTGTATTCCCAGTGTCATGAAATAAAGAGAAATTGAAAGAGAATTGAGAGTGTATAAGTATGATTGATTGTGATTCTTTTACTAGTGGCTGGCCTCGTAGTGGCATTTATAGTTTGTTTGATTATTGTTTTAAGAGAGAGAGAGAGAGAGAGAGAGAGAGAGAGAGAGAAATCTTGTGTTCTGTGGAGGATGGCTCGTGGTAATAAACGTTTTGATGTGGTAGGAGGATGACGTAGAGAGAGAGAGAGAGAGAGAGAGAGAGAGAGAGAGAGAGAGAGAGAGAGAGAGAGAGAGAGAGAGAGAGAGAGAGAGAGAGGTGATCAGGGGAGAGGGGGACTTAATGAAGAAGGTTGAAATGAATGCTCAGGTAAGCAGGATCAGGAAGGTGCCTCGCGGGAATAATTTGGTCCAACCTCGAAACCCTGAAGTGAGAAGTTTCGCCTATCGTTCTGAAGAGAGAGAGAGAGAGAGAGAGAGAGAGAGAGAGAGAGAGAGAGAGAGAGAGAGAGAGAGAGAGAGAGAGAGAGAGAGAGAGAGAGAGAGAGAGAGATTACTCAGGTTTAGGAGAGAATATTACTGGCTGTGTGTGTGTGTGTGTGTGTGTGTGTGTGTGTGTGTGTGTATGTGTGTTGCAAGTCATTATATTCTATCGATCACCAGTCACTCTTCTCCCATAAAGTGCACTGTGAAGCTTCATATACGAGTACTATTATTTTTTCCCCGTGTTCAAAATGTTTTGTCGTATTTTTCGATCATCTGATTACGTTATCAATGTTTTTTTTTTTTTTGAGAAGAAATTTTCTTTTATTTTCCTTTAATTCACCAAAAAAATTACGTTTTAGAAAAATTCTCCAAAAATAAATGAATACAAGAATAACATGGACATAAAAGTACATATGAATGAATAAAGTGTCGCTTTTTACTTGCCAGTTTTTGATGAAGTGCCTTAAGTACGCACCGTCCCTGTGATATCAAGAGGACTTTGACACCTGAATATTCTCTCTATTTTGACTGAAGAATTTTCTATATTTTTATTATTTTTATAATGAAAATTTCTGAATTTTTCTAAAGCTGAGACATGAAAAGAAATAGAAAAAATACCGATGAAAAAAAAACATTTAATATCACAAACTTAAAAACAAAGAGTAGAAAATATTGAAATTAATCAGGTGCTTTTTTTGTGAATCCTTAAATTTTATTTTTATTCATCTAGGCAACCTTTCTGTGATGTCAGAAGGGACGCTGACACATTTATTTTCTTTCTTTAAAATAGGTATTTATTTATTTATTTATTTATTTATTTATTTATTGCATTATCTTTTCTTAGATTAAAAATCTGCACTATTTTTTTTTCGAATGTCAGTACGTATAAAAAAAAAACATTCTACAGATTAACATTTTTTGGACATTACAAAGTTTAATAACCAGAAGAACACACTAACAATATGAATATAAAACTTTATATTAATCAATAACTTCACTTATTTTTTTTTCCAAAGTTGCATCAACAATGAAACTCATTATCTACGCACCATTCCTGTGATGGCAACCTAGGACTGTGACACCCACATATTTTCACTCCTTTGTATATTGCATTTATTTATCTTATTTATTTATTTTTCACGTTATTCAGTCACTGGGTACGGAGTAACTTTTTATCTATTTTATTTATTTATTTTTTCCTGTCTCACACACGCTGCTCTCTGGTCACGCTGGGTGTGTTATTGGTGTTGAGTCGTGTGCGTGTGGAAAGTGTTTGCAAGACTTATTATGTTGCGTGCTGCTTAATTGAAAACACTTACTCTTTACGGATTTATGATTGTTGCTTTGTTGTTGTTATTGTTGTTGTTGTTGTTGTTGTTGTTGTTGTTTTTGCTATTGTTGTTGTTGTTGTTGTTGTTGTTGTTGTTGTTGTTTTTGCTATTGTTGTTGTTGTTGTTGTTGTTGTTGTTGTTGTTGTTGTTGTTGTTGTTGTTGTTGTTGTTGTTGTTGTTTTCTTTTCCTTATTCCTGATATTATTATTATTATTATTATTATTATTATTATTATTATTATTATTATTATTATTATTGTTATTATTATCATTATTATTATTATTATTATTATTATTAATAACATCATCATCAGCTTCATTGTTATTATTATTATTATTATTATTATTATTATTATTATTATTATTATTATTATTATTATTATTATTATTATTATTATTGTTAGTATTACTGCCTTCACTAACTTTAAAAAAAGATATCGCATAATAAGAGAAAATAATCTTATCCTGCTCATTTTACGTACATTTTTTTTTTAATATTTAATGTCGGATACCTAAAATAAAGTAATGTCATCATACTAACCTATTTTATTTTCTGTTGACTCATATATAGCATTCTTTGAAGAAATATAATTACAATTCTTGCTTTTCTGTGTTTTTGTGTGTTTTTGATAGTTTATGTGTTTTTTATTGGTATCTTTTCCTTCCTACTTTTGTGTGTTTTTCCTCATTTGTGTGTGTGTTTTGTGTTTTTCTAGTGGCTTTTTATTCTGAAGTTATGTGGTGTGCCTGGCGCCTCCGTCGTGCATAAGTCGTGAGTTAGGTGCCTGGGGTCGCGCCGCCAAGGTAAGCCCCGGCAGGTGTGTACCAGCCATTGGGGTCTCGCGGTGCGTCATCCGAGGCCCCGCCAGACTTGTCCCAAATGGTCTGAATTTTACGTGTAATTTTTATGTAAGTTGCTCTGAGAGAGCAAGAGAGAGAGAGAGAGAGAGAGAGAGAGAGAGAGAGAGAGAGAGAGAGAGAGAGAGAGAGAGAGAGAGAGAGAGAGAGAGAGAGAGAGAGAGAGAGAGAGCGAGAGAGAGAAATATGTACAAATATATCATTTTTTTCTTCCTCATTCTCGTGCATTAACACTTGGCCCGTATTTTAGTGACCCGTCGCGTGGCCCGTGCACGTTCATCACACACCACCACCACCACCACTGCTAAAGTGAGCGGCGGCTGCGAGGGCGGTCGTGGTGGTGGTGGTGGTGGTGGTGGAGGGAGCGTTCGTGACCATAAATTGCACTTTTTTTGTGTAAGTGCTTAGTTTCTTGGAGCTGTTATTGCCTTGGAAGATTGTTAAACCGCAGGGTAGTGAGGGATAAATTAATGGAGAGTGAAAAAATAAAGTAGGAGTGGAGAGGGTTGATATATAATTTGTTCGTGAGTGTGTCACGTCAATATCCGTGGATTTATTCCCTCGCCTGTCATGTCCTGGTCTGTCATCAAGCGACGCAAGTGTGAAGTCATCTCAGAGGAACGCGTGAATCTGAACCTATTTCTCCTGAGACAGTGCTGGTCCCGGGTGTATGTTTCGTCATTTGCAATATGTAACGTGGCGCATCTTGTAAATGGAAGCGTGGGAAGAAACATCGTGCCACTGGGTCATGGTCTGGGGTGTTATCTCATTTGCCACAGTCTCAAGAAAATCAACCTTTAGGTGAAAAAGATTGGATACTCTTAAAGGGAAGAACTAGCTATGCTTTATTTCATGTTCTTAATGGTCGCTTAATTAAGATAGATATGTATATTCACTGGGGGTTTATATTGATGGCTCCACTGCTGGTTGCTCAGTGATTCTCTCCAGCTCCGCCTCGCTTGGCCATCTGCCTCAGTTCCTCTGGAGTTGGTACCTGCCAGCCCCTAAAGTTTACTGAGCATTGCTTGGGCATAAGACAGACGGTCACTGGCTGTCACTAGGATCTCCACCTGTCGCCCTTAGCGTCTCAGGAGAGTTAACTCGCAGCCGCCTTGTCGTCACATAGTTAAGGATGAAAACTTTTTCTTCTAAGAGATAAACTGATATTTTTCGTCACTGAAGTCACGTCCTTTTAGGGTCAACATTAATGATGTGAACATTTTTTTTTCCAGCAAACACGAAAGGTAAACTTTATGTGAAGCCGTCACCACAATTAAGCTTCATTGTTTAGTTTCCTCGTTGAAATCCAGCACCGTCATATTGTAATCCTGTGTGAGTGAGCTTTGCCAACTTTCTATTAATTAGCCAAGTTGACCTCAGTGTGAATAGGATGAAGGGGAGACGAGAGAAGTGTGCCAAGGTGAAGGGGGAATGATGCCAAGAAGATAACGGAGGAAAGTGGAATGGTGCAGGGAGGTGAAGGGCGAGGGAGGAGACAACGAAGGAATAGAAGGGAGGGTGTAGGTAGCGAGGGTGCCAAGGCGTGGAGATCCGAGCGCAGATTAGGTAAAAAAAGGAAATAATAAACGGAGGGAAGCAGGAGGGCGCGGGTGTGTGGCTGTGTGAAGTGAGGAGCGTGCCAGGTAGTGCCAGGTAAGAAGTCCTCACAAAAACTTAGATCCTTGGGTATTTATTGAGTGCCAGTGCCGAGGCTCCCAACGCTACGTCATGTGGCACACTGCTGGGAAAAGGGAGGCACCTGGCAGAGAGAGAGAGAGAGAGAGAGAGAGAGAGAGAGAGAGAGAGAGAGAGAGAGAGAGAGAGAGAGAGAGCAGGATTGAAGTCCCATTTGCAGGTACACGGGGAAACTCGTTGTTTATTTGCCTCCTAGCAAGAAACTGAAGTGACATTATGTTCGTACAAACACACACTATGTTTTCCCAGCGGTGACTTTTCTTGTCTTAGCGAGTATGTTTACCTGTACCGTAAGACGCTGACACACACACACACACACGCACATAGATAGATAGATAGATAGATAGATAGAGAGAGAGAGAGAGAGAGATAGATAGACAGATAGTTATTGACTACAGTAATATTCAGATACACTATAATAATGCCTTAATTGACAATGATAACTCTATATGATACAACTTAGCTAGTTAGTCCATAAATTAATTAATGTTACTCCGAATTGCGAAATTAATCATACAGCCGCAAAATATCATAAATAATCTTGCATACAACCTCATTACTTATGTTTCTACTAAACTTACCTTCCATAGAGTTGACTGAATAATGATTTATTATTTGTTGAGCCACAGGGCGGTTCTCCACGACATGTCTTTCAGTCTGGATTGAACCACACTTACACAAACGTTCCTCCACCGGGAGACGGCCCCGCCCTCGTCTACTCCATCGTCCCGTCTCGATCGCCAGTGAGTGCCCCGAAACCCTGAACCTTGTAAACGAGACTCTGTGGAGATGATTTACTACATGTCTTACTTTACACACGTCATGCACTGCCATCGTAAGATTAATATTTCTGTACACATTACACCTCGATGTACCCGATGTCAGCATTGCCCTGTGTACATTGACAATCAACACAGACATGTTCAAGACATATCTCGAGTGTATTTATTTACAATCCTGGCAATATGTGTATTCATTGCCCTAATACTCCTGACAACAAGACTGAACGGATCATCAATCATAACAGATCTTTCCTGCCATAACCTGTGAAAAAATTGTACTGTTTTAGTTGTAAAAAGTCTGACAAGATTAGGTAACCTAATTTTCCTTAGCATACGGAATTAGATGTGTTCTTTCTTATCCCCAACAACACTTTCATAGCCCAGTAGTACAGTTTGATGACAGGCTTCGTGTCAGCACCGACCCACACACACAGACACACACACAAACACACACACACACATACACACACACACACACACGTGGACCCATTAAAGGTATGACGCAAAGTTCATATCCTCTTCTTTTTTCACTCATCATCCCCCTTCTGTTCCCATACAAGCTTAGTGAAGAAAAAAAATATATATTTATGTTTTTGTTTTTTCTATTATTTTTTAAGCCAATCTAATATTTCTTCTTAGCTTCACGCATTCTTAACACTGTATTGCTCCGACAGCGTAAATTGACCTTCCCATACGAAGACCCGGGGCGGTGTTGATGAGCCAAGGAGCACGAGGAGGGAGTTTTTTTTTTTTTTTTTTGTGTGTGTGTGTGTGTGTGTGTGTGTGTGTGTACGTGTGTGGGCTGTGGGGTGGGGCGCGCGTGGCAGTCCTTGGCATGTGTTCCGGATGTGATGTCATGATGGTACAAGAATTTTAACTCTCAATATTTCCGTCAGTGATATACCGCTTGAATCTCTCCGTCTCTCTCTCTCTCTCTCTCTCTCTCTCTCTCTCTCTCTCTCTCTCTCTCTCTCTCTCTCTCTCTCTTCTCTGTCTCTTTTCATTTGTCGTCCGTTCATTCACACCCTTTGCCCACCCCCGTCATTTCCCCAACGCGTTCCTTTCATATTCAACTCTATATGTTCTCAAATTCGTACCGCGGACATTCAACATCCAGTCAATGAGGATCCTTGAGGAAAACTTCCATGCTGAAAGCCTTTTGCGAGCTGCTGAATGACACCTTGGCGGGGGAATGTTGCCGCGCGAAATAACGAAGAGAGAAAACTTGTGTTTTGAGAAGAAGGAAGGGAAGGGTAGAAGGAAATACGAGAAAGAGGATTGTCGGGTGCCAGAGGATGAATGAGGGTGGAAGAAGAGAATGACATCGTGTTTTACCTATTTCTCTCTTCTTTTCTTTCCTTCACGCTCTGCCATTGTCCCGCATTTAACAGATATTCCAGATCCTTTTGTTTTACTTGTCCAGCCATCCCTCACATCATCCTAACAGCAACAGTAACCAGTCCTCTCACATAAACTAAATTCCTGCAGATATTGAGAGCAATAAGACACAAACGCTCCTCATGTTCGCGTTACAAAATCTCTTGATGTATAATTAAAATGCTGCGGTAACTGTTCACTCCAGCCAGCCAGGCAAGATTGGTGAAGGAAAGATCAGTAGAAATCCTTTGGTTTATCTGCACCTCTGGTCTTGCCCTCGAGTCTCGCTTCAGCCGGGATTACCAGCTGAGGGGATAGGTTATTCTTAGTTAGCAAAACCGTGTCAAAACAAGAACTTGACAGCTTGGTGCTAGAGTTTACGTACACACGCCTCCCATGTGTGTGTGTGTGTGTGTGTGTGTGTGTGTGTGTGTGTGTGTGTGTGTGGAACAGAGAACAGCCTGGCAGTTGTGTACGTTCATGTCTTGCCTTCACTCTTCATCTCTCTCTCTCTCCGTCGGGGACCAGGACGAAATATCACTCCACTAAATTTCGCCAACAAAGTGACACTGCGAAAGAAATATCACTGACAAGGTGGTGAGCAGGACGAAACCTCGGTGGGCGCATTCCCGGATACAGAGTAACTCTTCTTTTAGAAAATTCACTGCAGGCAAAAATCTCATATATTCCGTCTCGTTTTATGAAGTGACTTGGTTTATAAGGACCCTGTTTATGAAATGCGTTAAAATGTGAGAGAAAATGACATTATGGTGTATGTTGAATGATATGTAAGAGAGAGAGAGAGAGAGAGAGAGAGAGAGAGAGAGAGAGAGAGAGAGAGAGAGAGAGAGAGAGAGAGAAGGAAAAAGAGAGAAAGAAGGAAAAAGAGAGAAAGAGTGCTCCACATTTTCAGGAAGAAATGTAGTAAGAATTAAAACAATCATAGCTTAGCCACATCTTGTTAATCCTTCTCTCCTGTTTGTCTGAGTTGTGAGGAAAGTAGGGCAAAGATGTTGTCACTATTCGATTGAAAATATGAATGTGAATGAGGATAATTATCTTTTGGCGTCTGACTGAGGAAAACAGTTGGGTTGAGAATGAATGTGAACTCTTCTGTAGGACACCATGATATGTTATAGCACGGTTAAAAAAAAAAAAGTATCTAAAAATACTCGTTTGATCATTATTAAATAGAGTGAAATATGTGCAAAAATATGTGTTGGCAATTACTGTGTGACTTAAATGTTTCTATTAATTTGTTTTTAGGAGACGCTGCATCGCCACCGAGAAAAGTGAAAGAAGTGCGGTGTTAGTGAAATGATTAATGAATTTCATCTCAACACAGAACGATTTCAGCCTTCACACTAATGTAAGTACTTGTAGCAATGACTGGATGGTCTTTTCGCCTTTGAATTATATCTATATAATTTGCATAAATTTGTTCACCACTAAATTACTTTTAAATGATGGCATGGGAGGGGTGATTTTTATAGCAGGTTAGATTAGGTTAGGACTGATGCAATAAACGGTTAACAGAGTAAAGACCCTTTGCTCGGCGATGAGTCCAAAATATTTAATCCTCTCAATGTGATATACAACAAAACACAGCATTAACAGCAAAATTTTTACAAGTACTTCCAACAATGAGAGAAAAAAATAAATAAATAAACGATTAAAGGAAGAAATGTTTTCAATGTCTAGCCAGTATGATGTTTAGAAGTCCACGTAGATTAAAGAGTAATATCTCAAAGAGGTATGTGATTTAGGAAAGATGTGCCAAGTTGCAGTGAAAGAGCTAACCGGGCTAACCACAGGGAATCGAGGGCGTGAAACAGGCCCCACTTTGAAGTCGCGGGGAGTAAAAAGAGAATATCCTCGCTACGTATTCGTGTTGGGATCAATTTGTCACGAAGGCAGTATGCTTACAGTATTATTTTCCTTACCCCAAAAAAAGATTGTATGAACTGCTACCAGGTCACACATCTACCTATTTAGAAAGTGAAGAAAAAGGGAAAATGTAGCTCTTATGAATTAACAATAATTTTCAACTTCTATTTTATGTTCTAAATTCGAAAGGAGCAAAGCTGTCAAGAAATTGCGAAGAAAAATAAAAGAACAGTTGTGTGAGTGACGTACGGGATTACTGATAAGTCAAACGGTGAAGAAGAGAGCCAGTAGCGCGTCACTGACTGAGATAAACCACTGCCCTGACAACCTGTATCTGCCACACTGGGACACAGAGCTTGCTGGTATTGAAAGGCGAGAGCTATTCCCACCCCACACACAGATAACAGGAAGGTCAAAGGTCGAGGGGGCTTCACTTCTTTCTCCCTCTCTTTTATTTTTTTTTATTTATTTTTTTTTATGGAGTCGTGAAGCAAAACGTGTCGAGTGGTGAAGTATATGTTGCTGTTAGCGCGTATCTCTCACTTAGTGTAGTCTTGTATTTATGTGTATGCTGATTCTGGTGATCATCATACACATTATCGTCATCGTCACCATCATCACCATCATCAGTCTTTATGACGTCACTGCTTGACTGACAATGACTTCCTTCACCCATTCTTATAGCATCTCTATTGACTCCCTTTGTGGAACCAGAGGTTGATGACATGTAAAGAGGGAGAGAGAGAGAGAGAGAGAGAGAGAGAGAGAGAGAGAGAGAGAGAGAGAGAGAGAGAGAGAGAGAGAGAGAGAGAGAGAGAGTGCCTGCCTTAAAACCTCATACACACACACACACACACACACACACACACACACACACACACACACACACACACACACACACACACACACACACACACACACACACACACACACACACACACACACACACACACACACACACACACACACACAAGAAAAAAAAACACACACAACGAAAACCACGCAGAGGTCGTGTATCACAAGGCACAGAGGCAGGAGGGAATGGCTGGCAGAGGGAGGGAGGGTGTTCCCCGTGCCATTGCCAAGTGGAGGCCTTGCAGTGCCACGCTGCTGCTGCTGATAAGACTGTCCGCTCACTAATGAGGTGTGGGCAAGTAATCATTGAGAAGGGAGGATAGAAGGAGGAGGCGCTGAGGACGGAGAGAGAGACTGATTTTAGAAGATGAGGAGCGAAGGAAGCTGAAAATTAAACTGGGATAGAGACGTACCGCAGAATATTTATTATAGAGCGGAGGGAATTTCTGGAGAATAAGGGAAAGAAAGATGAGGGAGGATAGAAGAAGACGCAGAGGATGGAGAGAGACTGAATTTAGAATATGAGAAGAGAAACCTGAAAAGGAAACTAGAATAGAGGCGTAACGAAGATATTATGAAGTAAAGGGAAGTGTGGAAGATTAAGGGAAAAAAAGGATACTGATAATGAAGGAGGAAAGAAAGAGAAGACGCAAAGGACGGAGAGAGAGAGAGAGAGAGAGAGAGAGAGAGAGAGAGAGAGAGAGAGAGAGAGAGAGAGAGAGAGAGAGAGAGAGAGAGAGAGAGAGAGAGACTGGATTTAAAATATGAGATGAGAAACTTGAAAAGGAAACTGGAGGTGAAATAGAGACGTACCGAATATTTATTATGTAGTGAAGGGGAGTGTGGGAAAATAAGGTAAAGAAGGCTGCTGGCGATGAGGGAATGTGCGCCCCAGACCAGGATGGGAAGGACGTGTGGAGGATGAAGGAGGCAGGAGTGTAACTGAGGAGAGAAGAAGTTTACCGCCGGATGATGAATGGGTGGGTGTAGGATAAGGAATGAGAAATGAGGGGAGTGGGAGAGAAGAAGTAAAGAGGAGGAAAATGCGTTAGAGGAAAAACTGCAGGGGATAACGAAAAGAAACGTAAGAGAAGGAATGGAGAGAAGAGATGGAAGTGAATGTGAGGAAGGAATGGAAAATGATAGTGAGGAAAGGAGGTGAGAGTTTATAGAGAGGAGTCGATGAAACCGGAGATGAGGGAGTGGAGGGAGTGAAGGAGTGGGGATGCAAGGTAACGAAAGCATGAATAAATAAAGCAAGAAAATAGAATGTGTAGGTGCAATATATTAGTTTACGTCTCTCTCTCTCTCTCTCTCTCTCTCTCTCTCTCTCTCTCTCTCTCTCTCTCTCTCTCTCTCTCTCTCTCTCTCTCTCTCTCTCTCTCTCTCTCTCTGTCTGTCTCTCTCTCTCTCTCTCTCTAACGAATGAGAATGTTACTCCTTATTTTTTTTTATTCTTTATTAATTTGGTCAGTTATTAATTCATTATAATATTATGTACTAATTTATGTTTGCTCGCATTAATTTAACCTTTTAATTCTCTTTTAATTTCTTTCTCTTTGAAGTGTTGCATTGTATAATTCCCTTGTTTCCGTCTCGTTTATATTTTACATGTCTGACTTTTTTTTTATTTGATATGACATTCTTGTTTTTTTTTCCTTTTTTTCTTATTATTATTCGTATATTTCTTATTATTATGACCACAATCATTATCCCGTGTTTTTTTCTTCTCTTGCCCCTCTTCATCACTGTTATCTTGTCTCCTCCTCGCTTCATAATCTTTGGTTGTGTCTTTTCTTTATCGTTTTGTTTTCTTCTGTCGTTGGTTTCCAATTTTTCGTTCCTCCTCCTCCTTCTCCTCCTCTTCCTCCTCCTCCTCCTACGCTTGTTTCTCTTTTCTGTACTTTATTCTGTTCTTTTTTCTCCAACATGTATTATAATTTTATCTTATTTATCTTCAGCTGTCTAAAAAGAATTCTGATCCAAAGCCACAAAAAAAAGTAAAAAAAAAAAGAAAGAAGAATGGGAGCCAATTAATTGCTGCACAGAGAAAAAGTTGTGTAGAAGTAAAAGGTTCCAATCGGGTTGCATCATTTATTTCCAGAAGTGTCTTGATAGGAGTAGTAGTAGTAGTAGTAGTAGTAGTAGTAGTAGTAGTAGTAGTAGTAGTAGTAGTAGTAGTAGTAGTAGCTGTAGTAGTAGTAGTAGTAGTAGTAGTAGTAGTAGTAGTAGTGGTAGTACATACCTCAGCAAATATCTTGATTATAGTTTAACAGAATATCTGGTATGTATTCTTGTCTTGTAATTTTATTTAATACTTGATCACCCTCTTACTTTTCTCCTCCTCTTAACCAATTGTCCCTTTCATTTGCCTCCATTGAGAGAGAGAGAGAGAGAGAGAGAGAGAGAGAGAGAGAGAGAGAGAGAGAGAGAGAGAGAGAGAGAGAGAGAGAGAGAGAGAGAGAGATAATATCTAAATCTCCCTGTCACCACAGTAAGCTTCCATGCCCCTCTTTTGCCTATTTCGTCTTCCCTTCTCTGTCTCCCTTCTCTTCTTCATCCCTTCCCCTGTTTTTCTTCCCCTCTTCCTCCCTCTCTTTACTCTCTCTCCCACCGTATTTTCTCCTCGCTGCCCTCGCCCAACCACTTTCCACCCACCCTTGCCCTCCCGTTGCCCCCTCCCTCTCTCACCACACCCCACGCAGGCACCTAGAGGCCAGTCAGTGTCTAGTGCAGAGTGTGTTCAGTTGGCACCCTCGCGGCCTCTCCCCAGTGTGTGTGTGCGTGTGTCTGTGTGAGTCGGTGTTCCCTGGAGACTGCTGCTGCTGCGATTCCTCAGTTCTGGTGGGTTTGTATTTGTAGGATGGTGTGTGTGTGTGTGTGTGTGTGTGTGTGTGTGTGTGTGTGTGTGGGTAGATAGGTTTTTATCTGTTTATGTTTTGTATTAGATTAAAGCAAGCTCGTGGTGCATCTCTTCTCTATATAAAGTTATCACATTTTTCTATTTAATGTTTAGTATGTCAGATGTTTGCTCATAATATTATCATCTCCTGTTAAAACAGTCCACTGATCTGCTGCTGCCCTATTTGAAAAAAAAAACTGTCTTTCTCTCTGTATATCTCTGTCTCCTCTTGTGTTGTGTAGTTTCTTTTTGTAGAGAGAGAGAGAGAGAGAGAGAGAGAGAGAGAGAGAGAGAGAGAGAGAGTGTGTGTGTATGTGTGTGGGCGCGTGGGCGTCTGCTTGTCTGTCTGTCTGCCTGTCTGCCTGTCTGTCTGCATCTACACGCCCATAACAACTACGGTAAGAACAATAAAAGATTACAGTTCACTCATAACAACAATAGTGGGAGCAATGATAATAATGATTGAATGTGTAAAACTTAAAGTGCTGAACGAGAAAGTATTTGAGATGAAGGGAAAGGGCGGAAGACCCTCTCTCGTGTCGCTGAGGGTGCGTGTAAGACGGTATTATTACATGAAGCACGGGATGGTTATTTTTCCGTTAAGTACTGAAGGCTGAAGGAGGGAGAGAGCAGAGGTGAAGGGCGAGGAGCGAGGACAAAGACAAGGGTGTTTGATGGGAATAATAATGAGGGTGATGGTGGTCATAATAATAATAATAATAATAATAATAATAATAATAATAATAATGATAGTAGTAGTAGTAGTAGTAGTAGTAGTAGTAGTAGTAGTAGTAGTAGTAGTAGTAAGAATAATAATAATAATAGTAGTAGTAGTAGTAGTAGTAGTAGTAGTAGTAGTAGTGGTAGTAGTAGTAATATTTCAGAGTCAATACCCCTCTTTCATACTGGTGACGAGAAGAGTAACATCAAACATACATACTTAACATCGGAGCTGACAGCATTAGCGGGCGATCATTTCAAGGGGAACGGACATGCGAGTTGGGCACGTATGTGTAAGCAGAGGTAGCTCATCTGATAAGGAGTGTTTACACCAACATGCTCCACTGACAGCCCTTGCTAAGTGTGGCCCTGACTGTATATTAAAGAAAATGCTTGTGGAGTGTTACGAATTACTGCAGTAGTGATGGTGGTGGTGTTGGTGGCGGTGGTGGTAATGGAGGTAGTGGTACTCTTAGTTGTAGTAGTGTCGTTTCTGTGTGTGTAGCAAGATTAATGGACATGTGAAGTGCTTAGTTCATCCATCCGTAAACCGAGACAGATAAGAAAATGTCGTTACGATCACAATGATATTCCACCGTGGACAGCTAGGATAACACGCTTATACAATTACAGTGATATATCCGCATTGCGAAGGATCTCCAATGATGCAGCAAGAACATTCAGTGATTTAATGCGGGACTCAAATAGGCTCGAGGCTTCGTGCATGATTCCGTCACATTATAGGGAGCCTTTTGCAGACTCACGCACCGCCATGCCCTTCATACATTGGCCGTCAGATAACTCAAGTGCTATCGTGAATTTCTAACCCTTGGCCAGTAAAACATCCACTGACCGCACATCAAACACTTCAGCTCTCAGAAATGATTTATGGTCCAGATAATGTACTGAAATGTTATAACAGACTGCGTAGTTCTTACCAGGGGGAAATGATTTGATACCGAGATATTGGGGGTGTGAGGATATGTATGTTTGTGAGTGCAAGATGTAAGTGTGGGTTTTATTAGTAAGTCACTGAGGGCGTTTATATAGTGGAGAAAGGATGCTTCTCTCCTGTGTATGTGTGTGTGTAGGTGTAGGTCTGTAAATGCCTAGTGTAGGTCGTTGTGACTTATATTGGTCAGGTTAGGTTCGGTTGGGTCAGTTTTATCATGAATAGTCGTTGTGTCTTATGTAGGTTAAGTTAGGTTTGCTTTGGTCAAATGATCTTGTGTAGGTCAGTAAATGCCTTGTGTAGGTCCTTGTGCTTGATGTAGGTTAGTTAGTTCGGTTGCGTTAGATTTATCTTGTGTAGGTCAGTAACCGCTTCGTCTCGCCTTATGTAGATTGTCTTTTCCTGTTTTCTTTCCTCATGCAAACTCGTGCCAAGCAAATTCCACACAAAAATTTCACTGAGGAGCTCACCCAGAACAATATCTCGTGATGAATCGCCCACAGTCTAACCTAACTTAACCTAACATAATTTATCCCTAGGAAACTTTTTTAGGATCATCTGCTGTTAATGTTCGTGGGAGGAAATTAACCTGGGAGGAGCATACAGTGCGCGGGACACTTCACATGTAAATCAATGTACCCAGAGAGGCTGGATGCTTTAGTTTCACCTTGTTGCTGGCTGTTTATCCCGACACTTTAAGGCGGTGAGAGTGAAGGGACTGGGAAAGGGAGCGAAGGGGAGAGGAAGGGAAAGGGGGAACAGAGGGGAGGGAAAGTACTCGAAGATGGCGCCGGTGTTGTAAAGGGCGCCAACTATGAGGGGGTATGGAGTGTCATTAGTGACAGAAGGTTGCCGGGGGTCGAAGGGGGTGTGTGTGAGTCTGGTTGTTGAGACCTGGCAGGGAATTCTACTCCGGGGCTCATTAGTACTGTGAGGTGACGCGTGCTGTCCTCCTCCTCCTCCTCCTCCTCCTCCTCCTCTCCTTCTTCTTCATCTTGTTGTTGTTGTTGTTGCTGTTGTTGTTGTTGTTGTTGTTGTTGTTGTTGTTGTTGTTGTTGTTGTTGTTGTTGTTGTTGTTGTTGTTATTGATGTCGTTGTTGTTCTGTGCACACACACACACACACACACACACACACACACACACACACACACACACACTCTCTCTCTCTCTCTCTCTCTCTCTCTCTCTCTCTCTCTCTCTCTCTCTCTCTCTCTCTCTCTCTCTCTCTCTCTCTCTCTCTCTGTAACTGTAAATAGACCATCAACCCAACAACAACTGTACCTTTAAATGCAGTGCAAGGCCAGCAGTGCAATCTGTACACCAACAGTAACATGAGCCGTATAATTTGTGCACGGAAATGTCACCCATTCTGTGCAATTACTGGTGATAGGATTAATCATGGAAATACACTAGATGGCCATTTCCCGACTGGTTATTCTGTGGTTTGGCGGTAATTGCACGAGTAATTATATATAAACCACATTTTTGTTTTCCCCCACCTATAAGCATAAAATTTTTGTGTATGCGTGTATTTTAACTTTCATGTTGAGGGATGACTCGCTATATTTCGGTTTTATACATTTTTTTTTTCTGCTTCCACATTTTTTTCCCTACTGATCAGCATAAAATTTGTGTGCATTTGTGTGATTTACCTTCAACGCAAGAGGATTTCCGTTGCATTTTGGTTTCACAGATACTTCCCTATTTATTTATTCATTTATTTTGCTTATTTATTTATTTTTTTTCGTTGCTCGTCCGTTTGAAGCCAGACTTGTGCAGTGTTGTTACTAAAATCATGCAAACTTTTTGATGCTTTTACTGCGTTAGTGGTAATAACTAAAACTACTCGCCTAAGAACCCCGCCTTGTGAGTGTGTTTGGCTTCCCCTATCATGTTTCGTGTGAAGCTCCTTGTGTGTATGTGTGTGTGTGTGTGTGTGTGTGTGTGTGTGTGTGTGTGTGTGTGTGTGTGTGTGTGTGTGTGTGTGTGTGTGTGTGTGTGTGTGTGTGTGTGTGTGTGTGTGTGTGTGTGTGTGTGTGTGTGTGTGTGTGTCCTTGTTGTTGTTGATCCTGTTGTTGCTGTTATCAATTCTTAAGTTTCCAGTCTTGTGTTGAGGTTGTTTGTCGCTCATACAAAGGAATGCCTGTATGGTAAAGAATATTGAATCTCTTATCTCTTATGAATCTTTTTTTTTCCAGACACCATATACACGTGCCCTTATTGTTCTGATTCATGAGAGAAATCATATTGAATTAAGTGGAATGAGTTCATGTATGTTAGTGTGTTTGTGTGCGTATGTGTGTGTGTGTATGTGTGTGTGTGTGCAGATAGATAGGTACATTTGTAAGTAAACAGGCATATATTTTGTATTTCAGTCGTTTGTGGCTAATAAATTTTCACATTGTCGTCATCAAATCATATATTTTTGGAAGATTACCATGTACCTGAACGTTCGCCTATGTATCCTTCGTCATCTACAGTCGCTAGGAAGACAAAGCTCGTAAGACAAGGATAGTAAGACAAAGATAGTAAGAAAAAAGGAATAACGCATATTAATAATAATCGCAAAAGAAGTATAATTTCTGGGAGGTTGTATATCTGGATGCCTACCCTTCACCCTCTACAGAAACTAGCAAGGTAAAGCAACGGCTGGCGACCTGGAAATGTTTGCAGTGCCCCGTGGAATAGTTCTGTCGCTGCTAGAGGGTGTTGTGTAAGATGGATGTGTCACCTGCTGGGGTTCACGTCGTCTAGGCTGGATGTTTGATTTCCCAAGCGATGAATTAGGTTGCTATATGTTATCATATTACGAAAGGCTGTACAGAAAGGCGTACGTATATGTGTGTGTGTGTGTGTGTGTGTGTGTGTGTGTGTGTCGGATCGCCAAGTTCACGACTCATGTTTTCCGTCATGAATGATGCATGTGAGATTTTCCTCGTGGTTAAGGAAAACGGGATCAATAAAATCAATACCTTATTTACATTTAGAATATAATACAATACTATCTTTGCGAAACAGAAAGAGAGAGAGAGAGAGAGAGAGAGAGAGAGAGAGAGAGAGAGAGAGAGAGAGAGAGAGAGAGAGAGAGAGAGAGAGAGAGAGAGAGAGAGAGAGAGAGAGAGAGAGAGAGAGAGAGAGAGAGGTGATGATTGATGAAGTATAAAGAACACATTGTCACGGGACCAAATATCAAAGGTCGCATCAGAAGGAAATACAAATTTGAATATCACGGCTCAGACTTAAAGGAAAGGGAAAATAGAAAGACCATGGCCACTATAATAAAGAAAAAATAATAAATGATGAGTTAAAAGTGTATCTAACAATTAAAAATAATGATGAAATAATGATAGCAATGATGAAATAAAAATAATGATTGAATCTTTTTAACTTCTTCAGGGAGCGAAGGAAACTGACTTTCTGCAGTAAATTCAAGACTTCGTGCCTGGTGCAGAGTGTCTTCTTTCCCATGGAGAGAGAGAGAGAGAGAGAGAGAGAGAGAGAGAGAGAGAGAGAGAGAGAGAGAGAGAGAGAGCCACTCACTTCGATTTTCCACGCAGTCAGAGGAAATAATTTTATCAGTGAAACTGCTCTCACAAATTTTCCGAAAAAGAAATACTCTCGATCAGTCATTACTACAGATAGATAGAAAGATAAATATAGAAATAGAGAGTAAAGCTTTTTCAATTTACAAAGTGCATATTGCATTACTTTGAGAAAAATCACATGGCAATAAACCTATTTGAATTTGAATAGATGGATTGATAGAAATAGATAGATAGATAGATAGATAGATAGATAAATAGATAGATAGATAGATAAATAGATAGATAGATAGATAAATAGATAGATAGGTAGATAGATAGATAGAGAGAGAGAGAGAGAGAGAGAGAGAGAGAGAGAGAGAGAGAGAGAGAGAGAGAGAGAGAGAGAGAGAGAGAGAGAGAGAGAGAGAGAGAGAGAGAGAGAGAGAGAGAGAGAGAGAGAGAGAGAGAGAGATGTCACAGAAGTCAATCACGTATACGTGCTGCGGTCACTAAGTTAATTTGTTCCCTACACGATGAATGGTTAATAAATTTTGTTTGTCAGTACAAAACGTAGTCGCTTTTAAACCATATGTGTGTGTGTGTGTGTGTGTGTGTGTGTGTGTGTGTGTGTGTGTGTGTGCCCATTTAATTAGTTTATGCTTGCTTTTATTTTCGGTTCTTGTTTCTCTTCTGCCTGTGTCAATTCAGAGAGAGAGAGAGAGAGAGAGAGAGAGAGAGAGAGAGAGAGAGAGAGAGAGAGAGAGAGAGAGCACTGCCAAAAATATCCTTGTTGGGCCGTTTTGGCGTGTGGGCCGCTGAGTCGCTACATCCCATTCCCTACCCTACCTCTCTCTCTCTCTCTCTCTCTCTCTCTCTCTCTCTCTCTCTCTCTCTCTCTCTCTCTCACGCTGCTTGTTCTGTTTATTCATTATCATCATCTCTATCGTCATCATCACCATCATCATCATCATCATCATTATCATCATTATCATCATCATTATCATCATTATCATCATCATTATCAACATTATCATCATTATCATCATCATTATCATCATCATTATCATCATCTTCTTCTTCTTCTTCTTCTTCTTGTTCTTGTTCTTGTTCTTCTTGTTCTTCTTGTTCTTCTTGTTCTTGTTCTTGTTCTTCTTATTATTGTTACTCTCTCGATTAATTCTCGACATTCCCACAAACGTTTAAGTAAATGCATTAGTGTGTATTTAGGTTTAAGATCAACACCTCAAGAATCACTACTAGTATTGGCATTGACACCAAACATATTTCTGTTTATGTTTATTATTTGGTGTCACTGCATATCTAACCTGCTGATGAGTGGGGTTTCGTGTGTGTGTGTGTATGTGTGTGTGTGTGTGTGTGTGTGTGTGTGTGTGTGTGTGTGTGTGTGTGTGTGTGTGTGTGTGTGTGTGTGTGTGTGCCAAGTGATAAGGGATTATCTTATTTTTTTATTTTTTTTATGTTTTTACTACTACTCGATCTTACTCATTAGAAGGCAGCGCGTTTGAATACTTTTATATAATCATGACCTTAATTATATTGGACCGAAACATCTTCTCTCGAGTATAAAGAAATAGTAGCAACATGTTACGTATAGTTAGGCGGCTCAGCTTCTTAACAACGTCATGGTCGAGATCATTAAAGACCATTGTGTTTGAGCTCGAGACCGTAAAAAAAATAGATAAATAAAACATAATAAGTGAACGACAAAAGGCTAAGTAGTCAACAGAAGGCTGATCCCGAAACAAAGGTGTGTTATGTAATCTTACGTTAATTAAAGCGCTGGTGTATTCTTAAAATCAGCGTATGATAAAAGGGTGTCTCTGGTGGTGAGAGGAGATGAAGCAGGAGTCACATTTGTCAAGCACCATAGGATATATTAATGAGCTCCTCCTCCTCCTTCTCCTCCTCCTTCATCTTCCTCCTCCTTCTCCTTCATCTTCCTCCTCCTCCTCCCCCTCTTTCTCCTCTTCCTCCTCCTTCATCTTCCTCCTCCTTCTCCTCCTCCTCCTCCTCCTCCTCCTCCTCCTCCTCCTCCTCCTCCTCCTCCTCCTCCTCCTCCTCCTCCTCATCCTCCTCCTCCTCCTCCTCCTCCTCCTCCTCTTCCTTCTCCTCCTCGTGCTTGTTAGTGTAGGCGGATCGTGTGGGCGGTAAAGGGTTCATTACGCGGATATTGCCGTGTTTGTCACCCTGCTTGTTCCAGATCCCACTATTAGCTCTTGGTCTCTTCATTTATACTCGTATTATTATTATTATATGTTTATTGACCACAGCAACAATGTACAAATAGAAATCTGATTAATAAATATTAATTTTTAAGACAATTCACAACCACTGTAGTCCATAAAAATAACTGATAGTAAAAGAAAACTAAAATTAGAACTAAAAACTAAAACAGAAGCATTAAACTAATGTAGATAAAACTGTAAAACGTACACTGATCTCAAATCTTAAACAATATTAAAGATGAAATCTAATACAACTAACACGATAAAAAAAAAAAAAAAAAAAAAAAAAAATTTACAATAACAAACAAAACTTAAAAGGATTATTTAGAAGAATATATAAGAAAGAGACCATAGGCAATATCAAAAGACACTATTACAAACGCGTGCAATAAAGACATCCTTCAATAAAAGACACAAATTGAACATAAAAAGTAATAGCTAAAAAAGAACTCAAAACAATGGTAATCAAAACAAACTACCAACATTTCCTCAGAAAATCAACATACTATAAAAGGGTTATAAACACATCATGAAATTTATATATTATACAACGAACTAAAAACAATAATGATAAAAGCAACTATCAATATTTCTTACAAAACAACAACAACGAACTATATTAGGTCTTAAATACATCCAAAATTTTATATATTATACAACATCTTTCATTATTATCATATTTATCTGAGAATAGGTCTTGAATATTAGCAAAGTTATACATTTCTCTCAGATGTTCGGTGAGGATGCAGTGTTGTGTTACATGTGGTTCTGTTTGTATTTCACCACATGGACAAAGTCTTTCTTCTAATGGCAATCTTCCCCGACCCCTTCTGTTCCACCTTCCCACCTCTACTGCGAGGGAATGGGCGGACACACGGAACCTCGTGAACGCAGCTCGATGGTGTTCATTTACATGTGTCTTTCCTTTATATACTGAGTGAACAGAAAGGTCGGGGTTGATTTCTTTATACGTTATACGCTTTGATGAAGTTGAGTGTAAGATACCAACTTTTAACTCCCTGACTCCCTCTTCTATGTCATCGTGTACAACATGTAACAAGTTGTCTATATAAGCTCGAGTCTGGTAATCATGATTCATGGAAATCTTTAAGGACAGTGCAAGTGGGTCATCCTGCATTCTCTGTCTCTCCTTCCACATCTTAGAAAAGAAGTGTCTCTGCCTGCTCCTAACTAATGCCTGTAGAGGTGGATAACCAGTCTCCAGGTAGCAAACATCATTACACGTTGTAAGTCTCACGTCTAGTAAGCATTTAAGTGACCAATTGTAGAGTTTTATAACTGGCCTTAGATCCGCATTCAGCCAGGACTCACAGCCGTATAGAATAGCGGACATTAAACAAGCATCAAAAACGCGTTTTTTTATTTGAAAAGGAATATCATTATTCTTTTTTAAAAATGAAATAAATTTCATAACGTGACCCATCTTAGAATCGGCATGAGCCCTGACTGATGCTGAGACCGATCCATCAGCTGTGAAAGGGGAGCCCAGATATATATAGCGGGTGCACCGTTCAACCACTAACCCGTCAATATGTAGAGACTCGTTGTCCTCTGGAGTGCCGTGTATCACAAAGAATTTCGTCTTAGATGCGTTCACCTTCATTCCGTACTCCTCACAAAATCGTTTCGTGAGCGAAAGCTTCCTAATCATTCTATCACGCGATGTTGACAGCAGCACGGTGTCATCCATGAGTATCAGGACGTGTAACCATTTTAAAAAGCTGTCATCCTCACAGTTTTCTTTCACTAATTTAATCAAATCATTAACATAAATTACAAAAAAAGTAGGCAGGATGTTGGAGAGCCTTGGCGAACTCCCAGGGTGGTAGCGAAAACTGCGGTACCAATGACACTCTCGGTCACACTATACATGGCTCCAATAACACCCAACATCACCACTCCACAACCTAAACGTTTCAAAATTCGTATTAAAATATGCCTTGGCACCAAATCGTATGCTTGGCTAAAATCAATAAAAGTAACAAATAATTTCTTTTTCTTCTTTCTGGCTAAATCAGTTAAAATACGCAACGTCACAACGTGCTCTAGACAACCGCGTCCTCTTTGTGCCCCCGCTTGTTCCCGATACGGCGTGAACCAACGTTCTAACCTCGAACACAACACCATATCAAATAATTTGGAAATGCTGTTTATTATACTAATGCCTCTATAGTTTCTTGCGTCTCTCTGGTCACCTTTTTTGTGTATGGTGAAAACTTTAGCCCTAGTCCAAGATACAGGATACTGTGCTGTAGTAAAAACCATATTAAACAGTGATACGATGAGCATTAGCCAGTGAAGAGGTAACAACTTCAAAACTCCAGGTGCAATACCGTCCGGACCACAAGCTTTGTCCGCTTTAATGTTATTAACCTGAGTACTGACCTCGCCAAGGGTGATCGGATCATCTAAAACAGGAATCGAAACCGACGAGTCCCTGTATTCTTCAGTGATATTATTTCTGGCAGCACCCATTAATTCTTCATAGAAATTCTTAAATTCTTTATCAGTAGGCCTGACACCTGTACGGGTATCCTCCTGCAAACAACCTTTCCAATTAATGGCCTGCCACACTCTTCTATCATCCCTGTCTAGAAGCAGCCTGTCCCAGCGGGCCAGGCTGCTGTCACTCTGAGTACTGACTCGACCCTCATCCCTCACTACACGGCTGCTTCTCGCACACTCATACAAGACATCAGAAATATTTTGGGCAAAGTTGTTTACATCATTTACATTTTCATAATTAGATACATCAAGACTATTCACATTTACAAGAAATGTATCATGACTAACGTGAGAAAACTTTACGGGTCTGCGCACCAGTGGATCACGCTCCTCACTACTGATTAGTGACGCATGACCACCAAGATAACAAGCTCTCTTGTACAAACAGTCTATACTAATAGGTGGAACTTTAACATCTATGCTGATTGGAGCATGATCCGATGGCAAGCTTTCCACATTATGTACACGAAAGGACTTAACGTTACTGATAGCTTCACATGACACCAAGCAAACATCGAGTTCCGAAATCCAATTTTCACCTTTGCGATATGTTTTCCCACTTTTGAAATAGTTAGTTGGTGTTTTTAGATTATTTACAACCAGTAACTTGTTGTCTATACATATTGAGGATAACACGTACGCATTCTCGTTAGGGTTGTTCACACAGTCCGAAACAACAGGGTACTCGTAGGAGTGAGCATTCGGCATTTCACTTAAGGCGGGTAGCTCACGAACATATTTACCAAACTTACAGTTCAGATCTCCCATTAGTAAGTACTGACAGTCACTATCACTGACCCTCTCTTGAATGGCTGCAAACGACTGCTGTGTAAAATACTCAGAATCATATGGCGGAATATAACAAAAGCCAAAAATTACATAAGGAACACATCGGAGCTTCAGCCATATCTGATCATTAGTACTATAATCAATGCTAGTTACGTGATTTGCTAAGTAATTCTTCACCATGACAACCACTCCTCCTCGATGGGAAGAAACACTGTTCACACGTCTAAAAGTTACATATCCAGGCAAGTTTACATTCAGTGGTGTTTTCGTCTCACTTAAGCTGATAATATCATAATCCAACAGGAGTGTCTGCACATGTGATTTTTCCAACTTAGTTTTTACTGCATTAATATTCCATGCCATAATTTTGACATATTTCTCACCTTGTCGCTGTGGTCTTTCTAAAAAGACATCAAGCTAAATCTGTCGATCACTTCTCTGTCTCTATACAATTGACGTTCCTTGTAATTGATGTAGATGTTACAACCAGCATTCTCGGGTTTTTCTTTCTCTGTTTTTTCTCTGCGTCTTTTAATCGCTTCCACTCTTCCCTTACTGCTGGATGCGTATCTTTCTTTACAAAAATCCGCTTGAATGTCTCACCGGCGTCTTTCAGGTGTTTTGCTCGTTCCAGCACGGCGTCACGGTCCTCTCGAGAAGCCACTGTGACCAGAACGGGTCGGCGCCGCCCTCCCGCTCGTCCCAGACGTCGTGAAGTCCTTACGCCCACTGACGAGCCAATCGCTGTCCACACTTTCTGGATTTTTGCACCATCAGTAGTAGCGCCTTCCAGACTTTCCTGATCTTCAGGAATGCCGAGTAATACAAGGTTGCATTCCCTTGCTTTCCGGTCTATATCCTCTAGGAATCTCTGCTGTCTTGCAATGACCTCCTGCTGCTTAGTCACTTGGTCTTGTAATTCTCGTACTTGCCGATTAATGGGGCTATCTGGAGATTTGAGAGCCTTTTTTATGTCTGCAACTTCGGCGATCAGTGCTGTCAACTGTGTCACTACTGCCAGGTTTGCATCATCAGATTCTGGTGCTGACAGTATACTCTGTATCAAATCTTCCTTACGAATTGTGTTCAGTTGATGCTGTGACAGCTTTCTAAGTTCAGCCAGCGGTCTCAGAGCCATAATTATCAAAAGGAAGAACTCAAGATCGTAAAGAGTGACAATCAAAGAAGCGTCTCCGTTGCCTGGCAACACAGTGACGTCATAAGACTTTAGTGCGCATGCGCAGAACTGGGCCGTCGGGACAAGGGGGGTGTTAGCCTGGGATACCAACTTTTAAGGCTAAATTTCGGCTAAGTCCAACACCCTTCATGCACCCGAACTGCACCAACGTTCTCTTACATGAAAGAAGAAGGTCAGATTGAGGTAGGCAGGCAGGCAGGCAGGCAGAGGGCAGGCCAGTCTAGAATTTACTGCAGGGAGAGGCAGGTCGGGCAGGCAGGCTGGCCACACACCCACACACACATATATGTAGTCTATGGTGCCACGCATTCATTTCTCTCGTTCTTGGTGGTAGTGGTGGTGGTGGTGGTGGTGGTGGTGGAGGTGGTGGTGGTGGTGGTGGTGGTGGTGCTGTTGCTTTGCCATAACTGCCTTTGCCACATGAAACTCATTTGATTTCTTCTTGGAATGAGACGAATGCAAAATTATAATATCAATAACAGTTGCTAAAAAAAAAAAACACAAGTATTATCATTGTCACATGCTAACCATTTTACCAACAGAGATTAAAGTTAGTGTGACCATAACCAACATTTGTCTTAATACATACAAATTGAGTGCTTAAATAACATTCTCCTAGGAAGCTTACAAGACATCAATTGAAAATATATTGATTGAGGTTTGCACTAAATCATATCAGGCAAGAGGGCTGAATTAATTGAAATTTTTACGCAGCTATGATTTCTGTGATGTGAATCCCTCCTTCTTCTTTCCTGGGAGAGATAATGAACAGGCTGCCTTACCCGCCCCTTCCTCCCGTGAGATTGCTGTAGTCGTTGGTCTGTCTCCCATGTATAAAAAAAAAAAAAATACAAAAGCGTCTAATTACCTTATTGAAAATCCATCAATGTAAGAACCATCTCTAGCATTCATGAACTGCGTGTGACAAGAAACCTTTATTTATATACGAACACTGAGACGAGAGAGATTCAGAACCTTACTGGCGTCGTGACACGGAGCGCTTGAAGGGACAGTAAGACGCCGCCCGCCATTCTCGTAACTTAAGTGAAATTTTTCAGGTTCTGAGGCCAGCGTGTCCCTTATGGTCGCCTTTTATGGGGGTCCTGGACGTGTGTCAGGAGTCCAGGGGAGGCCATAAGGTTAACCACGGAGGGAAGCTGTACCATGGGTGTCATAAAGCGTGAGGAATTGGTTTCTTGTTTCAGTGATTTCAATTGTTTCTGTTCTTGGAGTTTTAAGCTTCTAGGGAATTTATTGGTGTGCTTTTTTTGTGTGTAGTGGCGGTGGCTGTGGTGGTGGTGGTGGTGGTGGTGGTGGTGTTGTTTTTGATTGTTGTTGTTGTTTTCAGTGATGGTTAGCTCATTAGCTAGATAGTTCTCAATCGACAGCTCAAAGACATCTTTCTCTCTCTCTCTCTCTCTCTCTCTCTCTCTCTCTCTCTCTCTCTCTCTCTCTCTCTCTCTCTCTCTCTCTCTGCGTCCCCTGCGTGTCTAAAGGGAAAATAAGGATTGACTGATAGACTGATTGATTTTATTCGATTTAGGAGCGAAGGAAGAAGAAAATGAGGAAAACGCACAGGAGTGGAGAATAATGCATTTTAATTCCCCAGGCGTTCGTAAGACAGAGAGAGAGAGAGAGAGAGAGAGAGAGAGAGAGAGAGAGAGAGAGAGAGAGAGAGAGAGAGAGAGAGAGAGAGAGAGAGAGAGAGAGAGAGAGAGAGAGAGAGAGAGAGAGAGAGAGAGAGAGTAATCTTAAACAGTTCGCTATCTTACCTTAATTACTTTTTTATTAGGGTCTCATGGAATTTACCACAGTTTTCAAGGGTGTTTTCATGATTCCAGTGATAGTTTAGTTAGGAAAAATAGCCATCATAGCCTGACTAACTGTCTCTGTAGCCAATGAAAATCGCTACGGTAAGAAACGGAACAATTTAAAAATACGTCTCTCTTTACATCTTCCCCCACTCCTCCCCACTCTCCCTCCATCTCTTTCCCTTGACCAATTTTTCCTTTCACCATTTCTTATCCCACACCCTCGCCGGGACCACTAGTCACCTTGTTATCGGCCCCTAACGACCCGCTTAGACCCAGATTAAGAAGCATTTAGGGCAGGAACCATCTCTCTTTCTCCCTCTTTCTCTTTTTCCCCTCTCCCTCTCTCCTGTCCCGTCCTCCTCCCAGGCCCCATACACCCTCTTCCGGCTACCTGGAGTGAGGGAAAAATGATAATGTTTAAAAGAGCGAGGCAGCGTTTTTATGAGGTTATGAATACTGAGTTGTTTTTTATTCGTGGCCGTGGTGGTGGTGGTGTCGCGGTGATAAAATTGTGATGGTGGTGGTGGTGGTGGTGGGAATATAAATCAATGTGTTTAGGTCTAACGGCGTGTTTGTGGTGGTAAAAATACGGTAATATGTGATGCTGTATTTTGTGTGTGTGTGTGTGTGTGTGTGTGTGTGTGTGTGTGTGTGTGTGTGTGTGTGTGTGTGTGTGTGTGTGGGTGTGATGTATGTTTTTTTTTTTTCATTATATACATATGGACTGTGTGTGTGTGTGTGTGTGTGTATATGTGTGTGTGTGTGTGTGTGTGTCTACAAGGGACCTTCTTCGAGAAAGTCATTATTTCTTTATCGCGGTGATGTAGAAGTAGGGAAGGGTAGTTATAGAGATGTTGTTATTGCTTCTTTTATTATTATTGCCACTACTTCTGCTACTTCTATTTCTACAACAACAATAACAGCAACTACTACTACTACTACTACTACTACTACTACCACTATCACTACCACCACTACCACCAGTCCCACCACCCACGACCACCACCACCACCACCACCACTATCCCTAAACAGTGTCAGTTTTCCTTTTGATATTATTTGTTTTCCAATCGCTACACATCGAAGACAAATACTCTCAGATTTTTTCCCCTATAAGATGCAAAAACCTTTTGTTTTCCATTCGGCTCGTGTTGACTGGAAGTGTGTGAAACGTCAAGCTGTTTTTCTCTAACGTATTGGAAATCATTTAGACTGGAAACCTACTAGGAATCGTATTCATAAGCGCTTTGTTCTATCATTAGGAAAAGTTTCAGTAGCTACAGGGTTGATTTGTCCGAATGTTATTGATGTTTTCATGGTGCTGCAGAATTTTTGTTAAAATGTCAGAAGAGTCATGAAGGCAACATTGAAAGTCCTATTAATAACTTGTTCTAGAGCCTGCCAATGACTTCTACTG
>NC_087152.1:7575000-7617500 GCF_035594125.1 Scylla paramamosain
ATCTCTCAATGAAATTTTTGGAAACTGAATCATCGGAGACTTTTATGACCGTGCCCGTGTTATATATATATATATATATATATATATATATATATATATATATATATATATATATATATATATATATATATATATATATATATATATATATATATATATATATATATATATATATATATATATATATATATATATATATATATATATATATATATATATATATATATATATATATATATATATATATATATATATATATATATATATTTATTTATTTATTTATATATACATGAACCTGAGGGTAAAAGATTAATACAAAAGTCGTGGGAAAAAAAAATATTCGACTATTGTTTGAAAATGTAGAAAAGACAAAATCTTTATTAGTAATTTTTATTGACGCGCAGAAGATGTGTTTTTTTTTTTTCATATTGTAACAAGTGCGATATTTTTTATATTGCTGTTATCTTGTTTTGCAGTTGCAATTTGTTTCATATTTCATGATTTTCTAAACAATAGTAACCATTAAATTTAAACGTGTTAGACAAATATTACATTGAAATTGATATATAGATCAGTCTTCCTTTATCTTATCATCACTGTATCATTTTTGTTAGGTTAGGTTTGGTTACCTTATATTTAGGTTAGGTTTTGCGGTTACATTGCTGTTCATATTCCATAAATTCCTGAACAATAGTAATCATAAAATTCAAAGCTGCTGAACAGATAAATTTAAATAAATCCGAGATGAATGTAACGAGGAATATGTCCAGTATTTAATTTTTCAGTGTATTTCCATATGCATTTTTGTACATTATTTGTGGTGCTATTCACTACGAAAGCCTAATGCATTAATCTGTCCCATGTAATTCTAATATTTATAATTAACAGGAACGCGTGCTGTGTAGTTCATATTCGTTGGTGAATTATTATCTTCCCAAATGATAATCTCTTTAATGGGAATATTTTTATTTATTTATTATTTGTTGATATTATTATTGTTATTATTTCTCCAGCCGGTGATCTCTTTCTTGTACTTATTTTTATTTATTTTGTTGTTGTTGTTGTTGTTGTTGTTGTTATTGTTGTTGTTGTTGTTGTTGTTGTTATTATTATTATTATTATTATTATCATTATTATTATTATTATTATTATTATTATTCCAACCGGTGATCTCTTTAGTGCTTTATTTTCATTTCATTTTGATTATTTATTTACTTATATATTTGTTTATTTATTCATATTATTTATTCACTTATTTATGTATTTATTTATTTATTTATTTACTTATTTTTATTACTCCGCTTTACTTTATTTTTTATTGCCTTTGAATATTTGTTTGCTTTTCCTCTTTAATGGTTTGGTTCAACTTTTACTTCTCTGAAATAATCTTATTTGGCTTTCTGTTTTATCAAAGAATTTTTGTTTCCGTTTCCATTCCTTTCAGATATTTTTGACATCAAACAGCTTATTTGTGGAAGACTTTTTGTATATCCGTGTATATCAATGTGTCTATAATATATTGGGTTTATTTACTATGAAGCCTCGTGTAGTTTGGTCGGTTTAGATATTGGTGAACTGTTCTAGTAGTAGTAGTAGTAGTAGTAGTAGTAGTAGTAGTAGTAGTAGTAGTAATGGTGGTGGTGATGGTGGTGGTCATAGTAGCAGTAGAGGTGGTGGTAGTAGTAGTAGTAGTAGTAATAGTAGTAGTAGTAGTAGTTGTTGTTGTTGTTACTGTTGTTGTTGTTGTTGTTGTAGTAGTAGAGGTAGTAGTGGTGGTGGTAGTAGTGGCAATAGTAGTAAAAGCATTACGAATAAGCATCATGTGTAACTACCACAGGCACCACCACCACCACCATCACCACCATCACTGCCGCAGCAACAAGTGAGATACATTTATAACCTGAATGAATCCTTTGGAAAGTGAATCATCGGTGACTTTTGTGACCGCGCCAGTGTGATAAAAGTGTAATACGAACGAAGTGACCGCGAAAAAGTATCAGTTATCGAATGAAAATATGGGAAAAAAAATAAATATGAAATCCACATTCCTATTTTGCTTTTGTGTATTGAAAATAATAAATGCAGTTTTCAGTAAAAGGCAATGAGAGAGAGAGAGAGAGAGAGAGAGAGAGAGAGAGAGAGAGAGAGAGAGAGAGAGAGAGAGAGAGAGAGAGAGAGAGAGAGAGAGAGAGAGAGAGACCTGAGTGATGGAAGAAAGCAGAGACAGAATGAAAAGGAGAAAAGGGAAGTGATTTTTTTTTTTTGGCCTTTAGGTGGCATGGGAGGTTTGTTTGATGGTGAAGGAGGAAAAAAAAAAAGAGGAGGAAAAAGAAGAAGAAAAGTAGAAAGAGGAGGAGGAGGAGGAGGAGGAGGAGGAGGAGGAGGAGGAGGAGAAAGAAGAGGAGGAGGAGGAGGGAGTGGAGGTGGTGGTGGAGAAAGAGGTGGTCTATAAAGGTATACAATGGAAGAGCAAACAACCACATACCTGTTGACCCTTAGCAGAGTGTTTGTAATAAACTACACCATTCACTGAAGATGAGAAACTGAGAACAGTCTATTGGGAGGCGGAGGAGGAGGAGGAGGAGGAGGAGGAGGAGGAGGAGGAGAAGGGAAGGAAGAATAATAATAAGAATAAGAAGAAAGAAGGAAGGGAATAAAGAAAGGAAGAAAAGTAGATAAGTAAGTAAATAAGGAAAATAACTAAAGAGAAATGCAAGAATGAATGAAGTAACGAAAGAAGGAAGGAAATAAGGAAAGAACAATAGAAGGAAAGAAGGAAGGAAGCCACTATGAGTATTGTGCTGTGTAGACCCAAATCGATTTACCTTGTGTACTTATGCACACACACACACACACACACACACACACACACACACACAATGTCACTTAACACTCTCAGCCTTGTATTAAAAAAAAAATATATATATATATAAACCAGACGTTGCCCTTCTCTCCCTCCTCACCCTCTCCTTCTTCTCTTCCTCCTCACCCTCTCCTCCTTCTCTCCCTCCCTTCCTCCCTCTCTCCCTCCCTAACGACGCGTAACAAGTGAAGCAGTAGCGTCCTCTGCGGGGCCACATTGGTGTTTTGGCGCCGCTCCCTGGCACCGTGCCACTCTCACCTCCCACGAGTACTTTGCTTCTTTTTAGTAAACTGTTCTCTTTATCTGTTTCTCGTTTTCAATTTATATTTTGTTAGTTATTTCTCACGCGTGCTGTTTTGCTATTTAGATTTGTTTCCTCTCTCTCTCTCTCTCTCTCTCTCTCTCTCTCTCTCTCTCTCTCTCTCTCTCTCTCTGTGTGTGTGTGTTTATTTGCTTATGTGTCAGTCTGTCTTCCTTGTTCTTATTATTCAAGTTTGTATGCGCGTGTGTTAGTCCTCTCTCTCTCTCTCTCTCTCTCTCTCTCTCTCTCTCTCTCTCTCTCTCTCTCTCTCTCTCTCTCTCTCTCTCTCTCTCTCTCTCTCTCTCTCTCTGCTCCTTTTATGCTCTCGTCGTCGGAAAACACACATTCACTGTTCATAACATATCCTCAGCGTGAGACAGTCGGCACCAAATATAGAGGAGGGAAACATTAACTCAACGGATGATGGAGTCTAACCCACACCTCTGTAAACTATTCATTCAAGGCTGAGACAGGCGAGTGACAAATGTATTCTTGCATATAAAAAACAGAAGATCGTAAAGAAAAACAAATAGGGTAAATCATCTTTGACGTGGATGCTAAATGCTAAAAGGATAAAGAACAGGAACAGATTCTCCCTTGAAAGCAAAATCGTCTATCCAAGGATTTGTTGATGTTTGCCGTGTATATATTCCTTTACCCTTTTACTAACAAACTACTGGTGAAAGTTTACATTACTCTCTTATTAAGAAACTAATACGCGAAGTTTACATTCCATACACACACACACTAACAAACTGGTAGTATAAGAGAGATCGAACAGCACAGCGTTATGTACTTTCTCTACATCCACCCATTCCACTTTATAAGGACAATATGACATCTACAGGGCGGTATTAAACTATGCAGTGAAGGTCGCGTCACAGAGAGCGGTAAGCCTGGTATGGATGTCAGAGAAGGAAGAGGAAGACTTTCAATAATGCTGTGTCTCTTGGTTCCGTGTACTGTTGATGTCCTGTACAGGAGACAGGCGTGTAGAATGTTCGCGTCTCATTACAGGGGAAATATTCTAGACGTAAACATGGCTTGGCAAAGTGACAGTCAGTGGGGCAGGGAGGGAATAGAAGGAAAAGGCGAGAAAATGGGACTGTTTAATGTATCTAAGTTTTTTTTTCTTTGTTTGTTCATTTATTCAGTCACTCGCTTCATCAGAAATCAGTTATACCTTTGTCCGTTTATTGATTCACTCAGTCACTTTTTTGTATATTCTCTTCGTGCTTGATCTATCACACCATTGTTCGTTTGTTTATTCACTCACTCACTCACTTCCATACTCACGCACTCTCACTCATTGATTCACGCGTTCACACATTTAACACAATCACTAATTCATTTACAGATTCACTCATTCACTCACGCAGTCTCACTTAATCATTTAGTCATCCACTCGCTCACTTATTCTATCACTAAAAATCTAACTCACCCGTAAACTCGCCCATTCATTCACTCACCCACTCAGTCATACCCTCGCTAACTTATTTATTCACCCACTCACTCAGCAACAAACTGACACACTCAAACTCACTCACAGAAGCAAGAAACGTCAACCTTCTTCTCTAATGTTCGATGGAGAGCAGGATGTCAAGCTGCAGTCAATAATTTTCTCCGTAAGCGACCGACGTAAATAACCGAGAGAATGACGCACGGGAAATCATCAACTTGAAAATAACTATATTCCTCCTGAAACTAAGCGTCAGTGAGAATTTTACCTCCATTGCTATTCTTGATGCTGCACTGATGAAGGTCACTGTAACTATATAGAAAACCAGGAAGGAACGTATTGAGTGGCACATTATTCCTGCGTGGTTTACCGTGGTTCAGACAAGCATTTATGAAGGGTGGCCAAATCCAATAACAAAAGGAAAGGATGAATAGTGTATGTGACATTGATAAAGTAATCCTCTGTCAATAAGGGGGACGTGTACCTTAATGCTCGGCGTGCTGGCAAGTGAGGAAAGTCAATAAGCTCCATTTAGCTGCGTCCCAAAAATATCCATCACTTAGTCAATTGAAGTGCCGGCGCAAGATGACACAAAGTGAAACGGAGTGTTAAAATACTGCTAATTCTTTCGTGTTGGAGTAATATTTGGACTGTAAATATGCTGGCCGAGGAAAATTTTTCGTCCGGCTTTTATCCATTATAAGTAAGGGATCTTGGTAATTATAAGTATAATAATGATACTACTACTACTACTACAACTACTACTACTACTACTACTACTACTACTGCTGCTGCTGCTTATAATAATAATAATAATAATAATAATAATAATAATAATAATAATAAAAATAATAATAATAATAACAATAAGAATAAATAATAATAAATGATAATGATAATAACTGTAATAATGATGATAGTAATATTAATAGTAAGAATAATAATAATAACAATAACAAGAATAGTAACAACAACAGCAATAATAATAATAATAATAATAATAATAATAATAATAATAATAATAATAATAATAATAATAATAGCATTAGTATAGGTTAATTTAGACAGCAATGACGATCTCTGTAAAAATCAGGTAATCGCGGAAGTAATCATGATGGTAATGCTGCTGGTGGTGGTGGTGGTGGTGGTGGTGGTGGTGGTGGTAGCGGAGGCGGCTGGCCGAGACTGACGGGGGATAAAATCATAACAGGGAAGTGATGGCAAATAACATTTTCCATTACCCTACTGAAATAAAGGCGAGAGACGTGATGAGGCCAGTGAAGGTGATCAATACTTGTCAATTTGAAACACTAACTTTGGATAATCATTTACGCCTCCACTCCTCTCTCTCTCTCTCTCTCTCTCTCTCTCTCTCTCTCTCTCTCTCTCTCTCTCTCTCTCTCTCTCTCTCTCTCTCTCTCTCTCTCTCTCTCTCTCTCTTTACGGACTGGCACCTGAGTAGTCGTATTTTTTTTTAATACGAATTTTGTTGCCCTTTGCAAGTAAACCTCTTGCATAAACACACACACACACACACACACACACACACACACACACACACACACACACACACACACACACACACACACACACGCATTTTTTTTTCTCTCTCTCTCTCTCTCTCTCTCTCTCTCTCTCTCTCTCTCTCTCTCTCTCTCTCTCTCTCTCTCTCTCTCTCTCTCTCTCTCTCTCTCTCTCTCTCTCTCTCTCTCTCTCTCTCTCTCTAAGAAAATCGCTCAAATCATAACTCATTATTATTCACACTTTCCCTAATAGCGAGAATAATAAGGACTTACTAGATAGCAATGTAGAATCTTACCCCCCCTCTCTCTCTCTCTCTCTCTCTCTCACCTGGGAAAGACCATCCTTATGACAGTGAAGAACATAAAACCCTGAAACACAGACAACATCCTCAAAGGCACGCATCTCCCTCTCATTTTCTCCCGAGTAGCTCAAGTGGCTCGAGATTATGAACTAATTAATATGACTCCAGTTTAAAAGAAAGATGGTACGTCCCTGTCTCCCTCTGTATCCCTGTCTTTCCCTCACTACCCTCAGAGGAAAAAAGACTCTCTGGTCATTACAGGTTTATTAGCTTAATCCAGGTGGCAAATAAAATACTTGCGGCTATAAATACAGAGGGAAGACAGTAAACTACAGGCAGGATCACTTGCTAATTAGAGAGTGAGCTGGGTTTTAGGGGCCATCTATCATGTTAGCCTAATTACCTGATTCCGTCTAATTACCCTCCCTCGGGCGTCGTTTGTATAGATGAAGGTTTCTCATTCATTAGTTCAGTGTGGGAGAGGGCGTCGGTATTCATTGCGCCCGCCATTACTTGCTGCAGACGTAGGTCCAATGGAAAAGGTGATGATTACTGGTGATTTTACACATTGACAGGTGTATCTTCCTTTAAGGGAGGTTTTCTTAAGTTTCCGTCCTCTAAATCAACGACAATAATGTTAATTTGTTCATTGTGCCCTCCATTATTTGTTACAGTGGTGGAAAACGTGGAAAATGTGATTATTACCGGTGCTTTTCTGTATTTAAACTCTGTACGGCCACGTGTATGTAAATTTAAGGAACTTTAGCTGGAGTTTCCTTTCTCTAAAACACTGAAAACAGTATTCATGGCGCTTTCTAGTGGTGTGTCTTCAACGGAAAATTACAGGTGATTTTCTGCATTTACTGTGGATGTTTTCGTCTATTTATATAGAAAGAATTTTGCCTGAAGTTTCTCATTCAGTAATTAGTCAAAATAGTGAAAAAACAAACAAACTTGATATTCATTGTTTTGTTTACATTTCATAGCAGGAGTGGAGTTACTAATGGTTACCTGTACATGGATGGCTTCCTTTATATAGATTTTAGGAACATTAATTAAGGTTTCCATTCAGTAAATCAGTGGGAAGGAAGAAATTAGTAAGTCCGAGTATTGCATCTGGTGGGAGTCACTGGAGGAGTGGACGAGCAGCAATCATCTATACCTGTGTTTTTATATAGAAAATTATGTTTGTGTTTTTCCTTTCCGGTAAATCACTGAGAAAAAAAAATAAAAAAAGGATTAAACGTTTTTTGCATATGTAAGTCATTATAGGAATCGAAAGTCAATAATAATTTTTCCCTGGATGCTATTACTGTAAATATTAGTCTAATATGCATTTGCTACATTTTCCAATTTAGCTAATCAACAAAAATAACATTAAAGAAGACCACACTATGAATTGCCCGCTGTATAAGACATTGCACGAGTCGACAGTCAATAATATACGCGGTCCCCGGAGGTCGTTTGTATAAATTTAAGGCACATTTGTTACGGTTTCCCATTCACTAAATCAATGTGAAAGAAGAACTCGGTATTAATTGCGCCCTGCATAAGTTATAGCACGGGGGAAGGGTCAATAGAAAGCCGTGATTATTAAAGGTGGTGCGTCTGTCCCTGTGTGTGTGTGTGTGTGTGTGTGTGTGTGTGTGTGTGTGTGTGTTTATATTACGTGCGTTTCTCTTTTACATACAATTTTGTAATGTTATTTCTAAAAAAGTATTCCCCCATGGTTATTTGAGCTGCTTTTTATTAATATACTTATTGTTATTTGAATAATTTCTTGTGGACTGCAGCTTTGGTATAAAATGTTTATTATTTGTTTGTCAAGACTGTCCTAGCATAATGTAAATATTGAGTTTGTGTATAATGTATGCTGTGGCCCATAAACCTATCTACTAGTATCTATTTATCCATCTATCTACCTATCTATCTATCTATCTATCTATCTATCTATGTGCTTATATGTGTGTGTGTGTGTGTGTGTGTGTGTGTGTGTGTGTGTGTGTGTGTGTGTGTGTGTGTGTGTGTGTGTGTGTGTGTGTGTGTGAGTGAGTGAGTGAGTGTACCGTGTCCCGTGGTGCATTGCTGGATTCTGTACAGATGAAGGAGTTGCTGCAGAAGAGGCTCATTGGTTCTATGCAGGTTCTAATCTTGGACCTTTAGTTTGGACAGTAAAGGGATGAGGGATTCCCAGCATGGTTCCTTTGAAGTGAGGGTGATATTCCCTTCAGGTCAGTATTGCGGATCAAGCTCACTAATTCTGTAAAGGTGTCAGTGGCATCTGTTTAGAGAGTGGGAGTCTGAGGGTGCTAAACTCATTCATTGGTTGACTGATTGATTGATAGAAGGCACTGCAGTATTGGTGTCATATTATGCGAAGGGATATGAAGGGACGAGTGTACTTATAAACCTTTGAAAAATGTAAAGGCTACTCATTTATTACTTAAGAAATTCAAGTTTTTTTCTCTACTAAAGCATCATACATCTGTTCCGTAAACGTGATAGTCTCTCTCTCTCTCTCTCTCTCTCTCTCTCTCTCTCTCTCTCTCTCTCTCTCTCTCTCTCTCTCTCTCTCTCTCTCTCTCTCTCTCTCTCTCTCTCTCTCTCTCTCTCTCTCTCTCTCTCTCTCTCTCTCTCTCTCTCTCTCTCTCTCTCTCTGTCTCTCTCTCCTACATTTTCGAATCAATCCATCTGCACATTTATGTTATTATCTCCCGTCCGATTTCTACACATTTCCACCACTCATTTATTTCCCTTCCCATCTTCCATTTGCAGTATTACCCAACTCGTATGTTTTACCTTTTTCTCAGACTCCCTTAAAATGTCTGGGCCTGCTAAAATGTTCCTTCCAGGTAGTAGTTTCCGTCCCTCTAAGGCATTATTAGCATTTAATTTTCCCCTTTATTGATCTTTCCCTCCGGCTTCTTATTACCGTCCCAAGGCTCACTTCTGCCTCGCCTTCCCTACCTGGTGCTCCTTTTAGTCGTTTCTTCACACCTGTTTGATATGCTCCTTCGCTTTCCTTGTCTCAGTTTACTTCGCTGATTCTTCTTCGTCTTTTTTTTTTTTTTTTGCAATTTTTTTAGTGCAATTCTCTGTCGTTTTATTGTCTCTTTTTTTTTATTAGGTGTTTCCTTTCGTCTTATTCTTTCTTTTCAATCATGCTGGTCTAGTGTTCCTTATCTTTTTTTCTACTTCACTTCTGTCAGCATATAACTCTTCCTCTTCCTCTTTTTCTTCCGTCTCGTTGTTATCGTGTTTTTCTCCTCGTTCTTTTTTTTACTTATATCATGCACTGTCTCCTCTACGTCTTCGGAGGTTCCTGTCTTTCCTTCTTTCTTTCTGCCTTCCTTCCCACTCCTTTTGCTTTACACTTCCCCTTCCTGTTCATTTCTATTTTTCTTTTTTTTTCCTCTTCCTTTCTTCCTTCCTTAATTTCTACCGTTCATTTCCCCTTGGTATTTTCGTTTTTTTTTTCTTGTTCTTCTGTCTTCTTATTTTTCCTTACCTGTCTCTCTTCTTTCCATCTTTCATGACGTTTCTTTCGTCTATTGTTTTCCCCCATTCATCTTTTCTCTCTGTCTGCTGCGGTCTTCTCAATTTTTCTCCTCCGACTCGTTTTTCTCTTCTCTACTCCTACGTCTTTCCCTTCTTCTTTGTCTCTCCCCTCTTCTCTATTTTTCCTCTCTTCTCTACCTCCCTCCACTTTTCTTTGACTAGTTCTCCCTTTCCCTGTCTCCCTTTTCGTCTTTCTTCCCCTCTTAGCTGCATCCTTCCTTCATATCTTCTCTGCCTCCTTCGTATTTCTTCTATATCTATTTTTTTTTTTTTTACTTTCTCCCTGTCGTATTACCGCTTGAGACGAAAACTTTTATTACAGTTGTATCGTTGTGTGTGTGTGTGTGTGTGTGTGTTTGTGTGTGTGTGTACGCTCCTGTTATGGTGATTATCTAGTTGTTAACGGGAGTAATTAGTGATGGGATTTGCTTTTTATTGTATAGCACTTTTGACGATGAAGAAGAAAAATAATAATAGTTCTGCCGGGAAGTGCTGTCAGTTAGGCCAGCGCACTGCTTGAAGACAGACGGTAGTGGCAGAGGCAGGAAAGGTTGGTGGAGCTGTGTGTTATAGTGTACTGTAGACAAGACCTCCATGAACCTGGGCTTACGTTACCTTACCTTTCCTTTTGCTTACCCACTACACAGACACAGTCTCCATTCCTCTCTTCTCTACCTCCTTCCCCCTCAACTCTCCTTTCTTCCCTTCTCTGACTTCTCTGACCCTACTTTCACTTTTTCTCTCCCATTTCTCTTCTCTCTGCCCCTCCTTTCATCTACTTCTTCTGTCTCCTTCCTTCTCCTCTGCTTTTTCTCTGCCTCTTTTTTCTCTCCTCTGCCTCTTCCCCTCCTCTCATCTCCCTCTTTCCACTCTTCTCTACCCCTCTCCCCTCTTCTAAACATCCTTCTACTCTTATCTCTTTTTTTCCCCCATTTCTCCCCCTCTCCACTCGTCTTTGTCTCTTCCTCCTTCTCCTCCTCTTATCACCCTCTTTCCCGCCTCCTCCTTTCGTGACTATGATGAGGCCTTGAGTGGAGAGTACAAAACATTATCGTAAGTGAAAAATGATTCCCAGGTAAGCAGGGGCGTGACGTCAGGGTGATTTAGGGCCCTAGGTGAAGAGAAGGGGGGTTAGGTTAGGGGTGAAGAGGTAGAAAAGAGGCGAACACAATGCCACAGTGTAATCTCCACTCAGTGTTTGTTTCAATAATTCACGAACGTCCGCACCCACTCGAATGATCTCAACTTCCCCTCCCCCTTCCCCATCTCTCTCTCTCTCTCTCTCTCTCTCTCTCTCTCTCTCTCTCTCTCTCTCTCTCTCTCTCTCTCTCTCTCGCTTTCGCCGCATCTCCGCCCTCACACCTCCACCTCTTCGCTCCTCTCCCTTATCAGCGCCCCCCCCCCCTCAAGTTAATGGCCTTGTTTAATCATGCAGGTAAAATGTTTGAAAATTAACGCATCCTCATCTTTCGCGTATTATCTTTCTTCGCTGTCTCCTCTCCTTCGTTTATTCTCTCTCTCTCTCTCTCTCTCTCTCTCTCTCTCTCTCTCTCTCTCTCTCTCTCTCTCTCTCTCTCTCTCTCTCTCTCTCTGTGTTATATCTCCCTTCTTTCTCCACTTATTCGGTCACTCCTCCCTAAATTCCTTCTCCTCCTCCTCCTCCTCCTCCTCCTCCTCCTCCTCCTCCTCCTCCTCCTCCTCCTCCTCCTCCTCCTCCTCCTCACTCATTCAATCATCAGTTAATTTACTCGATCATTAACCTACTCACCTACTCACTCACTCACTTACTGGCACCTTTATTCATTTACTCACATCTTCACTCACCCACTCACTCATTCACTCACTTTCTCTTTCGTCTTCATTTCCTTATATGCTCTTCCTTCGCCCACTCGCAAATTGACCTCCTTCACCAATAAATTTTCTTCTTCTTCTCCTTCGATCTTCCTCCTCCTCGTATAATTACATTTGTCCTCCCCTCGTTAGTCGGTCTTTTCCCTCCGTCTATATTTTGTTTTCCTTCCTTCCTCTTTTCCCTGTCCCCAGATACCTTGCACTTGTTCTCTTGGTGACCCTTCTCCTCTTTCTCCTCTTTCTCCTCCTTGTTACGTCTTTATCATTTTCCCCCCTTCTCCTTCTCTCTCCGCGTTCCCTTTCCTCGGTAGTTCATTGCCGGCCATTCCACTTCAGTCTCAATCCTTGCGAGTGTGTGAATATTCATAGGCCACCTTCCATTTCTCTCTCCGTTCCTCTCTTTCTGTCTTTCTCTTTCTCACACCTTCCATTAATTTCAATCCGTCTCATCTAGCTGCATTCCCTTTCATTTTTTTCGTTTTCTTTTTTCTTTTCCTTTTTTTTTACTTTCCTCGATTTTGGCTCTTTTCTTCATTCCTCAGGCAGGGTTTGTGTCTTATTTTTGTTCCTGTACACACACACACACACACACACACACACACACACACACACACACACACACACACACACACACACACACACACACAAGAACCATCCCTCTCCCTTCAACCTGTTTTTCTATCTGTCATCTCTCATCTCCTCACTCTTTTCTTTCACACCATATTTTTCTTCCCCTCATCACTCACTCCTCTTCCCTCTCCTTCCTCATCTTTCGTCATCTACAGTAAAGCTCACCCCACCTCTTCGTCCCTACAAATATTCCTTACCTCTTGTCCTTCCCAATTTATCACCCTCTACACACAAGTTTTCATTCCCTTCAACGCTCCTACTCTCACCCTCTCCTTCCCTCTTTCCCTTCTCTTAGCTAATCCTCCCCTGGCTTCCCTGCGTACCTTCAACTCCGTGCACGCGCCCCTCTCACTCAAGCACTTATCTCGCCCCACTTAAATGGACGCTTAGTAGGACTGTGAACCCAAGTAATCAAGGTGTGTAAGTCTCTTTAAATATATACAGTGACCGTTCCAGTGATTTGTCTTAAATTATTTATTTTTATTATTTTGTTATTTTGTTGTTTTGTTTTGTTTATTATTTATTTTTAAAAATTAGTTTTTATTATTTTGATAGTTGTATTATATATATATATATATATATATATATATATATATATATATATATATATATATATATATATATATATATATATATATATATATATATATATATATATGAAATGATAAAGAAAGAATTAAGATGGAGGAAATATCAAAGCAGTTAGGGAGTTAGAGACAAATATATGCAGTTTCAATATACATAAGAGTTTTCGTGTTTGATTCCTAGGCGATACTCTGCGTGAGACTGCGGGAGACCATCAACTAGATAGCTCCTTCCCATTGCCAACACAATACCAGTGATGCACGCCCCGCCCATGACTATGTAAAGTACTGTGACAGACGCAGATGCTTCCCATTTAGATATTGGGGTTCCATTCGTTCTTTCGATAACTGGAAACGTTTCTTTGTCTATGTGTGTCTTCCTGTCTGTTTGTTTTGTCTCTGTCTGTCTGTTTGTGTATTTGTCTGTCTGTCTCTGTCTTTCTTTCCATCTGTCTCTGTTCGCTTATTTCTCTCTCTCTCTCTCTCTCTCTCTCTCTCTCTCTCTCTCTCTCTCTCTCTCTCTCTCTCTCTCTCTCTCTCTCTCTCTCTCTCTCTCTCTCTCTCTCTCTCTCTCTCTCTCTCTCTCTCTCTCTCTCTCTCTCTCATGGTTGACCCTGTTTGAAATTCCCGGAAACTGCCACTCAATAGATGCCCCACTCCGAAGCTCTCCGAAATTAAACACATTTATTATTTCCTCCCTCATCATCTGGCTCAGTTTTTGTCCCTCATCACCGGAGAGCACCGCACGCTTGGCTGTTTTTGGCGACGTGATTAAGAAAGTATTCAGAGCCACGATGAAAATTCTGTTCTCACGTGGCTGGCTTTCTATATCCCCACTCCGTTGTAACTGCACTTTGCATGTAAATGGGGACATCTGTGTTACGTTGGGGGTTCCAGGTTTGGGTGGCAGTGCAGGCCGTGGTATCAGAAGCAAGTAGGTGTGGAGTGTGTTACTGCTGAAAACTAGTCTTAGTGCATATTGTTTTTTTTCTATTTATTTATTTTTATTTTTTTCTTCCTGTTCGACTAACTTCATTGCTTAGTTTTGGGGTACGTATTTTAACCCTTTGACTGCCACTTGCCATCTTTCCCTAATTATCAATCACTTTGAGATATCTTTACTTGTTCTCTAGCCACATCTAATCTTTGAACTGGGAAGAAATTGCAAAATGTATTCTTTTTTAATCGTTAACACTCTTGAAGATACTTATAAAGACTTCACACATTGTTTCTGGTGCTGCTGATTGTTTCGAGTCGCAGTGAAAGAGATAAACATCCTCTTCTCTTATCAATACCATTATCTACCATCGAAGGGACACTTTCCTCCATTGGTGAATTAGACTTACTTTTAAACTACTATCAGATTCATGAATACACTGGAAACTGCTATGAGCCAGTGCTGGATAAAGTGCTAAGATAAAATGTTCGAACGTTTGAGGATGCGGTCTAATAAATCTTGCTTACCACCCTGGGAAAAGAAATACTGTATTTTTTTGCTACTGGCTGAGTAATGGTATTGAAATGTGATAATGATGACACTTTTTTATTTATTTATTTATTTATTATTTATTTATTTATTTTGGTACTCATGGCCTCGTATATCTTATTTCCTATGCCATTATTTGTACAATATTTGGTTACCTTGTTGATTGATGGTGGCCTCATTACTTCCAATAATGTCATTACAATTATCTTTTCTTCTCTTTTGCCTTCTGTTCTCTTTCCCTCTCTCCTTTTTTGCTCCCTTGCTGTCTTCTGCTCCTTTGCTCTTGTTTGTCCTCTACTCTTCTTGGTCTCTTTTCGTCTCTACTCTGTTTTGCTTTGTTCTACTCTCTGTTCTGTTTTACTCCTTTGCTTTCTTTTCCTCTGTTCTCTCTTCTTCTTTGCTGCCCTTGCTTACTGTTCTTTTTTTGGTCTCTTTTGCTTTCTGCTCTCTTTTGCTCGCTCTTGCTCTCTTGCTCTTTTGACTCTTTCGTTCTCCGATTTCTTTTGTTCTTTACTCTGTTTTCTTCTTTTGTTCTCTTTTGTTATCTGTTCTCTTTTGTTTTTTGTTTTTTGCTCTCTGCTCTTTTACTCCCTTGCCGTCTGCTCCCCTTTGCTCTTTTTTGCTCTCTTTTACTCTCTGCTCTCGTTTGTTTTCTTTTGGTCACTTTTCTCTTTTGGTCGCTTTTGTTCTTTGTTCTCTTTTGCAAACTTTATTTATTCATTTTTTCCTCTTTTCTCTGTTCTTAGCCAGTCTCTTTACCGTGAAAATAGTAATCATTATACCATCATTCTAATTAAATCATCGTCTTCAAACTCTCGTATTGTGTTAATGGATTATACTTTTTTTTTTAGAAGACAATGGAAAATTATTAAACACTAACCATATATATACTAACATGACTCACTATATGCAGTATAGCTTATATAATACTCTTACATCCCACTGTTTAGAGTTGGGAAAAGGAAAATGTCAAGCGCTTCCCTCAACTCTCCATATACTGTCACTTTCCTGCACTCGGCTAGAATAAATCTCATATCATACTCATATACCTATATACTGAAGTGTTTCATCCTCTCCCTCGTGAACATAATACCCTGCCAGGCACTTTAATACGTCCCCCGTGGAATTTATCTCATAAAATACCCTCCTGTTTCTACACTATATTATTGCCATGTATATGAAATAAGAACTAAATGGTAATGTTTTTTTTTTTTTTTTATCCGTCGAGTAAATCTTGATACTGAATCCGATCACATAAACCCATGAGTTGCTCCCCAGGCACGCGCTAACACATTTCATGCAGAGCTGTTCGATGTATGGATAGGTGAATTTTTATACATGTGCTTCTTATTTTCCGTTTTTTATTTAAATGAATGGCTGTTGTAAAGCTTATAATATGTAGTTATTGTAATTTAGACCCGCACCGCCCCTTAAAAATGGTATTATAAAGTATCTATTAAGCAGAAAACTACCTGTGGTCATTAAAGCTATCTATCTATTTTTATACTTCATGTGCATTACTTGCTGTTATAATATGGAAGGAAGATCGTGGAAATTCGGTGGTTATTTTCTCTTCACACTGGTTGTTGTTATAGGAGGGAAATTATTGAAAGTTCATTGATAATTTTCGACTCATGCTTCTTGTTACCATTGGAAGGCAGATTATGTAACTTCACTGGGTTTTTCTCTTCAGTAATTGTTGTCTTTGGGAGAAAAATCATGAAGGTTCACTATATGTTTTCTCTTTTTCATGTTGCCTTTAGAAGGATATTTAGGAAAACTCACTGGTAGTTCTTACTTTACCTTTGACAAGTATAAGCTTATGTGCAAATCCCAATGTAGTGATGTCAAATTGTATTAAATTGCATTAAATTGCATTAAATCCCCAGTTCTTGGATTTTTTCCGGAGTTCTTGATCCTTCCACTACAGTGCATTCTCTTCCAGTTGAACGAAATATGTGATTTTAAAAGTATAATTTCAAAAGACACCAATGACACCTATAAGAATAAGCGAGTAATTTTCTATTTTACTAAGGTTTACTAAAAATAACAGCAAAGTTAAGCATTCCGTATGTTAACTTATATCCAACTTGTGCGCATGAAAATCCCTTTAACTTTATGTAACATCTTTCCTTTGAGCAAATGTATCTTTCTTTCCTCCAGTGAGAGGAACATTCTGTCTTCTCTGACCGCATTTTCTCTCTCTCTCTCACTCTCCTTTTCAGTCCATCCTGCGCCTTCCCTCCCGTCTTTCCTTCCTTTTCCCGCACGCAGCGTAACGTCCTTGGAAACGCAAAGAAATGTAAAGGCGTCTATTCCTAAGCAAAAAAAAAAAAAAAGCCCCCTTTGATCTTTTTCAGCTCTCTCACCATCTCTCCAGACTCACATTTCCCTCATTTTCTCGTCTTATTTCGTTGCCTGGTATTCTTCTGTTTCTACATTTCTTTTCATTTGCATAATTTCATTTTTTCTTTTTTTCTTTGTTTCTAGATTCTCTCTCTCTCTCTCTCTCTCTCTCTCTCTCTCTCTCTCTCTCTCTCTCTCTCTCTCTCTCTCTCTCTCTCTCTCTCTCTCTCTCTCTCTGTTCTAAAACAAAAACACAAAAGAATCTGAAGAAAGATGCTCATTAAAAAGTCTTTACATGAAAAACAAATTGAAAAAAGTTGAGACATGAAAGAATACAGCATTCGTTAGATTATCAGCTTCCACTCAGATGAAGTGTATTTGTATTGAGAGACATGTACATCAGGCTGAAAGATAATTTATGTATGCATATGTACATACAAGATGAATATGTAACTACGGAGATGGATGAAGGGAGAATGTATGTGTTTGTGTAGATTTACTGGACAAGAGAAGAATGACACACACACACACACACACAGAGAGAGAGAGAGAGAGAGAGAGAGAGAGAGAGAGAGAGAGAGAGAGAGAGAGAGAGAGAGAGAGAGAGAGAGAGAGAGAGAGAGAGAGAGAGAGAGAGAGTTTGATATTTTGATGCTAATATTGATATGTGATAGGTGGCTTGAAATTTACATATATAGTCAGGATAATCAGTATAATACACATTCACAAACCGGGGCCTATTGTGTCCCAGCTCATCTATGGACCGCTAATTTCGATGCTTTGTCGTCAATCGTCAGTATGAGCGGATGATTATTAAACCTATTGCACTAAAGAGCCACCGGATATTGAAAGCCTTGGGTACTGTATGTTGCACTTAATATCTCAAAATGATTACCAACATCCATTATAATATTGTAGTGATCATAAGCCTTGTACATCACGGTGACGGAAAAGAAAAAAGTAAATAAAAAATTAAATAAGAAACTAGAAATGTATTAAAAACTTAAAGCAATGGTTCTGGAATACAGTAATACTAAAACTATATATATATATATTTTTTTTTTATTTTTCTGGTATGTTTCTATGTTTCTTCATTACACACAGCGCCTCGTATACCTTATCCCGGTTGCCCCACATATACTTAGTGGAGTCTCAATTTCAATATTACTCCGTGATTCCTACTTTTAACACTCCTAAGTATTAATCGTAATTTACATTATTTTTGGCCTCTATGCATTGCTGTTGTTATTTTTTTTTCTTTTTTCTGACGGATATCACAGCTAACTATAACTTTAAAGAGCAACTGCCCTCACTTTCTGAATGAGAGATACAATTTTCCACGTAACAAGGTTTTCCAGGGAACGGATTGGCATTCTAATTTGCCTTATGGTCATTGCTGATGCGCTCTTGCCTCGTGATGGACGTTCGGTGTTCGGAGGGACGCGAGGGTACGGTTGGCTTGGTATAATGTCCGGATATCCCTAAGCATCGCTGTGCGGAAATGGAATTATATGATGCGTTTCAGTACCTGAAGAATTTTTGCATTAAAGCATTACCGAGAGAGAGAGAGAGAGAGAGAGAGAGAGAGAGAGAGAGAGAGAGAGAGAGAGAGAGAGAGAGAGAGAGAGAGAGAGAGAGAGAGAGAGAGAGAGAGAGAGAGAGAGTCTTTGTCTATTTGTCTGTCTGCCAGTGTGACTGTCTGTCCGTTTTCCTTTATGTTTATGTGAGTTTATATATTCAATTATTAATGTAACAAGGATATGTGTACAACTGTCAGCTTTCATAACACGAGCCATAGTAAGCCTCCAGACACAGTGTATCTTGTTCCATCACATCCCAGCGAGGTAATGTGATCATACTGGGCCCGCTGCCTTTCATAATATTGTACTCGTATAATGTGGAACGAGAGGAAGGAAAGCTGGGTGTCGTGGTGGGCTTCGTGGCTCAAACGTTAGGGATTTTGTTTTTGCCTGCGTGGTAAGCAAAGAACAAATATATGTTTACCTTAATCTAAATTCCTCATTCGTTTAGATTCCTCTTCTGTTTCCTCTTTAGAACAACATGATCTGCAGTCTTTTTATTTTATTTCGTTATTATTATTATTATTATTATTATTATTATTATTATTATTATTATTATTATTATTATTATTATTATTATTATTATTATTATTTCTCCTTGACTGGCCTCCAATGCACACATGAAAAATAGAACAAAATTATGTAGATCTGAAACCTAATAGCAAAATCGTCCTTCAGCTCGTGGGTTCAGTTACATAACATATTTAGATATTTTGTTAGGCCTTACTTTCAAGACCCTGATATTTTAAGGGATATGAATTGTGAGTTCTTAAAAATGAGTATTAGGTAAATTTAAGCATAGGAAAGACAAGCCGACATACGATAGGTACACAAATTATAAAGGAACTGCCGCGTATGGCTTACCGGCTTCCCTACTGTCATTATGTTCTTGTGCTCTAAATTACACCGAAACTTTAGTAATTGTTGTATTATAATGGCGCTACGTCTATTAGTAATGACTGATTATGATAGCAGAGATAATAATAATGATAATAGAAGGTGCGTTATCTCGAGCACTGAGGAAGTACAATACCCAGTACTAACAACAATTTGGGAGGATATTAAAAAAAAATCAAATATATGACTAGAAGAAATTGACTCCAACGCAAGAAAAAAAAAAAAAAACAATCAATAATCCTGTTGAAACTAAAATGTAAAATAAAATAAAAAAATCCAAATACTAACTTTATTCCTCTGAAATAACTACCAGGGGGGAAAAGGCGGCAATACAGCAACTCGCACAGGTGTCATTGATTTTATCCACGAATCTGAAGAGAAGCTAGTGTGGTGTATGTGCGCAGTGAGTCCTGGTGTTTGAACGAAGGGCCTTTACCTGTATTTAATTATTTTCATCTCCAGTCTAGTGCACCAAGGTATACCAGGGTGACGGAAGGACGCTGGACAAGGGAGAGGTGGAAGGGCATTGCACAAGGGAAAGAGAACACAAGCGGAAGAGGAAGGGTGGGGGAAACATTGCTGATGGCGTATGAATATCCCTTGTTTGAGGACGTTGTAGATTTGTTTTTTTTTATTTGTTCGTTAGTTTCTCTCTCTCTCTCTCTCTCTCTCTCTCTCTCTCTCTCTCTCTCTCTCTCTCTCTCTCTCTCTCTCTCTCTCTCTCTCTCTCTCTCTCTCTCTCTCTCTCTCTCTCTCTCTCTCTCTCTCTCTCTCTCTCTGTGTGTGTGTGTGTGTGTGTGTGTGTGTGTGTGTGTGTGTGTGTGTAGGTGCTTTTAGTCCTCTGGCTGCATGAGATGTGTACAGATGTGACTTGTTTGACGTACCTGTCTGTAAGTGTCACATTATGGATACCAAAAGTAAAAAAAAATATTTTAAATCGTCTCTGAATCCCTTTCCATGGGAACCGAAAAGAATAAAGAAGTTTAGTTATGGTTCAGAGAAATGGAAGAATACAAGGACACAAAAACAGAAGGAAAAGACATTCCGATTGTACATAAGACTCCTAAATTTTGTAGTGTTTGTCGATATTCACGCGGGAGGGAGGTTAGGTTAGATTAGGTTTGGGAGGGTGAAAATGATCATTAGGTGTAAAATACAAATGAGTTTTAATTTTATCATGGTAGATATAATAACGTCAGCGATGTGAACATAAGATATATACCACACAAACGATCTTAGTAAGGTTGTCGGTGATACGTGATTCAACCTGTATTTATTCTTACTTGAAATATAGTGCGTATCTATCAATAACTCAAAATTTTTAAGTGATAAGGAAAAACATCTCGTTATTTTCAGCGTATGTCAGTAGTCTGACGAAAATATCAATCTCGTTGCAGCGGAAACTTGGTGTGTCACACTTTTATTTTGTTGCTCAAGAATCGATGAAAATATTGCTCAGCTATACTGCCTTGTGTGTGTGTGTGTGTGTGTGTGTGTGTGTGTGTGTGTGTGTGTGTGTGTGTGTGTGTGTGTGTGTGTGTGTGTGTGTGTGTGAGGAAGGACTGGTGTTCATGAAGGTGTGCACTCCTGTTTCATTATCTCTCTCTTTCTCTCTCTCTCTCTCTCTCTCTCTCTCTCTCTCTCTCTCTCTCTCTCTCTCTCTCTCTCTCTCTCTCTCTCTCTCTCCTTAGTCTCCAGATGGTGAGTTGACAGGCCGTGACCATTAATTACTTGTACTTTTCTTTTCCTCCAGGTGGTGAGTTGACAAGCCGCGACTTAACTTGGCTTGCTGTAGCATGAGGCAGGTCAGTACCCACTAGAATATCGGGCATGGCAGGAGAGAAGGTGGCGGCAGGAAGGAGGTATGAAATGATATGTTTAATGTTGACTAATAGATCAAAGGGCAACAACTTTAAACTTCACTTATGCTTTACAGTTTACGGGAATAAGTCAGACATTCTTGCTGCTTGATGTTGAATGTTGAGGTAAAAGAAATATATAAATAAGTGTTCATTTAATTATAATTTCACTAAATGGCTTTGATCGTTCAGGTGTTCAATATTTGGAACTAATCGTTCCCAGAATTCCTGGTTCCGCCAAACTCACATTTATTGGTTGAGTATTTTATTATAATTATTAGCATTACCTTTTGCATCATTATTTCTCCCTCTGGTGAAGGTGAAGAGTCTTGTCGCTCTCTCGTTGGTCAAATCTGAAAGAAAATACTACTTCTCTTTTCCTGTGAGTCGTAAAAGATAATGAAAGTAACAAAGCGAAGGGACTAGGAACTCTAATCTGTACTTTTATTCTCATAGTGAAATAAATGTGTTATAAGCGAACTACTAACGAAAATATTCTCTTTGGCAGTAAGATTTAGAAGCATGTATAGATACATTATGTTATGTTACCATTGAAATTGAGAACGGGTAAATAGACTAACAGAAGGAAGAACAGCAAAGGAAGGTAGCATGGTGGAAAGGCAGGCAGAGGACAGGGGAGAGAAACGAGATGAGGAAATTCGCATGGTCGAACCGCAATGGACGAGGCTGACAGAGACAAGTGAAGGAGGTTGAGAGAGATCGTCTGTGGAGGAATTGCATCATCTAGCAGTGACGATGGTGATGATTGACGATGGCAGTAATAAAAAGGATGATGTCTTCAATTCTCGTATACATTTTTTTTTCTCTCTTTTCCAAATACTTGAACTATTAGTGATATAAGAGATGAAAATCAAAACACCTATAGATCGAAAATAAATTGATCGATTAGAACACTTTTTATTTTTTCATATTTTGGAGAGGTATGAATCTTAAGCTCTTTTTCCTCCATTACTCTATAAAGGAAAAGAAGAAAAGAAAACTATCCTCAGTAAAACTAAGATAAGTTGTGCGGATACTCTTATCTCAGTGTTGTCTTGTGTGAAGTGTTATTGGTATCCAGTGTCGTTCCTTACGTGCATAAAACCAGTTGGAGTTTTACGAACGTTGCTTATGCTGCAGATAATTCACTGACGAAGTTCACTTGCCCTGCGACGCATCATTATCTTAGGTCGCAAGGATTCTTAACTTGTGGTTCACTGGACACTTTCCAGGATTACATAAATAGCTGACCGAAAAATACTAAAATTTTTGGAATTTGATATGTATAAAAGTAAAGAATAGCTACAGTTTCATTCCTGTGTATTGTAATTTTGCATTGCGTGTGTGACGTTAATGCTCTTTAATTAAGTTAAACAATTTCCGCCGTTTATTCGTATCCATTGCATTATCGTTGTATATTGAATTAGGCTGAAATGTAATGCCACTCTCCATTCGGTGCCGCATTAATACAGACAAGGGTCACTGTTGAAAACTCTGGTGGTATTGAACGGGAGTAAAATATTTGTACTTAAGACGTCATTTGAAAACATGTTGCCTTGAAGTGTCATCTGAAAGCAGCACTTGAAAAACATCTTGAAACATGCCTTCGAATATCAAACGTCTACACACACACACACACACACACACACACACACACACACACACTCTCTCTCTCTCTCTCTCTCTCTCTCTCTCTCTCTCTCTCTCTCTCTCTCTCTCTCTCTCTCTCTCTCTCTCAGACAGAAGTATTCGTGTTATTATCATAAAATTTTCACCTGACAGCTCCAGAGATGACCACTTCGGAGTGTGTGTGTGTGTGTGTGTGTGTGTGTGTGTGTGTGTGTGTGTGTGTGTGTGTGTGTGTGTGTGTGTGTGTGTGTGTGTGTGTCGTTGACAGTTTTCTACATACAAGGAGAGGTGTGTGAGCCTTTTCTTTTTCTCTCACTGAATATTGTGTGTTGATGTGACTCCCAGGTGTGAAGAGGAGGAGGAGGAAGAGGAGGAGGAGGGGGAGATGAGGAGGAGGAGGAGCCTACGATGTATTGTCGAGTAGGTGAAGGAGGAAGAAAGGGAGAGAATAAGTTATATCTGTGAAAGGCGTTTTACTGACTTAATATAATATGAGATGTCTACCTTGCAACATTTAGCTCTCTCTCTCTCTCTCTCTCTCTCTCTCTCTCTCTCTCTCTCTCTCTCTCTCTCTCTCTCTCTCTCTCTCTCTCTCTCTCTCTCTCTCTCTCTCTTACAGCCCCTCTTCCTTTCTACTCTTACCAGTCACCCTAACACACATACACACACACACACACACACACACACACACACACACACACACACACACACACACACACACACACACACACACACACACACACACACACACACACACACACACACACATACATGCAAATTATTATATTATTCATGGAAAATGAGATGAATGTAAGCTTTAGCATGAAGATGATAACTGGAGTTGATAAATAACTTGAATGTCGTGTGTGCGCGTGTGTGTGTGTGTGTGTGTGTGTGTGTGTGTGTGTGTGTGTGTGACTGTACTTAATAAACAAGCGATACAGAGAACTGATGTTAATTAGATACAAAAGCGAAATGGAGTCACGTCCAGTGTGTGCCTGGCCGTGACATGTTTACTCCTGGCTAGGCTGCCACTCCTGTGATGCCCTGGGTGGCGCAACACGGTAATAGGGAGGCGACGCGAGGCAAGGCGAGAGTATAAAGCTACATGGTGCTGTGTTGTTTTTCATGTTATGCTTATTTATGTGACGAAAGGCGCCTGGGATATGACTTTGCTTCTTTTTTCTTTATGTAGTAGGGAGGACGGTCAAGAGTAAAAAAAAAAAAAAAGAGGCAAAAAAAGTAGTCTCTGATGTCGTTCCTAAAAACTAAATAGGAGTAGGAAAGCCGCGAGGGAAGTCAATTTGTTTTGATACTCCGCTTTTGAAACTGTTCAAGTTATAAGCAGTAAGAACATTCAAGGATATAAAAAAAGTTAGAAAAAAGCTCTCTCAATTACCGTTCCCAATAAAAAAAATAGGAGTGGGAGAACCGAGAAAGAAGTCAGCATATTTCCTGAGGTGTTTTGATACTCCACTTATGAAACGGTTTGAATCATAGGCAGCAGGAAGTACAGAAACAGGAAGAGAGATCCAGAGCTTATCAGTTAAAGGAAAACAAGGGTGAAGATACTGGTTAACTCGTTAGTAAAGTGCGCAGAATAGGAGTGAGAGTAAGTAGAGTGTCTTATACAGCGGCGTTCTATTACTTTACGAGAAGCACTGGTTAATTAGGTTTTGAAAGCCGCAGGAGGCCTCTTCAGTGTGCGAGGAACTCATTAAGAGAAAGAAGAGATTCGTGCATGACACGTATTTATTTTCGATATTTTTATAGACGAGCAAGCATAAGCTGTTTTTGCATCCAGATATGAAGTAGATGAAGGAGCCATTTAATTAGTCTAGCTCTGTCTGAGTAATTACAGCATTCCCAAATATTATATTAGTCTATTTTCTTGGCTTGTTTGGTGTGGGTATCCTGCCTTAGCCTGCGGACATATATTACATGCTATAATAGTTTTGAGTATTTGAAAACCAGTATTTGAATCTACTTATTTTTCATTTAATGAATAGCAAGGTTGTGTATATGTATATGCTAGTGATTCCCAATCGGGGTTCCAAGTGTCACACTGAAGGTAAGTCATAACATTATTGACTTATTAGTTTGAACTCTCATTTAATGTAACATTAGCTTCCATATGAATTGCATTGCTCACGAACTTTTCTTAAAAGTAATATATATATATATATATATATATATATATATATATATATATATATATATATATATATATATATATATATATATATATATATATATATATATATATATATATATATATATATATATATATGGGTTCCTTGGAATATGAAAAATTATTACAGGAGTTCTTCTACAGGGGTTCCTCCAAGGTGTAAAGGTTGGGAATCACTGGTATATGCATTTATAGTATAGTGTGTAGAACACATAGATAGTTTCGAGAGGTGCATTTTATGTTTAAACAGTTTTAAATAAAGAGAGATCATGTTGTTTAGATTTACTTTATTTTTTTTTCTCACTCTAGTTGATGAAGTGACTAGTAAGGTTCTGTGTACAAGTTTTAATAGCTCCACGTATATATAACCTTAGAAAATCACTACACTTCAAAATTCGCGATGAAACGATTGAGTCGTTGCATTGGAAACTGACTGGCAAAGGAATATTACTAACCTCATTAAGGAGATGCTTCACCACGCTGAATGCTTTCACCGGGAGACATACTTACGTTCCCCGCGTTAAGGCGTGCAGATAGTGAGGCAGCATCCTTTCAAGCCTTTATACGCAACTCTGGAGAGGAAAGATTCATGGCGAGGCTGGGCTGGTTTATGTATTGACACTAGAGAGATTTTGAGGAAAACGTAGTGGTTTGAAGCAGATGTGACAGTTGTGTGTGTGTGTGTGTGTGTGTGTGTGTGTGTGTGTGTGTGTGTGTGTGTGTGTGTGTGTGTGTGTATGTCATGACCGAGATGTTGCACTGATTTCTTTTTTTTTGTTTTTCTTCTTCTGTCTTACTTAATGCAGCACATAATATAGAATTACTACATGTGTGTGTGTGTGTTGTTAGTGTAGATATCGTTAGTGTATCGAGAGCATGTGTGTTTGTGCCTGATGGCGGTGTGGGTGTTGGTTGCTGCTGGCTGTTGCTTGCTGTGTGTGTAGTTGATGCTGTCCCACTCTTGAAGGAATATGATTTTGAGCTCAATCAATCATCAACACTCCATACACTGAGTGAGACGTGGTAATCCATCACAAGGGGTGGAGTGGACGCCCTGCACCGCCCAGTATGGTCTGCATGACACCACACTTGCAAACTCAGAGGGACAAGGCAGGCACACTGGCTGAGAACCTTGCCCTCTGTATGTAGAATTTTGCATTATTGTATTCATTTTTACTGTTTATTTTCTTATTTTATTTTTTCTTTCATTTTCCATATATTTATTTATATTTCTTTCGTAGTAGGATGCCACTTTATGATTATGGGAGAAAAGCATGTTTGTTTATTAGATCAGCAGTATTCATGTACAAACTGGTGTGGGTTCTTCTCAAGCTTATGACAACAGTGTGGCGCCAGTCTAGGGTACATTGTCAAAACACACTAGCGAGTAATCCAGTAATTCAAGCCTTTTAGTACCTGTGCTTATAATTTTGGCCAGGTAAGATGAGCTCGGATTATTCAAATGAGGTAAAAAGTGTCAGTGCGTGTGCATGATTACAGTGACTTATTATTTAAAGGGTTAAGAAAGCTGTGCCATATCCCAAGGTGTAACTTATTTCTCTTTCTGCTCTTCTTTCCTGTACGTGTGAAAAGAAGTTGTTTATTAGACAAAAAAAATAAATATAAATAAATAAAAAAAATAAAAAAACGTATGCAGGTACAAAAATATAACAGAAAACAAAACCATTTCCATTGTATACCAACTATCTTCTCTTGTATTCTCCACCTGTTATTTATATTCCAACCTGTGCCCCCCTCTCCACCTGTCCATTGAAGTGTACAGTACCACAAACACTCCTCTCCTCTCCCCTTGCATCCGCTTATTACTTCCTCCTGTTACTGAATAGAAAGTGCAGGACGATAAGTCTCAGTTTTGGCGAGGGTTAGCGAGAGGCGGGGGACGTTATCACACCTGTTGGGACGCCCCTCTGTTTCCACCGCAGCTGTGTTTGCTTCGACGACACAGCCAGACGGAAGGGCTTATTCACCTGTTTCCTCTTAGACATTATAAACCCATTTTCTCTAATATACATCCCTTCTTTCTCAGTATTCTCTCTTCTCTCATCCAGCCTATCATTTAACATCGTCCCAACTTTCCTCTTCCTCTCCTCTTCTCTCCATTTCTCCCCTGATGCCTCTCGTGTCCTTCCCTTCCTGTCACCACATGAAATATTGCCCCAAACTTATTCCATACTTTCGTGTATCGAAATTTAATGGACTCCCACTTCTCAGCTTCATATCTAATTCCCCTCACATGTCCTTCATCATTCTTCTCACGTCTCCTTTCCTCTTCCTTTTTTTTTGTACTCTCTTAATCTTTATCATTATTCCTTCACCATTCCTCCTCTTCCTCCATTTCCCTTCCCTTTTCTTCGCTCTTATTTTTTTCCCCTGTTTTACCTTTTCATTATTCTTCTCTTTCTTTTTTCCATTCCTCTGTCTTTTTTGTTTTTTTTTTCCATCTCCTTGTCTCATTCCTTCCCATTCTTCCTCCTGTTACACTTCCCTTTTCTTCCCATCTCCTTTACTCTCCCCTTTCACAATTCATCTTTTTCCCTTCCCGTCCACTTTCTCCCTCTTCGTCTTTCCCTTTCATATCCTGTCGCATCCCTTTACGACTCGTTCCTTTATTTTTCTTCCCTTTCTTTATCTCTTTGTCTTTCCTTCCCTTTTTCTCGTTACATTTCCCTTTACCAGCCCTTCCCCGTTTTCCCCTTCCTCTTCTTGCCTCACCCATTCCCCCTATCTTCCCCGTTCAGCTAATTAAATGAGATATTGGACTCTGAGGTAAGGACGAAGAGGGACCGAGGCCATTCCTGCCACGGTATTCAATATACGTGCAAATGATTGACTTCTGCACACTGGTTTTGTGTATTTGTGAGTGTGTGAAGTGTGGGGAGGGCGAGGCAGGAGTGTGGCATGAAGGACCCATTTGTGTTTGCTCGTATTTGCATGTGGAAAGAGAAAGGGAGAGAGAGAGAGAGAGAGAGAGAGAGAGAGAGAGAGAGAGAGAGAGAGAGAGAGAGAGAGAGAGAGAGAGAGAGAGAGAGAGAGGTGGGGGTGGGAAGAAGGAGAATGAGAGGGAAAGACATTAGACGAGGTGAAGGAAAAATTAGAAAACTTGTAATGAAGAATTCGTATATTAGTTCACATGTATTGCTCTCTCTCTCTCTCTCTCTCTCTCTCTCTCTCTCTCTCTCTCTCTCTCTCTCTCTCTCTCTCTCTCTCTCTCTCTCTCTCTCTCTCTCTCATATATGGTCGCGGCTGTGGTTATGATTTAAATATTAGAAGTTTTTTTTTTTCGGTAACTGTATATCGTCATCGTGGTGGTTTGTGGTTTGTTAATCCCGGAATTACACATTGAGTTAGGTTGCACAGATGATTTTGTTAATTGATTTGACTACTATTGCCTGTCATTTCCATAAATATTTTGTGTTGGTGTTTGATACAAAGATTCTTTTATTTTCTTTCTTTTGACGATACATATATTAAAAAAGATCACAAGTAGGAGAGGGAACAGCATGAGTGTTTGTACTCGTGTGTGTGTGTGATAACGAGTTCCCCTCTCCAACTATGTGTACAGTTTTGTAAAATATTATAAAAGTACAAGGAGCTTCTTTTAGCATTTATTTTAGCCAACACGTAACTCGTCTCCCTGTCCGCCTACTCTTATATTTTTTTTACATATTATAGAGGCACAGTAAGAAGTGTTTCCGTTTTTAAATAGTGAATTATCTTCTTTATCTATAGATGAATTATAGTTTATCTATTATAGATGTTTTCATATTCACATTTACGTAACGATTTTCTAGACTTAATGTTTGTGATAAGTGTGGTTTTCGCTCCTTATTTCGAGTTTTTAGATGCGATGTTTTCTTAAATTTCACCTTGATTTGTTATCTTTATTTTTTCCATTTCTTGTTCAGTAAGCGCAGGAAGCAATAAGCGTGATGGCAGGAGAGACTGAAAGAGAGCTTGCAGTACACTTGAATGAACACGTGGAAAGGAAGGCTGGCAGCGGAATATGAATAGCATCAGGGGAAATGGAAATAGAGATGAGTGAAATATCATATCAGCCATAATACTGTTTATATATACTCGTATATATATATATATATATATATATATATATATATATATATATATATATATATATATATATATATATATATATATATATATATATATATATATATATACTTAAATATTGCCTGTGGTGAAAAAAAAAACTTCTTTTCTTACATACACAATAAATAGAAAAACGAAAATAAAACTCTTTCATATCATACTGAGAAAGAATTAGCTTTTTTTCGTTATACTCTTGCGTTGGAGAGGAGCAACGAAACTCACATGCACAAGAACCTAAATAAAAAAAAAAGATAAAGTGTATCATCCCAGACTTCTTTCGTAATAACACACAAAGAAAGAAGGAAAAAAGAAATTAGTGGAGTACCAAACGATCCGCAAGGGAAGATTACATCAGATAACCCGGGATTGCGATGCTACTCGTAAACGGGAAGTGGAAAAGGATGATACGTAGAACTGAGGACACAAAGGAATAAGAGGATTAGTGCGGTGGGTGAAAGAGGGAGAAGTTAAACGAGGTTACACAGAACGTGGAAAAAAAAAAAAATAAGGACTGAAATACTCCAGAGAGAATTGAGTCGAGGGAAAGTGGATCGTTAATAGCTATGGAGGAAACAAGATAATGGTCGAGGCGATAGATTGTTAGATTGAATGGTGCCACAAAAACTAGGTCACATTGTACAACTGGTCATGGCACTTCTCTAGGCTGAAAGGGACTTCTGAAATTGACCTGGTCTTATAAGAAATCCTGACAAAGAATGGAAGATCATAAGGTAATAACTGGAGAGAACATGGTAAAGACACTTCTCTAGGCTGAAAGTGACGCCAGACGTTGGAGCAGCGTGGCGTTATAAAGAATTGTTTTCAGGTAATGAAAAATAATAATAGAACAACTTAACAGGAACCTGTGTAAGGGCTTTGACCTGAAAACAGATTGGTGGTCACTGCTAAATACGAGGCAGCATAAGAATTTAGAGACAAGGAGAGGGAAGAGAGCAACGTGTGTATTTCTTGAATATATGTGGGGGAATTAATGCACCGCAAGTATTATAAAGTGCATGATAAGAACCACAAAGATGAAGAGGCGAGAAGGGACGAACACACACACAACCCTATCAGGAGACTGCTCACACACTGTGCCTGGATGATGGCAGAGAGAGATTGCTAATAGCGCAGAGGAGGCACCAAAAACCAGGACGTCGGTTATTTAAATGTGTAGCAGCAGGGATAAAGACGCAGCAAATATTCATGCAAGAGTAAAAGAGTTGATTGGTTAGGGTTGCCAGAAGTGAGACGTGACAGATCTCAGTATTGCTGGCTGAAAATTATAGAGCATTGACTCGAGTGGGGTTAGCAGAGTGCGCGCACCAGCATAGTGGCTTCAAAGGACAGGGGTGGAGAGAACAACACAAAAGATGCAGTGAGGGAAGGCTCCGGTCTTATTGAGGTGTAGAGGAAGTGAAGCGTTACAGAAAGAGGGAGCGGAGTGGATAGGGGACTTTGTGAAGCGAGAAGGAACAGTAGGAAACGAATACCACAAGATTGGAAAACCGAATTAAGCTAACAGGATGGGGGCTAAAGATATAAGTCAGAAGAAGTATGGAAGAGAGATTGAACGGGAGCTCCCATCACTGATGGTATTCTATATTGCTTTTTGACTTTAGCTGACAAGAAAGATGCTTCCACTGTCAATGATCGACGGATATAAAAAATACAACACTACAATTGGTGAAGGAAACTAGATATATAATTTTGGTTACCCCTTGGAGAGTGTACAAGAACATAAACACTGAGATCATTGTTGGTAAAAGCCAGTTGATCTACAAAAAGCAGCTCTTGAACATTTAATACTTATCATCTGTCATTATCATTATTATATGTTCGTCCAACTTACTCTGATCACTTGTCACTTTCATGTCAAGTTTGCTCCAGTCGTTTACAACCCTATTTGTAAATTATACTTGGTTTATCTCCTAACTAAATATCACTCTTTTTTCTGTAGCTTGAAACGATTTGCATGCGTTGTAACCTGTTCCCTGACCAAAGGATAATGTCAAGAGAGATGTTTTGATGGTGTCTGAAGAGATACTGACTTATCAACTTGTTGCATTTTAACCCAGAGGTGCCACACATGAAGATGAAGAGACCCTTGGGGAGAACAGTGAATAGGGTGAAGATATGCGATTAAGCCAAAGCTATGATAGGAACGGAGTCTGGAGGTACAGTTGGTCTAAGCAATGATGTCTTAAACCCCCTTTAATGTCATGTCTTTAAATTGCTTTTATATTCAGACTACTGAAATGAAGAGCTTTGCTAAAACTAAGAGTTGGAGAGGTGGTGGTAGTTGCCAGATGCAGTCTCTTTTTTATCTTAAGCATTTTGTAGAATATAACATCACAACTATGCGACACTGTACGTAAAGTATGTGAGTGTCATACTGATAGATGTTCAGAGTGAAGGTCTTAGAAATGCAGCAGAAAGTGAAAATGAAAAGTGCAATGGAGAATGCTGCTCCCAAATGGTCTGATATTAACTGCTGGCAGAGAGGAAGAACACAAGAGTAACTGTTATGGCGGCAGAAGAGAACAGGGAATTGAAGGTGAACGGTTTAAAAGTCAGGAGTGTGAGAATCAGTCAGCGGTAGGGAGGGAGGAGATGAGACAACACACACGTTAGAGACATGTTTGAGGAGAGGAAATGAAACGGGTGATAAAGTTAAACTATCTGAGGGTTGGCGGCAATAGAGAAAGGTGATTGTGAAGAGGAAATTGAAGAGGGAATAACAGAGAGAGAGAGAGAGAGAGAGAGAGAGAGAGAGAGAGAGAGAGAGAGAGAGAGAGAGAGAGAGAGAGAGAGAGAGAGAGAGAGAGAGAGAGAGAGAGAGAGAGAGAGAAATGAAAATAAAAAGAACATAAAAAGTAGTATATTTACGTGAGACACTGATGTGACCTTTGTTCATCAATAGATAACAAAAAAATATACATCAAAAGAAAAAAAAATAGACGAACTTGAAAAACTGAAATAGAAACCACTCCGAAAAGATCATATAACATTTTTTGCTAGGAAATTAAACTACGTAAGATGAGAAGAGGAGCAGGTTGACGGAGCGCCGGTGAAATAGCCAAAGCAACAGTGGTGATAGGGTACCGTCACGTAATGAGAGGAGAGCAGCTCTAGCCAATCACAGGACCTTGGAGGAAACCGATGGATGGAAGAAGATCAAGAGGAAGGCAGCGGATTAAGTTGGAAAGAGGTGGATGGCTGGGGCAGGAGACTCGGCTGGTGAGGGATGATGCCTTGGATGACCAGCCATAGAGGAGACTCATTTCTGTAAGTGATTTTTATTTGTAAGGAAATGGCGGGGCACAGCAGCATAATCTTTCCGTCTTGATGCCTTTGGTGATTTGTGTGTGTTTGAATAAGAAACCGATTACCTTCCTGTCCCTTCCTTCCACACCGCTAAGACCCATTTTTAGACCTAACCGTTATTTATATGGAAATGATGAAACTCTGAACGGAATCTCCTTTTGGACGTGATACTTTTGAAGGCTTTGAGTGTGTCTGAATGAACTACCGAGGTCCCATGAGCTCTTTCCGTCTTCCCTTACCGCTATCAAGGGTTATTTTTGGACCTAAAGAAAACGGGGCAACAACAAATTTTCGTCGACCTCTGTTTAATCACATAACTAAACGATGGACAACCACACAGTCTCACACGCTGCAGTTCTGTAAGGTACCAAGGTGCACTGTGTCTAAGTCCCTGCCATGGTTCCACGCCACCACCACACTACCAAGTACAGTCCTGATGAAATTTCAAGTTCTCCTGCCACATGGAGCATCGGGGGCGTTGTCGCTATAATGGGAGTGCAGCACTGAACGCCCCAGTCCTCCGCCCCGCACAGACAAAAGGTAACTGCGCCGGAAAGGTAAATGATAACTTATCTGGAGATCTCTTGCGGCCGCCCTCCCTTTATGTTCAGGCAGAGAGCGTGCTGACGTGAAATTGCAATGCTTGAATACGTGTGTTGATGCCTCCTCTCATACGTTAAATTAAGTGCGCTTTGCATCATTCTGTGATTGCATGCGCCGGGAAGTATGCGTGATTCATTTGATGTGAAGAAAAATTACATGTTTTAATCTCTGTTCGTCTGTCTATCGTTTTTTTTTCTGTTTGGTCTGTTGGCTGCTTGTTAGCGTCTCTCTCTCTCTCTCTCTCTCTCTCTCTCTCTCTCTCTCTCTCTCTCTCTCTCTCTCTCTCTCTCTCTCTCTCTCTCTCTCTCTCTCTCTCTCTCTCTCTCTCTCTCTCTCTCTCTCTCTCTCTCTCTCTCTCTCTCTCTCTGACCACAACGCTATCAAGTTCAACCTTTAATGTGGTCCATCGGGAGTCATCCTGCCTGTCTATTAAATCATTTTCACAACTTGATGATGTGTGCATCAGGCAGAATAAAGGTGAGAATGTCTAGATCAGTGGTAGTCGAACCTTGGTGCATGGTGAACCCAAAAGTGTATGAATTTATTTATTTTTTTTTTCAAATAGTACATGGAAATAATGGTGTATATGGAAGCCTAAATGACATGGCCAGTGTGTGTAAGGGTGCACAGTAGGAAAAATTGTTCCAAGAAGAAAATTATGCATCACATAAGATGTTTATTTAAATTGAAGAAAAGTATTAGAAAATTATGTGTTATATTAGTATATTACACTCAGACGCAACTCGCGCCTCACGGGTTTGACATGTGGCATTTTGTTTTATTATGCATTTATCACCTGTATAGCAATTATCTAGGGCCCAGTAGCTATTTTCTGTGTTTAAGATAGAGACCTGATACTTTTATTTATACATCATTAGGAAAGTTTAAGTTTAAGAAACACATGAAATTTTGATGTATATTTTTGTAACTGATGCTTCACATTTTTATACTAATTCAAAAGAAAAACTCTCATTAAGATATATGAGACACTAAATTAACCATCCTTCTTGGTTCTTATTTCTCTTAGGGAACAGCTTCGTGAACCTGATTTTATTTATTTTCTTACTTTTTTTATCTGTTTATTTTCTCTAACCTCGTCACACACACACACACACACACACACACACACACACACACACACACACACACACACACACACACACACACACACACACACACAAAATGTTAGTGGATGTGATGTGCAACTCGTTGTATCTCTTTTGTATTAAAGTAGCAATACTTTTACAAAGTTACACAGATATTCCAGCAAATCATCATCCATCAGAGCTACAAAGAGTGTTGTTATTTGGGATTAAACGTCGGCCATACTATTATTGTTGTGTACATTAAACGTGAGATTATGCGCTCTGCAGATAAGAGACAATTATAGCATGAATAACGTGAGAGCCATATTCATTCTGTCGTAATGGAGTGATTAACATGCTTTTATTCATATATCTATCATTTATGTTCTCCAGCGCAGGAAATTGAAGTAGACTATTAGTGTAATGATAAATATTGTCACGTGTGTGGAGGCTGATCATACAATGACAATGTGTGGAACTCCTACTCGTGCTTGTGATAGGAGGCGCTTCTTAACCTCTGTGTTGTGGCCTCAGAACTCAAGGAATCATCCTTAAGGACTCGCTATAGTGAGCGGCACGCGTTTTCTGGCACGATACAGCTGGTGTAGACGGGGCACCATTCAGAAATCCACTTGAAAAAGGGAAAGTTTGTATTTATGTGTCTGAAACCACCTTGACTAAGATTGTGAAGACGAGGCACAGGACAGCGGCTCTGCTTCACTTATGTTTATTGTTCCCTTCCCTTTTCGGCCTAACTGCGGCATATCTTGTTATTTATTTTTATTTTTTTTATGACGAATTAATCTAGTACTTCCGAAGGTAGGTTTGCTGCTATTTAGGCCGAGTGACGTGTAATGTGTAGTGTATGCCGGCATACGTAACATGAATATTTAGCTTTTTTTTTTTTTCTGTAAGAGGGCTTCTGGCCAAGGATAACTGTCTGAAAAAAATGCCCATTAATGGCGCTAGTCTCCAGAGAACAAAAAAAAAAAAGATAAATAAATGAATAAATATATATATAATAATAACAATAATAATAAGTTATGAACAAAAAATCTACATAAACAGATAATTTCACGTCTTGTAGCAGTGATGGTTTGCTCAGAGTGAACCAAGACTCGGGAATGTCGTTGTACTTGTAATTATAAGCCGCATCTGTGCTGCCGTGCCGTGATGGGATCCTGGCCACCATTACACGACATAAGATGGGCCACGTTTACTGCATTATTGCCACTTCCCAATCCCATTTCAGCATTTATCCTTTTAGCGCCAGGCAGCATCGACAGTAGGTTGCGCATTTACTTTTCAAATGCTTCTGAAATGTGGTGAAAATTGTTTAGACAGGGTGTCCTTTAAATCTTTAATGAAAATAGAACTTTTCTCTAGTAATTCTTCCACATTTTGAGAGTAGCATTGTGATTTTACAGCTCGAGGTTATATAATGAGCTTCTGAGAGGAAAAGTTGAGCTGAATTTGATTGATTTGTTTACTCAAGGGCTAAATTACTAAGAGAAAAATTAGTTAGAAAACTTGCTTTTCGCCTAATTTTTCAGTTGCCCACTTTTCACACACTTTTTTTCCTTTTGCTCTCGCTGTTTTCACATGTTGGAATTGTTCTCTTTTTCCCTTATCTCAACGGATTCCAGGAAAATTATTTATAGCTTCGTAGATAGATCTCGCTTTCCTTTCCTGCGTTGACGAGGTCGGAGTGCGTCATTAGAGGATTCCGGGAAAAACGTAGCTGTCTTTACAATGAAAAATTTGTAACTTATTATTCTGATATGTAAGTCCTTCCCGCCTTTGTGCGATGAGCCATTATGAGATACTTTTAGTTCTTGAAGTTGGAAAAAAAAAAAATTCAACGGAACTAAAATGAAAGCAGAAATTTCAGAAGTATCTGAGATGCGCTTTTGTTTTCATGGCTTTAACTTGATGAACATGCTTCACCTGCTGATTTTGTTTTCGACTGTAACATCATATACACTTAATTTTTTTTTTTAAGACACATAACACACAATTCTCTTTACTCTTGCGTCACGGTTTTGTTTTCCCCAGAGAGCAAAGAGAACCATAAAAGCGGAAAACTATTTATAGAATCATGTAACCGATCCGTAGTATATCAGAGCGAGAAGAAACAACAAAACAAGATCTTCTGTGGTAAAATAACCCAAATATTGTGTCATAACACGTCTCTGAAGGATGATAGGATTCCATTTTTCGTGTGGAATATGTAAAATAGATTCGCCGCGATACACTCACAAGGGACTGGACTCGGGCGCGTTATTTACATAGTCCTCACCTGGAATATTTCCTTTGTCAGATTCATTTCGCCAGCATTTTGTGCGAGTGAGCCATTTAGAAAAGTTTGCAAAAGGGCGAACAGGTGAGCGCTCCCAAAACTACATACTTTAGAGAAAAAGACTAACACACTGACTGTTTGTTGCCATATTGTGAGTGAAGAGAGGAAAATATTTATTGCAACAGTGACCTTTGTTACAGGTGTGTTTCCATCACTATAAAATTTAATGGTTTTTTTGGTTTTTCTTTCCCGCTGACTTTCAAGGTTTCCAATGTAGCTCCCATGTGACTAAAATACTTCAAGGATTTAGCCTTTTCAACTTCGGAATCGACAGAGTGAAGGTATTTTACGTAATGGAACAACAGCGAAGAAGAAAAATGTAACAGTTTTCGGTACTTCTGGAGGTTTCGAAATACCGGCCATATTTTTAAAGTGAATAGCACTGGCCACTGTTTTGTTCCTACGCAATGCTCGTAACCTGTGCTTTGAGTTGGTAATCCTCTGAGAGTATTACAAACATTTACTACTATCAACATAAATAAAAGCCTTCAGTGAGAGTAGATAAACCGGCATTAGTTTCTTATCATCTATTGTTATGGAAGTTGAAAAGCAGCTTGTTAGTCGCCTGTAAAACGTGAAAAAAAATATATTGCAATTATTATTTTATCTTTTACTTGCATCTACCTGCCCTTAATTGACGGAAATCAGGTGCATCACGACACTGATTAATCGCAATGTATATATCCCTTCATTGTCCACTGATGCTCTAATCTAGTGGACGGTGGTACTAAATTCTGAACAAACTGATAAGTACCTGCTCTCAATCACGCATTTCAGCCAAGCATCCAGAAAGGCTTAGGGAATAAAGAACCTTCGACTGTCTTAGTTAATTCTGTCCATTTGAGTTGTTGTTGTCGTTATCTCAGGTTGTCTAGACGGAAGCAACTCTCTCTCTCTCTCTCTCTCTCTCTCTCTCTCTCTCTCTCTCTCTCTCTCTCTCTCTCTCTCTCTCTCTCTCTCTCTCTCTCTCTCTCTCGTCATTGTGCGAATGGAGGGATAGAGGGGCAGTGAGTGTGGTGATGATGGGGGTTTGTGGCCGTGGTGTTAGTGGTGGTGGCGGCAGATGGCGGTGATTATGGCTCCCGTGGCTGCCTTACCTCTCCTCTTTCCCAACGTGACGGCCGAGGCGCGACATTTTGAAGGGATAAAAAACGTCTTACTAATTGTGAGAGAGACGTGATGCGGTGAGGTGTGGAAAAAAGGTGAAAATGAGAGACAGGGAGGAGATGTGTGAGGGTTGAGTAAGAACAAAACAGATGGTCCTTAGAAAAAAAAAATCTTTAGCAAACCTTGAGTATGTTTTGTAAATGTTTTGTTTTCTCATCATAACTATTTTCAAAGGTCACGGGTAATTAATCTATTTTTTATTTTCTTTTTTTCTCAGTGGTGATGCTGAATGCTTTTTTCTAAATTTATGAAATCACCTTTAAAAACCTTAACAATTTTCGCTACTGCTCATTGGGAGTGATTCGAATAAGTTTCAGAAGTGTTTGAAAATATGGTCTCTTCAGTGAACGGGGCACGGTGACAGGGCAGCATGTACTCGTATACAGGATAATATTTCGCCCTGAATGACTCTGTACTTTGTCACCTCGACCCAGAGTCGTTTAACACACACAGCACAGGTCTTTTCAATTGTTATGTATTTTTTTTTCCTGGCTTCAACTCTCATCACGTCTTCAGTTAAGGGGCGCAGCGAGAGAGGGCAACATGAAAGCAACGCAATATTCTGCTCTGGATGACTGTACACGCCTCCACTTCTTCAGTCCAACGTGATAACACAAACCGATTTATATTTTTACGGGTTGCATGTTTCCCCTCGCAAGAACTCTTCACGGATCCATTATGCACCAACACAGTGAGCGAGGAAACATACACAGCGCAATATTTCATCGCACTTTACTCTACAAGTCACCTGTTCAGTATACTGTGAAAATGAAATTGTGAGTTGTTATTTCGTAGAGCAAGACACCTCAGCAGACCCACAATAAAGCGGTGCCGCGAGAAAGGAAAAATGCGTCGATAGCATGACATTGACCCGTATTCAGAGACGCTTTGCTCTCTCACCACGACTATTTTCATAGCCCGCAGACATGACTAGACGGGTTTTCGAAACTGTTTCTCCTTTTAATAATATAGAACCATAAAAACTATACTTAAAGGCCAGTGTAGCTTCAACTAGAACCTTTTGAAAATAGTGTAGGTGCAGCTCAGAACTGTTTCAGACTATGGTCAATACTCTCATGGATGACAGTGTACAAGGCGCTGCTTCTTTAATCCAAAATGATGAGAGTCCTTACCAACGGATTAGCTTTTCTGTTACGTGTATTTTTCAACTTCACACTTACTCACGTTTAGCTTGATTGCATTTGCTCTACGCAGAACGTTTAAGCACCAGTGAGTGAGTATTTTTGGCGCTGTGCACTGGAGGAGAGAGCTTATAATGGACGGTGCTGCTGCTGTCCGTGTGTGGTAATGACTCCAAATGTGTCTTTTTCCCCCTCCCTGATTCAATTAAAGTTCAAGTTCATTTGTGCGATGTCAGCATGTTGGCGCTTCCCGGGCTGGGCATCCTCTATCTTACCCTTTTTCTCCCCATCTCTATCTCGTCCCTTCCTCTCCCTTCATTGGACCCCTTTCCTTCTCCTATATCGTTCCCTTTTCTTCCTCCATCTCGTCTCTTTCATCTTCCTCCCCCGCATCCCTCTCCCATCTCTCCATCTCCTCCCTTTCCTCTCCCTCCACCTAGTTCTTTTCCTCCCCCTCTGACTCGTCCCTTTCCTCCCCCTATATCTCTTCGTTTTCCAGCTCCTTTATCCCTTCCCTCCAGTGAGCATATTCTTCGTCCCGTCCCTTCCCTTTTTCTTCTCATGCCAACTTTCTTCTTCCGGCCTCTCTTTGAATCCTCTCCTTCTTCTCTTCCTCCTCTTCCTCCTTTTCCTCATTTTTCTCCTCCGCCTCCTCCTCCTCCTTTTTCTCATCTTCCATACGAGGTGTGTCATTAAAGTTCCAGGACTGGTGCCACACAAGTTTTATTTCACATCCAGGCTACAAACTATAGGTTATCTCCTTCGAAGTAATCCCCCTGGCACCGCATGCACTTGTCCATCCTTCTCTGCCAGGCTTGCATGCACTGCTGGAAGGATTCTTGCGGGATGCTCCTCAGCTCCGTCGTCACGGCCTTTTTGATGTCGTCCGCATCATCAAAACGGGTCCCCTTCATGACCTCCTTGAGCTTGGGGAAGAGGAAGAAGTCGCACGGAGCGAGGTCAGGTGAGTAGGGCGGTTGCTCCAGCACGGCGATGTTCTTCTTGGCCAAGAACTCTCTGATGCTCAGGGCATTGTGAGCAGGCGCATTGTCGTGGTGAAGCAGCCACGAGTTGCCCTGCCACAACTCCCGCCTCTTCTCGCGCACTGCACGAAGCAGACGCCGCAGTACTTCTTTGTACACATGTTGGTTGACTGTCTGGCCCTGTGGCAAGAACTCGCAGTGGACGATGCCCCTCACATCGAAGAAAGCGATCAACATGACCTTGAAGCTGGACCTGGACTGCCTTGCTTTCTTCGGCCGTGGCGACGCCGGACTCTTCCATTGAAGGCTCTGGCGTTTGGTCTCCGGGTCGTACTCAAATACCCAGGACTCATCGCCGGTGATGACTCTCCTGAGCAAGTCTGGTTCAGTTTCCAGACGCTCGAGGATGTCCTGACACACCTGCATGCGTCGTCCCTTCTGGTCATCGTTCAGGAGTCTCGGCACCATCTTCGCACAGACTTTCCGCATGCCCAGATCTTCAGTGATAATCTTCCACACGCTGTTGTGGTTCATGCCAAGCTCATCTGCGATCTTTCGAACAGTCAACCGACGATCGTCACGCACCATCTGCTTGACACGCTCAACATTGGCCTCATTCCTGCTCGTTGAGGGTCTTCCACTCCTGGGGTCATCTTCCACGTCCTCCCGGCCCTCTTTGAACCTCTTGCACCACTCAAAAACACGTGAGCGTGACATTGTCTCATCCCCGTACACTTTTTGCAGCATACCCAGTGCTTCTGACGGCGTTTTCCCCAACTGCACCAAAAACTTCAAGTTTGTTCGCTGTTCAGCGCTCATTGTTAAACGACCTGCAACAGAGGACATGATTTTAAAAGCACGTAAGAAAAGATTAGTGACTGTAGAGGGTTGGGAGCGCAGTTGTATACTCCAGAAGGATTACTTTGAAGGGGAAATATGGTGGTTTGTGGCTTGGGTTTGAAATTCATCTTTTAGGACACCAGTCCTGGAACTTTAATGACACACCTCGTATTTATTTCTTCCTTGTCGTCCTCCACCATGTTATTCTTTCAGTCTCCTTCCTTCTCTTCCTCTTCCTCCTCCTCCTCCTCCTCCTCCTCCTCCTCCTCCTCCTCCTCCTCCTCCTCCTCGTCCTCCTCCTCCTCCTCCTCCTCCTCCTCCTCCTCTTCCTCCTCATCCTCCTCCTCCTCCTCCTCTTCCTCCTCTTTTTGGTGCCTGTGTTTTCTTGTGCTCATATTCTCGTATATCCATTCATTCATTACCTCTTCCTTCTTTTACTTTTCTCCTCCTCCTTCTCCTCCTCCTCTTCTTCCTTGCAGTGCATCAAATTTGCTTTTATAACCATCCATCACTGTATTATCCCTTCCTCTTCATCTTTTCTGTCTTCCTTCTAATGCATTTCCCTTTTTATACCCTCCTCATCTTCTCATCCTTCTTATTTTCTTTCTGCCTTGCTCCTTCTCCTTAGTACCCCCTGCCCTCCTAGATTCTTTCCTCACGTCTTATTGCATTCTGGGAAACTCTCACACTGATTCACTCTTTTCGACAGTCTGATCCCAAAGCACTCATTAAACAGAGTCTCATCAAGCAAATGCGCCTGTCTTCTCCGCCTTCAAGGGTCTGCTGGGCCCCAAGACACACACACGTTGAGCAAACTCCACGTGAAGGAAGGAAAACGAGTTAAGCGTTTCTATTTATACTCGTGACGGACAGGAGAGGAAGATCTTTACTTTTTTTTCTGTTGGATAGAAAGAATCATGAGGAGTAAAAGCTGGAGGCGTGAAGAATGAGATATTTGATGTTTTACAGTAGCGAGTTAAAACAAATAGAGGCAGAGTACGTTACGCTAGGTTACATTACATTAGGTCAGGTAAATGTTGGATTGGGTTTAGGTTAGGTTAGTTTTCGTTGAGTTGAGTTAGGTTAGATTAGATTAGATTAGATTAGATTAAGGTAGTTTACGTTGGTTAGGTAAATGTTAAGTTAGGTTGTGTTAGGTTTGGTCATTTTACGTTAAGCAGGTCATTCAAGTTAATAATGCAGCATAAAAAAGATTAATAGCTGTAGAGCTGAGGGAGTTTGCGGAAGACCAGATCGTGTCAGATGAGGGCAAGAGAGGTCAGAGAGAGAGTAGGTCAGTAAAGATTAGATCTTTTTTTTTTCAGGTTGTGTTGCTGCAAAGAAAAACAAAACAAAACAAGGAATAACAGATAGAGATCTTGCGATTAAGAGGCTTAGAGAGTTATGTAGCAGAGCAGGCGTCGTATTAAATGAGACCAGGTCAGAAAGAGTAGGTCAGTAAAGGTTAGGTCAGTTTTCTCAGGTTACGTTACTGAAAAAAATAAATAAATAAAATAAAAGTTGACCATAAAACAGAACAAGATAGAAAACATGCTGCTTTGTCATGTTCAATCACGTCCCGCCAGGTGAAGGAAGGTTAAGTGAGTCGCGTCACATTACTCAGGCTTCCCCTCTGACACAAAAAAGATGCTGCGTCCGCCTCGTTAACTCCTTCACTACTTGATTTATTTTAAGATAATATTTTTTAGGCGTTTATTTTTCTTGCGATGGTGGTGGTGCGAAGATAGCAAGGCATAATCAAGGAACGTTCTGCCATTACTGTACTAAGGCTGATCCAGGTGTGAAA
>NC_087152.1:7622500-7642500 GCF_035594125.1 Scylla paramamosain
GTGTGTACGCGTCTGAGTGTAATGATTAGGTAACTAGCATGAAATGAAATTTGAGAAGATTTCTTCCTACTGCTTATCTTCCTCCTTTCCTTGATTCTCTCTCTCTCTCTCTCTCTCTCTCTCTCTCTCTCTCTCTCTCTCTCTCTCTCTCTCTCTCTCTCTCTCTCTCTCTCTCTCTCTCTCTCTCAACCCGCTCTTTGTTTCGTGCGCCACTTTCTTTCATTCCCTGCAGCAGCCCCACCACGTAATTTTTTTCCTTCCACCACTGTACCCTCAAGCACACTCTCCCTCCTACATTTCCCTCTCACCTTTATTTTTCTTCCCCTCACGCGCAGTACTCCTCCATTACCCATTAGCTTCCATTTCTCCTTCCTCTCCCTTCCACGTGCGTCTCCCCATGCCCTCCCTAGCAACTTTTTTTTCCCTCACTTGTTTTATCCTCTCGCCTCCCTTTTTTCTCTCTTTCCTTCCCCTCTCCCTACGTCCCGGAGGTGGTGGAGTGATATGGAACACGCTCACTTCCAAGAGAGCGAGAAAGACGAGACGGAAGAGGCGCTCGGTAGGGAATGGCGAGGCAGAAGGGAGGGGGAAAAACGCGTATCACAGGTATCAAGCATAAAAGAAAAGGGAGAATGTAAGGGGAAGGAAGGGTGAAATTTAGTTAAATGTATAAGAAAGGAGTTACATTTTATTTTCTTAGTGCTACGAAATAAGACTAAATGAATATAAGGAAAAACATGAGAATGTAAGAGAAAGTATGGATTGGGGAGAGGAATTAGGAGGAGGAGCAGGGGAGTAGGAGGAGGAGGAAATGGAAGAGGAGGCAGAGGAGGATTAGGGAGCAGAGGAAGAGGAGGCAGAGGAGGATTAGGGAGCAAAGGAAGAGAAATTTGAAGGAAGAACACGGATTAACAAAAGGATGAGAATAAAACGAGAGCTTCAAAGAGGAGGAAGAGGAGGAGGAGGAGGAGGACGAGGAGGAGTAGGAGAAGAACGAGGAAGAGGAAGATAGAAATGGGACACACATAAGAGGATGACAAAGAAACGCGTGTACATGAAAGAGATGGCAGAAGTGAAAATGGAGATCGAAAGAAGAATAAGAGAAAGACTAGAAAAGAAGGAGGAAGAGAAAGAAAGGGGAGAAGAAGGAAAAAATGAAAGAAAAAGACCCATAAGAGTACTAATATAGGTGGTTGTGGTACAAGTGATGGGGGAAAGGATGACGGCGCGGCAGCTTGAGGTAATGGCGGCTCTTTGAGGAAGGATGACACACACACACACACACACACACACACACACACACACACACACACACACACACACACACACACACACACACACGAGATTACATTACATATACCATAATTTTTTTTTTTTCGTATGACGTTAACTACTTTGGAACATTATGAGAGGCAGTTTGATGAAATGAACCGTGAGGAAAAATGAAAAAAAAAAAAACACGCACAAACAAAAATATAAAACTAGAATATACAATTAATACACAGGAATGTAGCAAACACACACACACACACACACACACACACACACACACACACACACACACACACACACACACACACACACACACACACACACACACACACACACACACACACACACACACACACACACACACACACACACACACACACACACACACACACACACACACACAGCACCCCTTTTTTTCACCATGCATCTCTTCTTACTCCCTTCCCTCCTCTCCTCACCGCGTTGCCGTGTATTGCGTCACCAGCTCTCCGTCACTGTCTCCTCTCCTTCCTCTTTCCCTCAAGCCATTCAAGGAAGACACGCCAGTAATCGACCGATCAGGGGAGGCCATAACTCGTGTCCTTCACTTGGTTACCCTTCCTACATTAACATATTTATCTTATTTATTTACACTTTTCATCGATTTATTAACCAATTTTCTTTTTTTTTCATTTCTTTATTACATTCAATTTCAGTCTATTTATTTATTTATTTTATTTTATTTTATTTATTTATTTATTTATTTTTTTCTTGGGGGGTATATGTGTGCATGTCTGTGTGTCTCTATATTTGTCTGTTTGCTGGTTGGTTCGGTGTCTGTTTGGTTGTCTCTTTGCCTCTCTGTCTGGATGGTTGGCTGTCAGGTAAGGTAGATAATTTGGCTGTATGTCTGTCTGTCTGTCTTTTATTTTATTTGTTGGTTTGTTTTTCGTTCACCTGGCTTTGTGTGTGTGTGTGTGTGTGTGTGTGTGTGTGTGTGTGTGTGTGTGTGTGTGTGTGTGTGTGTGTGCGCGCGCGTACACACACTCTCACACTCTCTCTCTCTCTCTCTCTCTCTCTCTCTCTCTCTCTCTCTCTCTCTCTCTCTCTCTCTCTCTCTCTCTCTCTCTCTCTCTCTCTCTCTCTCTCTCTCTCCGATCCCTCCCCATCCCTCCCTCCCTCCCTCTCTCCCTCCCTCCCTCCCTCCCTCCCTCCCTCCCTCCCTCCCTCCCTCCCCATTCCTCCTTCCCCATCCTCTTCCCTCTGCCCTTTCCCCTATCTGTCTCCAGCACTCTATCTATATACAATAACAATTCCTATGGACATCAGGTAAATCGGAAACCCATTTTTTTATATCTACCACTCACTCCCGAGGTTTCCGCATCAACCATGTTCCCGTGAATCTGGCGCAACGGAAACTGTACACGTGGCTTGAGGCGTAGAGAGAGATGCACATTGAGGCTGATTAAAGCTGGTGAATAAAAATGATGGAAAGAAAAAAATAACAATAGTTTTAGGATGTTATGGGTTGAGCTTCCCGTTAGGCGTAACTTCAGAGAGAGAGAGAGAGAGAGAGAGAGAGAGAGAGAGAGAGAGAGAGAGAGAGAGAGAGAGAGAGAGAGAGAGAGAATTTCATAAACATGTTCTTTTATTTAGTTTCATCTTGAACCTTTCCAGAATTCACCTCTCCTATTGTAATTTTTGTTTCTGTTCTTTTCTTTGTCTGTCTCGCTCTTTCTCTGTCTTTCTGTCTGTCTGTTTGTTTGTTTGTCAGTCTCTGCGTTTGTGTGTCTGTTTATGTCAGCCTGTTTCCTCATCCCCATCTCTATCCATCTCTCTCTCTCTCTCTCTCTCTCTCTCTCTCTCTCTCTCTCTCTCTCTCTCTCTCTCTCTCTCTCTCTCTCTCTCTCTCTCTCTCTCTCTCTCTCTCTCTCTCTCTCTCTCTTACTCGCATTCACTTCTACTACTCGTATTTCTTTTCTTACTTTTTTCTTCTCCCTTTTATATCTTCCCTTGCCTCGTCCTCGTTCCCTGGCATGGATCTGTAACAGTTGATTACACAGCCATGACCTGACTTTTCACTACAGTTTTTTCCGCTTCTCATATTTCAGTAAATCTTCTTATACGCATTTTTCTTTCTGCCTGAGTATGCTTCTATTTTTCCATTGTATCGTACTTTTTTTCCCTGCCTGTCATTGAGTTACATTTTCTTTGTCATATTTTCTTCGACTTCATATAACTAAAATGTTTAATGTCAAGTCCTTGGGAAGCAAACCGACCCACGTTGGCTAGCGCATGGCTGGTATAACTCATTCCGTGTGGCAGCAACAATTTCTTTACCTTTCTCTCCCTCCTGTGCTTTTCATGAGGTTCTCACGTGGGCCAGACATGCTAAACTAGACATGCCTCCCTAAAGATTCCCACAGTTATGCCGCTGAAAATACCGATGTAAGCAGGTGAGAAGAGCCTTTGTCTCGCCACCGAAGTCCCCTCTGAGCTGCAGGTCGCGCCAAGGCCTCTCCACTTCATCCTCACCCCACATGGCTTCTGTCACCTTAATCTCAATTTCGTCCCACTGCCTGCTGGTCCAGTCCTCGCGTCCCTACTCTCTCTCTGCAGATCAGATATCCTCTCGTCCTGTCCCCTCGAAACTGGAGTGGTCCCCTGCCTGGCGTCGCAGTGATCTGTGCCTGCGAGGTTGGGGATTTGCGGGGCTAGAAGGGGAAATTGTGGAGAGACGAGTGGAAGCGAGGAAAAGAAAAGGGAATGGATACGGAACCAATAAACTTGTGCCGCTGCAGGAAGTTGTCGGCGCGTCTTGGATGAGAGCAGCGTCTAGACTAGTATTGTGTATCTCAACACTGCCTATTGTTGCCTTTCTTGAGAATGACGGTCCAAGGAAAAGAAAAGGATAACTTAGGGTAACTTTATTCATTCTGCCATCTTGTTTTTCACTGTATTGTTTCCAGAGACTGAAGTCGCACGAAGATTATAGTATATAAGATGAAAGTTATATAAACTTACACTAATAATAATAGCTATGCTTCTCAGTTTATTTCACAAAGCACAGTTACCTTTTTTTATGATTTTTAACGCACTCCGTAAATGCCCGACGGAGATACTGCTCTAACCTTTCTTACCCACAAGGATGAGATGATTTTTTGAGGCACCGGAGCGTTACTGCGAGGCTTGAGGGAACGAAACTATATATAGCAGCTGAATCTTTGCACTTGACCCGCCCCCGATATCCATCAGCCCTGTGTCAGCAGCAGATGGAGGAAACTCAGTCGGCTTGCTTGAGTAATAGAACTGTATCCCTAGATGTTGGTAGGATAAACTTCACCTATCTCTTCTTTTCTGTTGTCCATATATAGTGAGAATAAAAGAATCCTCTCACACCTCAAAGACTCAAGGCAGACGTCAGTTATTGTCGAGCATTACCAGTTATGAAACGTAAGTCCTGTCTTTATAACAGTGTAGTGGTGTGTGTTGTTGTTATCTGTGGAAAGACTTCAATTTTATAATGAAAAAAAAAAGGAACTTTCTGTGTGTATAGAGCGTAAAAATGCACACACACACACACACACACACACACACACACACACACACACACACACACACACACACACACACACACACACACACACACACACACACACACACACACACACACTACAAAAGAGATGAGTATCTTTCATAAAGGTAAAGCAACGTATAGACCTTGCGGCTTCTTACAGTTTCTCTTATTTCCTCGTGGTCTTACGCTTTTAATAAAACTTACATAAACAATTCAGAGAGGGAACTTTTCCCTCACTGAGTACGTTTAAGGCTTGACGCTCCCTTACCTGTTGCGGCGCGTTAAATCAAATCAATGAAGCTCCCTCACGCTGGGATCACAAGGTACACTGCTGCCTTTTGTTTCCTTGTTACCACGGAGGGCACGGCAGGGTTGCATCAAGAGTCTCAATGAAAGTCAGAGCTCAGACTGGGCTGGGCTTCCTGAAGTTCCCTTTTCAAAGCAGAGATTAGAAGCCACGAGAGGTAACTTACAGCGAGAAGGTACTTGTATGCAGCTGTCTGAAGCCTGTTGTATGAAAGCACCAGAAGTTCAAACTGCAGACACAAACACACACACACACACACACACACACACACACACACAGAGAGAGAGAGAGAGAGAGAGAGAGAGAGAGAGAGAGAGAGAGAGAGAGAGAGAGAGAGAGAGAGAGAGAGAGAGAGAGAGAGAGAGAAGTCACAGATAAATACACACATAATTTTCATATTTTCCTGTAAAGTTGAATAAAATTCGATTACAAATAAATACATAAATAAATACATAAAAATTCAGGGACAGGTAGCTAGAAATAAAAAAAAATGAAAATTTAAACACCGATAGATTCAATGCACAGATACACGAGGTAAAGTGATGGACAAAAGAGACATGAAAGTTACATGATTGGAAAAGTGCCATATGATTATAGATCCTTTCATCTCCAATCTCTCTCTCTCTCTCTCTCTCTCTCTCTCTCTCTCTCTCTCTCTCTCTCTCTCTCTCTCTCTCTCTCTCTCTCTCTCTCTCTCTCTCTCTCTCTCTCTCTCTCTCTCTCTCTCTCTCTCTCTCTCTCAACTTATGAAGGATACGACATACTCTACAGATGACCTTCCTCTTCTACCAGTTTAGGAGCAGCCAGCTAATGGAGGCATGACATTAAAGATGCCCTCCAATCACTTCACACTTCCACTCCAGACTGTGACCAATCAGAGAGAGAGAGAGAGAGAGAGAGAGAGAGAGAGAGAGAGAGAGAGAGAGAGAGAGAGAGAGAGAGAGAGAGAGAGAGAGAGAGAGTGGTGGGGGAGTTGTTTCCTCTTTGAAGTTTCCATCCTTATATTTTTGTTTTCATCATGTTTAATTAATTATTATGAACTGCTTTCTTCCTTAATTTTCTTTGAGTCTCTTCCATTTTTCTGCTTTTATATACTCTTTCTTTCCACCCCTTCCCTTTCCACTTTTTAATTTAGTCCTTCTCCCTCCGTTCTTCTGATAATTAGTAACAGCGCCCATTTGCATGAAAAATTATTAGACAACTCACAGAATAGTAAGATAATTATTGTAGAGGTTGTTCTAGTGGTAATAGTAGTAGTAGTAGTAGTAGTAGTAGTAGTAGTAGTAGTAGTAGTAGTTAGTAGTTAGTAGTAACAGATTATATTATATACTAGACGTTCATCATTGCTTTCCTTGGCAGAATGAGAAGGTTTGTAAGTTATCAAAATGTGGCGATGATGCGCCGTAGACTTGCTGGCAGGGTGAACGAGGCTATGGATGGGTACAGAGACATGACTCAGGTTAATATCTTCAGGGTCCATACAGACGCTTAAGTTTAAGAGACAGTGGTGGAGCAGGGTGGAACTTGAGAGCAGAGAAAGTGCAAACGAAGGACGTAGTTGACTGGTGAAAAGTAATATCTATAAAATAAATGCAAGATGAAATAGGAGAGAGAATTGAGATCAGGAGGAAGATCGTAAGGAATCTATTCATGGCTGCCTCGGAGAAACCAAACGGTAACATCAGGATTTTGTCAGCCAGTCAGTCAGAGTTCTTGAAATTGTAAAAAATATCTTTAAGTTGGATACGTGACCCGCTTTCTGCCTCATACATATCACTTCCATCCACTTGCAGGTATTATATTAGACAGGCAAGTTTAGTGAAGCCTTAAGAGCGAAATAGTGTTTAGGATTTCACGCGTTGGCATTCCTGCGACAACACCCTCAGTAGATCAGCCGAGGGAGACAGAGGCAGGCCAGTCGCTTATTTTAGCAGAAGAGATCCCCAGGGCCGTACCAGAACGCTGCCACATTTCTCACCTGCTCGTGTGATAATATTTTTGACATCTGGTATTCCTCCCTTCCGCTGTCTCCACCTTGTCGCGTCCCTGTCCTATTTCCCAGGCCTCTCTCAGCTCCACCATCACTTACCAGACTCTTGAATGCCGTGCGATTTTTCTTGGGATTAAATCTACCTTCCTTTCCTTTCATCTGTTACCGCTAGTGTCATCAAAAGTTTTCTATATATATTTTTGCTTCTTTTATTCAAGGTGAAGGAAAGGGAGACAAAGAAAAGGGTAAGAAGAAAGGGAGTATTGAAGTGAGGTAATGAATTCAGGGCGACGCATCCATTTTCAACTCAGATATCAAGGTACTCATCGTTTTCTGGTCATTTTAGATAGTAAGAGTGGAGTTTCGTACCTTCACTTTATGGTAAACACGAAGGATAGAAACTCAGAGCAACTACGCCTACTCATCAGTCCTCACACACACACACACACACACACACACACACACACACACACACACACACATACATCTGTTCCCGCAGCCGCCTCTCCCCTCCGAGAAAGTGTCCCAGCGCACTTCAATTTAAAAAGAATACGTTTTCAAGAGGTCCTCCCTCGTGTCTCTATTGCCTGTAACTTCGTCCCTCCTTCCTCTTCTCTCACCAATTATCCTTTCACTTCACCGTTTACCTCTCACTGTGCCTGTGTCCGAATATCCTCTGTGTTTTTCCAGCAAATCCACTCAGAAATATATAACTTGGTGTGCCGTACCCGTAACAGTAACTGAGACTTTCATATGAACAATTTCTCTGTTCTATACATAGCCCTTACATCTTTCACCATTTCGACCTTGCAGTGTTTAATCTTGCCCTTCTCTTTCTCCTCCATTAGTCAGGTGTTTTCTTTCCCCCTTCCTGAAATAGTGCGTCTCTCTTGGGGACCCTCCTTTCTTTCCCTTCAGCTCTGTTTATAAAATCAATCTTACTTTTTTTTCTTTATCTTTTATATTCTTGTATTCCCCAAAGCTATTTTTATTTCAATTTTCCGTATTTATATATTTGCTTTCATGGCATTGTATTTCTTTTCTCATTGGTATTCATTTGTTTATAGTTAAGTCGCGATTGTCAGACTGTACGAGTATTCAACAGTTTCACGCTTCCATTATCATTATCACACCACCACCACCACCACCACCACCACAATATCATAATTTCTACCAAACCAGTGTCACTACCACTTCGCCATCGCCATTACCTTATCATCACCACCACCATACCATACCTCATTACCACCACCACACATCCATTAGCACTACTACCTCGTGACCACCATACCAACATCACTGATAAAACATAAGAACATAAGAAAACATGGGAAGATGCAAGAATCTATCAGACCTACATGTTGCAGTCCTTGTAAAAAATATACCTGAAGTTTCCACGTAATACTCATGCATAAATTTGTCTAATCATCTTTTGTCATCACTAGTACAATTATCATCATCATCATCAAAACACGTTATCACTTTCATTGTTCCATCTGTTATCATACTCCCCACATTATCATCACTACTGTTACAACTGTTATCGCCATTACTAAACTACCATCACTATTATCACACTGTCATCACTACTATCACTACTACCACACCGCAGTCACTATCATCACCAGTCACCGTCATACCACCGCCACTTTCCACTACACACTCACTAGGAATGCCTGGGTACTTTTGAAACGATTTTCCCTCTCTCCGCCATGTGTACCGAAAATTTGAAAGTTGAGACTGAAATTGCATTGTAGACTTTCGCACTCCACGAAAACTTATTAAAAAAAAACATGGTTGGGCGAATTTCTAAGAAGGTAAAGACTCCGAGAAATGAAGAGCAGTGCCTGGAAGCTTCTTGGGCAAGGAAAAGGAGGAGAAGAAGGGTTGGGATCTCGCCTACACACATCTCTCCCTCCCTCCCTGTCTCCTTTCTCTCCTTGGCACCCTCGCGTGGGGAGGAGAAAATGGACTCGGTGAAAAATCGAGTTTTGGTTTGGTACGGAAAAAAAAAGTTACGTTCCTCCTTTTTTTTTAACTTTCGCCTAAAAAATTGGCTTTGAACAGAATCGTGCGGCTGAAACTTGACGTGTAGGTTCGTTGATGTGGGGTGACGTGCGCTTCTTATGGTTTTACGGTGAATGATCCCTCGCGTCTTTTATTTCTGTTGGTTTTATTTCCTATTTTTTTTTTTTATTCTTTGTTTTGAATTGATGCAGGTTGTGTGGGGCATAAGTCAGCATAAAGTTCCCCAAATCCTGTAGGAGAAAGTTAAGTCTCCATTATCGGAAGGAAGTAAGGAGTCATATTTTTGCAGCCACGAAGAGAAAGGTACATAAAGATTTTTTTGGTTTAAGGAAATCTCTCACCCTTTCCACACACACACACACACACACACACACACACACACACACACACACACACACACACACACACACACACACACACACACACACACACACACACACTTTCTCTCTCTCTCTCTCTCTCTCTCTCTCTCTCTCTCTCTCTCTCTCTCTCTCTCTCTCTCTCTCTCTCTCTCTCTCTCTCTCTCTCTCTCTCTCTCTCTCTTATATCTACTCACCCGTTCCCTTGCTTCAACCTTCGCGGCTTCTCTCCACCCCCATCGTGTTCCTCCTTCAGAATAATGTAGTGAAGCAGGAGGAAAAATGCGCCAGGCTTCATTAACCGTAACTTCCATCAGGAATTAAGGCCACGATACAGCCGCTGCTCTGCGTCCCAGGTGAGGCTTCTGCTACCTGGCGCGCTAATTACGTACCTGTTAAACAAACCTGGCATGCGAGGGAGGAACCGTAATATTTTTTCTTACTTTTGCCTCCTCACGCACATACACACTCACACACGTAGGAATTAAGCTTGAGAAGGAGGCCAAGGAGGGAATGAGGGAATGAAGTGGCCGGTATCTTCCCGAGTGGCCTGTCAGTATTGTGTCTCGAACTCCGGCGAGGCACGATACGGAACACGACTCAGCGCTGGTCTATATTTGATGATACGCGTTGAAATGAACTGTACAAGATGAGACGTATTCTAAGTGAGGGTAGACGTCTCACTCTCTCTCTCTCTCTCTCTCTCTCTCTCTCTCTCTCTCTCTCTCTCTCTCTCTCTCTCTCTCTCTCTCTCTCTGCTCGAGGGTCTGACTAATGGCGTCCTCCGTGTTCATTATCTTTGCACCGCCTGGACTGGACCATATCGTGTTTGTAGACTGACGGTTCCCCATCCGCCGTCCCTCCCTGACCCGCCTCACCCCTTACTGCGTAGTTCCAACCCATCGCTTTCCTCCTCCGTGTGTTTGTCTTTCGCTCCTCCCTTTCCCTCTTCTCCTCCGTCTTTCGTTCTTCCTTTTCTTTGCCCTTCCACTTGTCTCCGGTCCGTTCCTCTCTTTCTCTTCCTTTGCGTCTCATTCTCATCCCCTTTAGGTTTAAGTCCCTTTCCTTCCTGGCTCTTCCCTTCTGGTGCAGTCTTCATCTCATTCAATTGCAAGGGACTTCGTGAGAGAGAAAAGATTTGCTTCGTCAAATCGTGAACTTTCGTCGTAAGTACATAGAGTGTCTGAATTTTGTCTTCTCTTCTAATCATACTCCTACTCTGTTCCTGCCTCCGAGTTTCTGGTATAGTCTTTTTCTTTCTGTATTTCTTTTGCTTTCTCTGCAATTCTCACTCCTCCGTTTCTCTTTCTCGTGATTTACTTATTTTTTCCTACCAACTTTATTTTCAATCTCCTCCTCCTCCTCCTCCTCCTCCTCCGCCTCCACTGCCGTCGTAATTCATTCTTGCATCACATTACACTTTTTTTTTGTTATAGGATACAGACTAAAAAAGTAGACCAAGGCTCCTCCATCACCACTCCAGTGATTGAAATGTATGCAGAATCTCTCTCACACAGACTCAGTGTTGCCATTCCATTAGTTATTGTTGTATTCGCATTTTTATCCTCCGTGAAACTGAGTCATGTTTTTTTTTCTATCTACTTTTCCTCCTTGCCATTGTTGTCTATCATCCACAGCTTCCATTTTCTACTTAACCCATTAATGTTTACTGCATTCGGCTGCGTCATTGCCATCACATTCATAGTCATTAGGAGAAACTCTCTCCTCTTACATAATACGCATGATAATGAAGAGGCATATCAATGGTAGGCGTAACAGAAAAAAATCGAGAGAAATCATAATAAGAACTAGCAAATTATAAGATCAACCCACCAATGGAACACAACTTACGTAAAAAGAAAAAAAAATTGTATAAAAAGAAAAAGAACATGTTTCCCGCGCCAAGTCAGTCATCTTGCAGACACAAACGCACTGCCAAGGACACACAACAACTGCCCTAACAAACCAAGACTGCGCTCATGAGTCAGCCGCAAATGGATTAATTCCGAGAGTGGTATCGCCCATAATCCAGACATGACAGCGGGCCGTGATGTAGTGTGATACGAGGCGCGCCGAAGGAAACACACGCATACAGACAACACCCGGCGCCTCTCCACAGCAGGTGTATAAGGACATAAGAACATAAGGAGTGTAAGGACAATAATATAAGGAGCGTGAGAACATAAGAACATTAAGGGTGTAGGAATAGAATATTATATAAGGAGTGTAAGAACAGGAAGAGTGTAAGAACATAGGAGCTGAAGGAGTGAAAGAACATGAGTGCAAGAACATAAGCATTCTAGGAACGTAATGTTGTGTAAGAGCATAAGGAGTAAGATCATAAAGGGAAGGTACAAGAAACCAGTAGGCCTAGGCGTGGCAGTCTCTATAAATTGATGTATCCACCTTTATTCATATCCTATATCTACCTATCATCCCTATCCATAAATCTGTACAATCCTTTGAAACTTCCTATTGATACGGCACTAACGACCTGATTACCTTTCCTATTCCAAATATTGTCACCTACAGCTATATGAGAGCCAATTTCCTGTAGTTGCTCTATCTTCACTTATTTATTCATAGTGGATTTTCTTTAGATTTAGTTTAACATGCACTTCCCTCCACACACTATTAAAAAAATGCATATAACACCTGTACCCACTCCACAAGTAATGCAAGTGTTGTTCATCTCTCTGACGTACCTTGACTGAAACCTCTTACTCACTTGCAGTCGTGGTCAGAAGTGTACTAATCTTCTCACTTCGCCTGTGTTTTATGTGTGTTTTTCTTTTTCTCTTCGCTGTAAGCCTTCTAATCTCTTCACAGTCTTACTCAGAAACATTCGTGGCGAGAAGTAGATTGACCTTTTTTTTTTCCTCACTTCTCTTGTGTTTTGTGTTTTTTCTTTGAGTCATAAGTCGTTTAATCTTCTCATAGTCTTACAAAACCTGATAATTCCTAGATTTTCAGAAGATCGGAGGACTTCAGATGAGAAAAGAGTATAAGTACAGTGGAAAGAAGTGTAATTCGGATAATTTTGAACTAACATTACCGTTTCCATTCGAGGGCTAGATTAGGTTAGCTTAGGTTAGGTTAAATTTAGACTCATTCATTTCATTAGTTCATTTTTGCCCATAAATAAATAGTCACTGTCTGAAAATTAACAGGTTACGGTTACTTTCATAAAACACACCTATTCTACTCAACTGTCGTGACTGTGCATCACCACCTGTCTTCTACTCTCAGCCTCCTCCCATCTCGTGCACGTTACCCGCCCCTCAGTTGGGACTCGGCCAGAGAGGAGGCAGATGGTGAAGGTGATTGAGGGTCACCCTGTGTATATGTTGTTATCAGAGTAGGGGAAAAGGAAAGAGAAAAGAGACGGTTATTGATTGCTGTTGGATCCTGTAGGCCGAGAGAGAGAGAGAGAGAGAGAGAGAGAGAGAGAGAGAGAGAGAGAGAGAGAGAGAGAGAGAGAGAGAGAGAGAGAGAGAGAGAGAGAGAGAGAGAGAGATGAACAAAGAAGGGAATAGACAGGTAGTGAAGTGAATTAGCGAATTAAAGAAAATACAAATAATGTTCTTTTGTGAACCACATTAAAAATTGTATATGTTAGTTTTATGTCATGTATGCGAAAGACTCAGATACCTTTTATAAGGAAGGTAAGAAAAGGGAAGAAAAATCAAGAGTCCTTTGAGTTCATATTTTAACACATAACCTGATTAGAACCGAAAGCAAAGAAATGTTCAAAGCTTAACATCAAATCCCTGCAGGAACAGAGGGATCCAGGGGTGGTTACAAGATTAAAAAGATAAAAACAATATAGATGAAAAAAGGGAAAGAAAGTGTGAAAAGCATAAAAAGTGAAGTGAATCTAATAGACAGTTGCTTACGCCTCGACGTCTGGTGCTGGAATTCCGATATTGGCTCAAAGAGTATCCAGGCATAAGCGTGGAAGAGAGAGAGAGAGAGAGAGAGAGAGAGAGAGAGAGAGAGAGAGAGAGAGAGAGAGAGAGAGAGAGAGAGAGAGAGAGAGAGAGAGAGAGAGCTATGTATGGAAATGCGCAAAACAAAATGGTAGAAGGAAAACACAATTAACGACAATAATTGCTAGCGATATTTTTAGCACGAATTTCTGCGTATACTCTCTCTCTCTCTCTCTCTCTCTCTCTCTCTCTCTCTCTCTCTCTCTCTCTCTCTCTCTCTCTCTCTCTCTCTCTCTCTCTCTCTCTCTCTCTCTCTCTTAAAGCCAATGTATAGTTCAAATGGGTGAGGTAAGTGAAACAAGACTACGTGCACACTGAAATACGAGTCTGTTGATTGCCGTAGCGGAGAGGGCGAGAGCTTGATGTGGAAACGAAGGGATGAAATAAACGAGATCAGGTTGCAGGGTTTGGCAGGAGGAGATAACGACGGAAAGATAAGGACAACTTCGAGGGTCGGTGAAGGTGCGTCGGAGAAGGGAGAGGCAGATCGGGCATGTTAGTGTTTCAAGGACTGGGGAGGACCTTTAAGAGGACCTGGGAGTACTGGCAAGGGCGGTAATGGTTAAGGATGTAGGCTGGTGGGCGCTTACTTGGGTCGGTGGTGGATCCAGAGGCAGGAGGGCAGGGGAAGGATGGAGCGGCGGGCGCAGACTGGGAGGACGTGGTGCGGCTGAGAGTAGAGTGAGACGCCAGTGTGTGAGCGGCTCTTGTCCGTGGCGGTGGTGTGTCTCTTGTGCTCCCTTCCCCTCTCCCTCACTTGGGGGACCTTAGGCCTGTATACCGGCACTCCCTACTGATCGGGAAGGCTTAAACTGTCATCCCCATTAACTTTCCAACCTTCATTTCCACCTCTCCTCGCCTCATTCCTTCTTTTCACTCTTTATCACTTTTTCGGTCCTTTACTTATCAGCCGAGGAGCGACGAGAAGCTTGTTTCGCTTATTGCTTCTCTCTTACTTTCTCTCGTCTTGTTGATATATTCCTTGAGTTTCCTCCTTTCCCGACCTGCCAAGGTTTGAAACCCCCTCGGAAAACTATTTGGGATCCTTTATTACCATTTTGTTCTGAGTTGGCGGCGGCCGCGTCTGGGGCCGGAAGTATATCAGGCCAGGAGTTTCCGTATCCCGTCAAGAACAGAGCCGGGCTGACTTTGGCCCTGGTGTCTGTTGCTGGCGGCCTTCTGTGTGCTGGGAAAGTTGATGTAAAAGTTTTTTTTTTCTTTTTTCTTTTTTTTTTGGGGGGGGAGGGTTTGTGTGTTAATGTGTGTGTGTGTGTGTGTGTGTGTGTGTGTGTGTGTGTGTGTGTGTATGTGTATGTGGGTGTGTGTAGGCAAGGCAGCAGGTGGTGATTTGGCGCGTTCAGTGTCAAATTGGTATCGTTTACGGGAACCACTTATTCTTGCTAACCACTTCAATCCATTTACTCCCAATCACATTACATTCCGTGTTTTTTTCTATATTACCACCACCAGCATTGACATTAGATAAAATATGAGCATCGTATCATCTCTTATATTTTATAGAATGGTATGGTGTAAGTTTACAGTGAAATTTCGTAACATCACTAATAGCAAAAAATAGTGGTTAAGTTGGTCATATGTTCTAGTGCATGTAGTTTTGATTTTGTTCCCTAAGTTATCTAGGTGCTCAAATAGATATAGTGTTATTAGCAATCAAAGGTTTAATTATCAACCTACCAAGCAACTATCATGCACTCGTAAAATGAAAGAGTTACACAAAATAGCACGTGTCCCAGTGTCATTTAATAGTATGAGATTTAAACTACAACCAGTTAAACAGGCACCATGCACTCATAAAATCATAGCTACTCAAATAGTAGTGAAGTGTCATTATGTAATTAGTAGTATAAGATTTACCTAATAACCGAACAAGCAACCGCCATGCACTTGTTTCAATCACATAGAAAATACGTAAGTAGCAGATGTAACAGTGTCATTAGCAGTCGAAGATTTAACAAACAACCAAGTAACCACCATGCACTCGTACAATCATACAGAATTACACAAATAGCACGTGTCACAGTTTCATTAACGGTCAAACATTTAACAAACCAACTGACAAGCAACTAAGCAACCAGTCTCCCTTCCACCCACTCCTCCTCTACAGCCCTCCTCAATAACCTTCCCTCAGTATCGCTTGTGTCATTCTCGTCTCTCTGCCAGCGGTCTAATGCCCCTTTTTAAAGCCCACCGTCCCTGCTACTCTATTGCCTTCAATTTCCTGGCGGCCCGCGCGTTTCGTCCGGCGGTACTTGCTGCTTCCGACCAGAATTGCGTCTCCACTGGTGCAATCTCCGCTATTCAGAATACTGTAGGAGCAGATGAGCCGGTTTGGGTCCCGCTGACTGGTCGCGAGGAGAAGGATGTTGCCTTGTTTGTAGAGGCTAATTAGTGAGGCTGCCTACGTGGAATGATATTGTTGATATGGTTAAGTAGCGAAGGATATATTCGTAGGGAGGAAGTGGATGTATGTACGTGTGTTTGAAAGGGGGAGAGAGAGAGAGAGAGAGAGAGAGAGAGAGAGAGAGAGAGAGAGAGAGAGAGAGAGAAATACACAAAGGTCAAAACAGACATGCAAATAGACAAAAGCAAACAAGCACAGAAACAGACAGAAACAAGACATCAGACAGACAAAACGCAGACAAACAGAGAGAAAAACAGACAGAAACAATGAACCTGACAAGCCAACCAACAAAAAGACAGACAGACAGACAGAATGGCACAATGGCTGGTTACAAATTCAATGACAGCTTCAGGGATTTCCTATGCCGTGTACTGAGATCTACTGGTGATAATTATCGCGAACTGATCCGTGCGAGCGAGGCGGCAAGGCAAGAACGATAATGTATGTAAGCGATGGAGGCGGGAACATTGACAGCACGCGAAGTGTTCAGAAATGTAGATTAGATTGCCATTTAGAAAGGGAGAGAGAGAGAGAGAGAGAGAGAGAGAGAGAGAGAGAGAGAGAGAGAGAGAGAGAGAGAGAGAGAGAGAGATATGGACAAACAGACAACAGACAGATAAATAAACTAAAAAGACAGACAAATAGACTAAACAGACAGACAAATAAGACAAAGACAGACAGATGAACAAACACAAACATATACAAACAGACATGCAGACGAGACAGAGAGACAGACAAACAATCAGAGGCAGAGAGGTGAATACAGTAACTGGAAAGGAGGGAATGTCGCTGTTAGAAGCAAAGGTGTGACCTGAGTGAAGAGTTGAATGGCAGACAGGTGTGGAAATTGTCGCTCTGGTGCAAAACAAAGGCGAGTAAAGGTGCGCCGCAGACAGAGACATTAAGATGACGTGGCCTTGCTGCAGGAAGGGCGTGAAGATGCGAGGGAATGACACTGACATGCTTCCCAAGGTTAATAACGAAAAAGAGAAAGAGGGAATGAGAGAGAGAGAGAGAGAGAGAGAGAGAGAGAGAGAGAGAGAGAGAGAGAGAGAGAGAGAGAGAGAGAGAGAGAGAGAGAGAGAGAGATGAAATTTCTACATTTTTTATTGTTATTTGAGCTTGTTAAGATGTAACAGGTGACTCCGACCCTAACACGTCTCTACGAACTAAATAGTATTTAGTGTGGGAGAAGAAAACTTCATAACCTTAAGTAATTGCCATGAAGCTGTGCTTAGGAGCAACATTAATGTTTTTTTTTTTTTCCATGTATGCTTTTACGTTGCGATGTTTAAGATGTGATAGATAACTGACTTTAATCTTTATCCACAATATTTATTTAATTTCTCTCTCTCTCCATTCCACAGTTTTGAGCCGTCGGAGGGAACTCAACTATCTGACTCCTCTTAGAAGACCTAAAGCTTTGGCCAAGTATAATAATTATTGTACTTGTGGCAAAATTAAGCCATAACATCAACGAACAATCGATGGAATTAGCAGAACCCAAACTTTTAGTGTTAGTAGCTGGACAACATCAATGACACTACGTTTGTTACTCTGAGGAATGATGTAAACATCTAAGTGACGGAACTGGATCATTGGTGGTACATGAAGTTAAAACGTTTTTTCTACACATCAGACGCACTGAAAAGATGAAAGGAGGTTTCTTGGAAAGGAAATAGAAACAGCCGTCTCGTTGTTCGCTCAAAGACTTTCTCGTCATAGATAGTTGTCAGAAAAACTGATGAAAATGGTGCTAAACCTCTGAGAAACAGTGTGGAAAGAAAAATCGTCCTTCAGGAACGGAAAGGATACTGAAGAAACTGTGACAAAGTATCTGTGTGACCCACTTAGAGACGAAAGCTGACTTGCACGTGACCTGATCCCCGGCTTTGTCCTGGATTCTTAGCGGAGGTGACTTGACTGCTGCCAGACAAGGACACCATCACTACTTACACTTCCTTCGAAACTAATTGGTAAGTACTCTTATTTGATATTGATTTTAGCTTTTATTGCACCTTCGTAATAATTATTGCCTGGAAAAAAGAAATGCGGTTGATTCATGTAATAGATGATGCAGAAGACAGTAAGAAGATAGTAAAGAATCAGACCGACCACAAACGTGAGCAGTCTTAAAAAAAAATATATATATATATATATATATATATATATATATATATATATATATATATATATATATATATATATATATATATATATATATATATATATATATATATATATATATATATATATATATATATATATATATATATATATATATATATATATTTTTTTTTTTTTTTTTTTTTTTTTTTTATTTTATTTATTTTTTTTCTGTTATTACATGTCTGCAAAGGTAATGCATGTTGCTTCACTGCCTTTTTACCTCTAATTACGTAAATTTTACTATGATGGGCAGGTGAGTTGAAGGAGTCTCTACATTTCTTCTTTGATGCTCCTGTGAATCTTAATCTGGTTTTTACTGTGACTTGAACACTTCTTTCACATCCGCCTCAGCATCATGTTAAATGTTCGTCTTTTATTTTACCAGAAGATAGGCAGCTGTATCAGTTAGAGTGCGTAATGTTAATATAGGTAGTAAGAGTTATTACAGTACCAGAATTAATGAAAATTATATCACTGGTTTTAGGTGTCATTATACTTTTGTTTTAGGGGGTCACGTATAATTTCCTCTATCAGAGCGCAACATTCAACCTCATTAACGCAAATTCCGTCATCATTAGGCCACGCGTTACACGTTTTTCTCCACCTCGGTGGGCCGGATAATGATGTGTCAGTGTAGGTTTTTCAGGTCAGTAAAAAAAAAGGCAGAAGAGCAAACACGGTGGCTAATAGACAAACACAAACCAGCATTCATGTATCTACTGACCTTCTGAATTCTAGGTCGCAATGTGTATATTGTATTATGTATGATAGGAAAAAAATGTCAGGGACAAAGTGTAAATACGTGTGTTAAAAGTTAGACTGAGAATCATGTATGTTGTGGGGCGAAAAAAGTAAAGAGAAAAAGAAAAAAATTTGAAATGTAGTCGCGGGCAATGCGATCTGTAATAAAGTATGATGAAAGTGAAACGTGACATGAGAGAGAGAGAGAGAGAGAGAGAGAGAGAGAGAGAGAGAGAGAGAGAGAGAGAGAGAGAGAGAGAGAGAGAGAGAGAGAGGGGAGGTGCAGGCTTTAAGTGCTCGACCTGTCACACACACACACACACACACACACACACACACACACACACACGGAATAACAGATAACCCAGACAACTCACCGTATCACTATTTCTTCATATTTGCCTGAGTTTGTCACTAACAACATGCCGCCAATTATGGAAGCTTTGTGTTTGTAATGACCTACTTCAGGCAGACACCCGGAGCTCATTGGTGTGTGTGTGTGTGTGTGTGTGTGTGTGTGTGTGTGTGTGTGTGTGTGTGTGTGTGTGTGTGTGTGTCGTTATTGTATCAAACGGAAGGAAATGCTTTGCGAGGATTAGAGTTGGTGACTGTAATGGTTGCCCAGAAAGTGAATGTGAAAGCCGTAAGGAAGCTGTTTGTGAGGTGTGTCGTAGATTAACTAAACGAACATCTGTTTTCTTTACGATTACTTGAGAATAATTAAATTTTATGCAGGAGGGATAAGTAAAGGAATTTCTCTGGCCCTTTTCCTGTAGAGATGGGCACTTCAGAGGGCCTTTTTTTTATCTTTTCTTTTTTGTGTTTGTTGCTGTTGTCCTTGGCTAGTAAATACCACACTTAGATAAAAAAAAAAAAAATAACATGTTTTTCTTCCTCACATTTCATTTTCTCTTTCAAGGACATACGTATGAAGAGAAGTCAGACAAGCTATACCGGCTTTGTTTGATCGCTGGAGAGTCGTGCTAATACTTATAACGATAGTAATGTTAAAATACAGAGCGTTCATGGCAAGGCTGGTGCGCAATATTTACCTAGTCAACAAGGCGACACCAAGAATTAATATTCCACTTTTATAACTTACCTGTTAACCAGATGCCCACATTTTTCACTATAGTATGATATTTTTCCATAACCACCTACAAATTT
>NC_087152.1:7655000-7670000 GCF_035594125.1 Scylla paramamosain
TCCCCAGATCCTCTTACAGCTCCTTACTTTCCTGAGTCCGCTACCAAAGCTTTAATTTAATGGAGTGCCTACTACAGTAACTTGAATCGTCTTAGGGTGTTATATGTAAGCCAAGTTACCGATACTTGTATGGTCAGATTCTTTAATGATAGTATTTTGTATAATTCAGCGTTGCTTTCTTTATTCATTCGTCTGTCTCTTCTTTCATTGAAATTGTGTGTTTACGAAATTTAAAATATTTGATTCAATTGTCAACGCTTTACTCATTTGTCTGCCTTCCTTCATTAAAATGGTGTGTGATTACGAAATTTAAAATATTTGGGTCACGCAATAGTCTATACCTGATCCATATGGAAAATTAGCAACACTACTACATCTGTGCAACGAGACAAGACAAGGCCACGTCACATTCCCCTTAGCCTTCTCCAGCACACCGTAACGGGATCCCGGGAATATTCACCGCTTTGCTCCCAGACTCCTCAAACCATTCGCCTCGTGTGTCTCCTCCGCCACTACTTTCTTCTATTCATAGAATTCAGGACGCAGCAGCTTTAATGGTTGTACTCTCACCCTCACCAACCACACGGCTTCGGCTTGTTTCCACTGTTTAAATGCATCACCATTGACATCACAGGCATCTTGATACTACTGAGACATGTAATAATTGATCTCATTCTCTATTTCCTGACACGCTCCTCTATTAATACAAGAGGTTTCACTAATAATATGCCTCTTCTCAGTGATGTTAATCCTATCACCATTTCTTTCTGTATGAAAATGGATAAAGTAGTTAAGTCTAACTTGATTCAGTCTACCGAATTGAGTTTCATATTGCCCTAATGGAATTCGTACCAGCTTGCCACCGAGTACCTATCGTGTCTAGTACTCCACGTTCATAGCACAGCAAACTACTTAACTGACTGAAATATTCACGTCCCACACGACTGTATTTTAATACTTACCTTAAACTTTGCTGAAGTGAATTGTGAAAACAGCCAGACCCAAATGTGTCTCCATGCCCTAAGAGAAAGTGGGTAGTATTGCTCATAGCGAGTAACACCCGCGGATGAGTTACTGGTATGGCTGAGGTAGAGAGAAATGGATGAGCACGTGATGTTGTGGATACCTCACTTAACCTTGATTGCTAGCAATATAGGACAAGAGAACCGAAGGTGACCCTGCTGGCTACGATGTAATAGCATCCCGTCATATCGATCCTTTGATATGCTTCCATTCCCTCTCACACGGTGCACGGTATTGTCCAGTCCATGCCCTTCATAACGCGGTTCCACTAGTTACTGAACTCTCTGCATTGCCTAGCTGAGCTCAGGAACACTGAGGAACGCTGCTTTCCTCAATACTTATGTTTTTGCTATTTCTCACGTACACACGTTCCTCAGCATTTCTAATCCAGAAGAAAAGGCTTACAGCTCGTAGCATACAGCCATGTGTCGATGAAACTTAAGACAAACCAGGAGGAGTATAAACTCACAACAACAATCAGATGTTGTCGGGAACGCTGGAAGTGACAAAATGGAAAGAATCCAGAACTTGCATCAGCAAAAATATTGGGTTGCGGAGCCCTGGGACGGAAATACCAAACATTACTAAAACAGCTGCTGAAAACTTAGTCTTGAACCAGTGGGATTGGGGAAGCTAAAGTCGACGAAACGAACTGCAGAGAACTCACAGGTGCAAACTTGTGCTGGCAACGGGAAAAAGAGATGAAATAACAGAAGCTGGTCAGAGGAAGCAGAAAATAAAAGACGTCATAAGCCTGGAGACCCGAATTAGTGTTATCGAAGAAGTGATAAGAAATTAAAACATCCGTTGTAATTCTGCGGAATACTGGAAACGTGAGGTAACGCATCAAAAATTACCCTGGACAATGTAGGCACGAATTTCTGGGATCGTAGACGTCACAGGTAAAAAAAAAAAAAAAATCAGTGCATAAAAATCACAACGGCAGATCTGTGACATTAGGGAGCCGAGAACCCAGAGGAGACAAAAATCACACTTCACAAAAAAATCCCAGGAAAGGACGGCTGTTGTGACCTAGATTCCTGAGGCAACAACGTGGAAAGTGCTGAAAACTCGCCGCCAGGGACGTGTCGACAAGGAGGTTAGAGGAGAAAGAATGGGAGGAAAAAATGACTAAACACACACCGTTACATTTTTCGTCAATCCCTTGTTGTTTGTTTGATATATGTAATGGTACGTATGCCTTTCTCCTGCACGTCTCCCCTCCCCCTCCTTCCCTCCTCTTCCTCCTCCTCCTTTTCCTCTACCTCTTTCTCTTCCTCTTCTTCCTCCTCCCTCTTGATCACAATAATGTTTGTCCATTTCTTCTTGGCATCATTCCTCGTCCCCTACTATCTCTCTCTCTCTCTCTCTCTCTCTCTCTCTCTCTCTCTCTCTCTCTCTCTCTCTCTCTCTCTCTCTCTCTCTCTCTCTCTCTCTCTCTCTCTCTGTCTCTCTCTCTCGTCACGATGTGTGCAAGCCGCAGGCCTCATTGTCGCTTCTTCAAGCTCTTCAAAGGTCTTTTTATAACCAAGCCGTTTTTTCCCATTCTTCATCCCGGATAGAAATTTTCTCTGTCCGGCATTTCATCCACGTTGCTTTATTTCCCTACGGGGTATAAAAAATGTGAAATGTGCTTATCAGGCGGATTTTCATGTCTCAAGCTCGCTTCTTTAAACTTCTGTGTATTGTAATTTTTTATCCTTTTCTTATGGCACTAATAAAGTTTTGTTTCTTTTCCCCTGCACTATTTTTATTTTTTGTGCGTGTTTTAATTGATGTGGTTATTTTCATCATGGTTTTCAGTTTTAATAGTACTCTTCTCCTCTTCTTTCTCCTTTTCAGTCTTTTATTCTCCTCTTGTTCCTCTTCCTCTTCTTTCTGATAATGATCCTGTTTCTCTTTGTCTTCTTTACTGCTTCATTTAACCTTCTTCTTCTTCCTCCTCCATCTCCTCGTCCTCCTACTCCTCCTCCTCCTCCTCCTCCCCCCGCCCAGTAAATTAACGGCCTTCATAAGAAGATCTTTCACTTTCAAATCTGAGAAAATAATCTTGACTTTGCATAACTCACTCGTATGTCCTCATCTTGAATACAATGTACACTTTTGGTCTCTTATTACAAATAGGATACCGAGAAATTAGAAAAAAACACAACATAGAGTAAAACGTGGAGTAAAAATTATCCCAGGGTTAGGTAACAGACGCTAGGTTAGGTTAGGTTAGGTTAGGTAATAGACGCTACGAGGAACGCTTTAAAGAAATAAATCTATTCTCTCTATCGAAACGCAGATTGAGTGGACTTGATCCTGCTTAATAAAACTTTTAAGGGATTCACAAATATGAGACCTCAATTCTGCCCAAAAGTCAACCAAATAAATGATACAAGAAACAATGACTTCAAAGGCTTCAGTCAAATGAAGCCAAACATTTTTTCTTTAATCGTATAATAAATATCTGGAATTCTCACATCAAGCGTCGCTAACTCAGGTACTGTTGATTCATTTAAAATTTGTCTTGGCAAATATCTAGAAACTAATCCTCCTCTTCCTCATCCTTCTCGTTCCCGTCCTCCTCCTCCTCCTCCTCCTCCTCCTCCTCCTCCTCCTCCTCCTCCTCCCCCCACATCATTTTTTTGTATCTTTCTTTACTTATAAGCTTAACAAAAACGTGAAGGAAAGATTTTAAAGGCTAACTTTGATCAATAATTCATTACCAATACATTTTAATTTCACGGTTGTTTTGTTAGATGTGAGTGTGCACACACACACACACACACACACACACACACACACACACACACACACACACACACACACACACTTTTGTCCTTTCATGCAGAAAATTATTTTAAAACTACTTAAACTTAACACATTTATCCCTGTCCTCTCTCTCTCTCTCTCTCTCTCTCTCTCTCTCTCTCTCTCTCTCTCTCTCTCTCTCTCTCTCTCTCTCTCTCTCTCTCTCTCTCTCTCTCTCTCTCTCTCTCTCTCTCTCTCTCTCTCTCTCTCTCTCTCTCTCTCTCTCTCTCTCTCTCTCTCTCTCTCTCTCTCCTGTCACCCAATAATCACTCATCCCTCAAGTTATTATCGCGAATCCGTCAACTTTATTCCTTCGTGGTTCTCATTCCTTCCCTTCATCCTTTCTCATCCACTTTCTTCGTTTACTTGCTTCTTCATTCTCCTCCCCTTTCTCATTTCCGTCCGTCGCCCCTCTTGTTTTTTGTTTTTGTTTTTGTTTTTTTGTTTTTTTTATTCTTCACGTAGTCCCTCTTGCGCTCTCGATAAATTCCTTGTCTTCCCTCAGCGTGTAGATTTCTTCCGGGCAGTAACGTATATTATTGTTTTCCTTCTTCTACTCTCCTCGTCATCGTCTTTGTTGTCCTCCGTATTTCCCCTGTCGTATATTTTGTCTTTTCCGCTTCCGCCTCCATCTCATCTTCATCTTAGTCTTCTTTCCACTTGTACCGTTTGTCTTCATCCTCGTCTTCGTCCGCTTTTTCTTCTTCCTGTTCTTCTTCCTCCTTCTCTTGATTCTGCTTTTGTTTTCTCCTCTCTTCCTCCGTCTCATATTCGGCATTCTCCTTCTGCATCTTCCTTCTTCATTTTCTCTCCTTCTATTTTTTTATTTATTTATTTATTTTTTTTTTTAGCTCTTTTTCTTATTTCTTCTTCTCCTACTTCTCCGACTATGCAATTCATCCATCCTCTATTCTCATCTTAAATACAATTATCTGTATTTAAGTTTTCACCGTAAGAGACAAAGTTTTCACCGTAAGAGAGAGAGAGAGAGAGAGAGAGAGAGAGAGAGAGAGAGAGAGAGAGAGAGAGAGATTTCATTTTCAACTTATTTTATCCAGTTGTTTTTTTCTGCATTATTTCATTCACGCACCTGTTTTCTTCTTCTCATTAATTAAAGATTCTCTCTCTCTCTCTCTCTCTCTCTCTCTCTCTCTCTCTCTCTCTCTCTCTCTCTCTCTCTCTCTCTCTCTCTCTCTCTCTCTCTCTCTCTCTCTCTCTCTCTCTCTCTCTCTCTCTCTCTCTCTCTCTCTCTCCCTTTCTCTCTATTCCTCAATTAATCACGCACCTCCGTTAGGTTAAGTTAGGTTAGGTTGGCTCTCTATCTTTCCCTGTCTCCGTCTCTCTCCCTCCGTCTCCTCTTAAGGGACGTATGGAAGCTCCCTCACATCCTTAAGCCGATCTGTCCCTAAGGCTTCCTCCTCCAGCTCTGGGGACGTTGATTCACTGGGACCTGCTAGAAGTGCCTGCCCTGATCTTCACTTACGTTTGCCTTGCTCTTTCCTCCCTCCTTCCTTTCTCTTCTACATACAACCGACTCTACTTTGTGATTATCCTGTAGTGTGTAGTCAGTAGCTGTAGAAAAAACAGATTAGCGCGTCGTGTAATGAAACGGAATTCTAAATCATATTATTATTAATTTGCCTGGTTTAATTAGTCAGCGAAGCATTTCAACACCTCGCTTTCATGTTTTCGGTAAATAGTTATTTTGTGTTTGTTTATACTCGGAAATGTCATTAGCCGCGACGTATTTTTATGGCATCACTTTTATATTATCGGGGAGAGAGAGAGAGAGAGAGAGAGAGAGAGAGAGAGAGAGAGAGAGAGAGAGAGAGAGAGAGAGAGAGAGAGAGAGAGAGAGAGAGAGAGAGAGAGAGAGAGAGAGAGAGACGCAGGAGAAGCAAGCCATCCCCTTCTCCTGGACACTGTCACGTTCGGTTCTCAGTCCTCAGCCTTGGATATCTTCTGCCCATAACTGAGGGCTCGGCAGGGATGGCAGGGGTCGGAAGGGAAGGCAGGGATGGCAGGAGGATAAACGTAGAGTGTTGTTGTTCTATCATTACTCATCCCTTCTCTTGTTCAGCAAATTTTAATAGCAACATGTGTGATATTTCTTCAGTTTAAAATCCTTATTTTGATGAGTATTTTATAACGTTTCATAATTATTTAGTGTTGTCAGACAGACGTCAGTTAGTCATTTCCAAGACCTGAATGTAGTGTGTTAGTTAGCAGATGTAGAACTGCGTATTGTTGTTATTTTTCCGTGGTCCTGAGGATTTGTTTTTATTCTGTGAGTTTCTATGTTATTCACATCTCTCCATTATTTCTTATTTATGTTTCTTATTCTATGTTGAAACGCCTGGAAATAATTTGTTAGCTTGTGCAGAATGATTTTTCTTTTCTTTTTTTTTTAGTATTATTATTTTTTTTTCCTTCTGCGTTTTTTTAGGATTCGGGCTTATTCATATTTTATCATGTCCATATTTATCTTCATTGTTTTCTATTCATATTTGTTTTCATTCTTTGTTCCAAGAACTGAAAGTCATATGTTAGCTGGTGAAGGTTTATTATTATTATTGTTATTCTGCGTTCCCCAGTATTTGTATTCATTCAGTCAGTTTTTACTTTATTTATATTTCTGTGTTAACCATTCTCTATTCACATATCACGTCATTCTCTATTTATATTTCTCTTGCCAGTTTTATTTCTTGTAAATCCTGTAATGGGTCAGGGATTTCTATATCAGTCAAGATTTGAATTAGTCTAATCAGTCTCTGTCTTACTCGTATTTTTCTTTTGCGTCGTCCAGTTTTATTCCCTCCAGTGGATCGTGAGAAGCAGTAGGCCAAGTAGGCAATGCGATTTTATGAGCCGTTATCTGGAGTTCCGTCGATCATGTAGTGAGTTTGATAGTGAATGTTTCCGCGATGGGCTGAAATGCTGAGGTGTTTCAGTACTTCGATTGACCGTTTATTTTTTAACTTCAACTTGGAAATCGCATTTCACGTCTGAATTTTTTACTTCTCCAGATTGCGTAGCGAAATGAGAAGAGAAAGGACCGTAGACTTGCAGTAACGATGGACTTGAAAACTTACAAGCCACACTTCGTCTTAAAATCATGAAACTTTTGTAGGATGATGGCGTAGTGAAATGTGAAGAGCAGGTACCGTAGACATGTTGTGATGAATGTGAACTGGTTCCTCACCTCGGCCGAACACGAAGGTAATTGTAATGATACTTGATGCGTATTTGTGTGTGACCTAAATATGATGCAACTATAAAGAGTGTGTATATGTGTATGTGTGTGTGTGTGTGTGTGTGTGTGTGTGTGTGTGTGTGTGTGTGTGTGTGTGTGTGTGTGTGTGTGTGTGTGTTTTAAAATACCGTTAAAAATATGCTTTTTCCTCTCTTTTTCATATGATGTTCAAAATTAATATCTTCTCATTTCTTCTGTTTTAATCATTATTCTTTTCACTAATTAAGAATTAAAGAGTATTACATACATTTTTATATTTAACAATTTTCAGGATTTTCGCTTTGATATTTTCATTGGCATTCTTTACTTCTAAATTAATATCTCACATTTCTTCAGTTTTCGTACATAACAGATGCAGTATTATAAAACTCTTACTTTCCCTTCTCTCATTAGTCGCTTTTATCGTCCCTCGTTATCTCCTCTCTATGAGACACTTTTTTAACTTTTTACTGATGCATTTTTCTTTTGTACTTTTTTCTCTTTCTTAATTAAACAGTTCGATTCTGTTTACTCAATTTCCGTCTCCATTCACCTCTGTATTTGTCTATCAGTTGCCTATTTGTCACTGTGATTGTATTTTCTCCTCCTTTTTGTTCATTTTCTTTTTCCTCTCATACATATATTCTGTATTACCGATGCGCAACTATCAGCACAAGGCTCCATTCACTTTGCTTTTTTTCCTGAGGGATAATTACATCACCTCTCTCCCGTCTGACTTTTTTTATCGCTGCGTCAGGAAGATTTCGATTCCCTCCAGAGCAATCAGGGAAGGGAAAAGTGATGATATTCATGCTCCAGCGATGTGAAATAAGTATGTGTCCGTTTCCCTTTGTTTTGTGTGTGGGTGTGTGTGGGTAGGTGTGGAGGTGAGGTTTGTCTAATGGTAATGTTCTGTGCGTCGTGAATCAACAGACACAAGAGGATCGGCTGAGTGACAAGGTAATGTATTGACCCTGTCAGTTTCCATGCTGCAGCCTGTTGCATCTCTCTCCCCCGCGCTGTGACACGAACTCCATGAATACCTCCGCAGTAGTGAGAGTAGCAAGGCGGGGAGAGGCTTGAATACTAGCACACACACAACTTACACTTCATCAGCTGGGGACAGTCGATTCAGGAGAAGTACATGGTGTTTTACTAATGAATATATGTAAGGGGATATTCAACCAGTGTCCTCATGGATAAGAAAAAAAAGAGTTGGAAGATGCTGAAGCAATCTTTATTTCATATTCCATAGCGTTCTGGCTGATTGTTTCTAAAGACTGCTAGCTTCCTGATCAGTTAATATAGTGAAAATATCCTTGTTTAACGAAAATTGCTTTAAATACAGTGATGTGTGGGAGAGAGAGAGAGAAAAAGAGAGAGAGAGAGAGAGAGAGAGAGAGAGAGAGAGAGAGAGAGAGAGAGAGAGAGAGAGAGAGAGAGAGAGAGAGAGAGAGAGAGAGAGAGAGAGAGAGAGAGAATTGCAGTCGTTTCTGAGTCTCCTGCGATTAATAATCCCTTCAACATTTCCTGAAAGACTTACAAGTTGACGGACTGGCGCCACCAAGACCTACACAGCAGCGCCTCATCCCTCTTGCAGCCAGCCATGGTCGCGCCGGATCTCCCTGTGACACGTGGCACTGGAGGAAAAGATGTCCTTAACATTTTCTTTGAGATCTTATCCCCAGGTGACTCTTACCCTCTCTTATCCTTGACACACTGAATACTGAGTGCAGCTGTACTTGGTATTGTAGAATGTAGGTGATGAAACTCTTGCCTCTATCAAATAAGGAACTCCATCAAACGTGAGACATTAGAGTCAGTAACTTCACACCTTCGTAATTCCATAGAAAATCCGCATTGATGGATTATCTACTAATTAATCGTACTGTATTTCCTGCTGTTTGTCTTACCTTTCAGATTAATTTTTTCCCCTTTGTTCTTACTGATCCTCCGGTCGCTCTTTCGTACATCTGCAGTGTTGTTGTCACCAACTTTTCCTCTTCCTTCCTTGGTGTTGTGTGTCACATCTCTCCTCGCCCTTCTTCACTTAATCGTCATTTGCTTGCTTCCCTTGGCTCTCTGTGCAATTCTCATTTCAGAGGCTAGTTTAAGGGACCAGGGTATTAACGAAAGAGGGCGAGAGAGAGAGAGAGAGAGAGAGAGAGAGAGAGAGAGAGAGAGAGAGAGAGAGAGAGAGAGAGAGAGAGAGAGAGAGAGAGAGAGAGAGAGAGAGAGAGAGAGAGAGAGAGAGACCCAAGCCCTTTCTTTTCCTGTTGGCATCACACTTCTGCCTTTCTTCTTCTTCTTCTTCTTCTTCTTCTTCTTTTTCTTCTTCTTCTTCTTCTTCTTCTTCTTCTTCTTCTTCTTCTTCTTCTTCTTCTTCTTTTTATTCTTGTTTTTATTCATCTTGTTCTTGTTCTTCTTGTTCTTCTTTCTCCTCCTCCTCCTCCTCCTCCTCCTCCTCCTCGTCCTCCTCCTCCTCCTCCTCCTCCTCCTCCTCCTCCTCCTCCTCCTCCTCCTCCTCCTCCTGTTTCTCCTCCTCTTCCTCTTCCTCTTCCTCTTTCTCTTTCTCTTTCTCTTTCTCCTCCTCCTCCTCCTCCTCCTCCTCCTCCTCCTCCTCCTCCTCCTCCTCCTCCTCCTCCTCCTCCTCCTCCTCCTCCTCCTCCTCCCCTTAACTCAGAAACAACCGATGTTCGCAATATTGGAGTCATGTAACTTCCCTTTATGCTCCAAGTCATTCCCCTTGGATCGGAACTCTTGACTGGCGATCAGGAGTTAGGGCGGTGGTTTCTGGTGATAGTGGTGGTGGTGGTGGTGATGGTGGTGGTGGTGGTGGTGGTGCCGCCGCTATCATGCTGTCAAACTATGAGCGAGGAGGAATAATAATGATAAATTTAGTTGGGTTTTTAAAAAGAGGGAGGAAAAAGCTGGTAGATGAGTGGAATAGACTCCGTAATTAGATTGTTAGTGCTGATTCAATAGAGAGATTTAAAAGAATATAAGACAGATTTATAGATGGGGATGATAGTGAATATAGGTATACATATCTTACGCAAGGACTGCTACATGTATACCTGATGCCTTCTTGCAGATTCCATTGTTTTCGTATAATCTCGGATTCTACGGGAGCGGAAAAGTTGGATGAAGAGAAAGAAAAAGTTATAGTTTTTTATTAAGAGGAGGTTTGTTTGTCTATTTGCAGTGAAACGCATCGATAAACTCACTTTTTGAATTATTATGAGCGGTGTTCTTGTGTTCCAAGCAGAGATGTTGGATGTAAAGGGTGAAAAAGTTATATATTCTTTAGGTCAGGAGATTTGTTTGTATGTGTTTGGAGTGAAGTGCATTGAATATCTTCACTTTTTAGAGCATCGTGAGTGGCGTTAAGTAGGAGAGGGAACGAAGCGTGGCGTGAACACAGAGAAGCCACGAGTGGAAAGCAAAGCATCCTGCGGCACTATTCATTAAAGGCACAGCTTCTCCTCTTCCCTCTCGCCGCGGGTTCTTGCTTGAAAATTAATAAATATTCATTACACGCAGAATTGAGCATAAGCTGACTGAATCATACACTTGAAAGACGACCTAATTTGAAGTAAATGGTGGCTCCAGGCTTTGAACCGAAGGCATGATTGGCTGTTGAAGGAAACATTGATAAAATACACAAAACACTTATGCACGGAAACTCAGTAATATGAAAAATTAGACTGCAGAGTGTTTTATATATAGCAAGAGAGAGAAAAAATTAAGGTTCGTGTGATGCAAATGCGATATTTTCCAAGTCAGATGAGCAAAAAGAAAACAAGTTAAGACAATTAAATTAAGCATGTCTCGTGGGGTGAAATAATGGAAAAAAATTCAGATTTGTTGCCAGAATTCCCAATACTTGAAAGTAACCTTTGTTCGCACTACTTGTATTTGTATCTTTTTGTTTTGGCTGTACACACACAAAAAAAAACGTATGAAAGATGTGATAACTGGAATTAATTTCAAATAAATGTTTCTTTTCTTTTATGACCACACACACACACACACACACACACACACACACACACACACACAAAGAGAGAGAGAGAGAGAGAGAGAGAGAGAGAGAGAGAGAGAGAGAGAGAGAGAGAGAGAGAGAGAGAGAGAGAGAGAGAGAGAGAGAGAGAGAGAGAGAGAGAGAGAGAGAGAGAGAGAGAGAGAGAGAGAGAGAGAGAGAGAGAGAGAGAGAGAGAGAGAGAGAGAGAGAGAGAGAGAGAGATAATAACATAAAACAATAACGTGACTGAGGAAGATGATGGATGAATCTTGTCACTCTTTTATCCCTGCAAACTTAATAAAGAACATTCACGAAACTAACAAGAAAATGTGATTATATTCTTTACGAGGCGTGAGTCTTGAAGCATCAGGTGTAATACGTAACTGTAAACCTTGACATTCTCACTTTATTACACTGGAGGTACGCTACACGAATATACTCTTAGGTTGTTGAGAGAGAGAGAGAGAGAGAGAGAGAGAGAGAGAGAGAGAGAGAGAGAGAGAGAGAGAGAGAGAGAGAGAGAGAGAGAGAGAGAGAGAGAGAGAGAGAGGGGGGAATTCAACATTGCTACCTTGCAAGTCCTCAGTATCAAGAAACGTGCTAATAATGATGTGCTATGATAGAAATACTGTCTTGATGAGTGGCTCCTCTTTGAAACAGTTGTCATTATTTTCTTTGCCGTAAGCGAAAGACATGGACTTTGATGCGTGGTACTGCACACTCACTTGATTTCCATTCACTGCAGCTCCAAGCATGTTTTTTCTTTCTCTCTTTTTCTTTCGACTTCTGCACTTAAGAGTCGCCACAGCGCATCCTTCCCATTCTCTGTCAGCACGCCGGTTCCATAATCCTACCTTATTATAACCAGCATCATCTATTTTATGAGGCGAGCCATATATCCTGTCACCCGAAGTTGCTATTCCCAAAACTTTTAAACTTTTAAGGCTTAAGAGAACAGCGGTGAGGATGTAGAGAAACAGGAATCCCAAGAGAACTGTGTGGGAGAAAGGAAGAAAACGTAAGATGTGAGAAGATGAGGTCGTCAGGCGAATGTGGAGGTGAAGGGCGGAGGAAGTTGTGGCAAGTGAGATGAGGTGGTGAGTTCACGGAGGATGTTTAAAAAAGAAGCCTGAGCCAGAGAGAGTAGCGCGCTGACGTTCTATATTTAGCTGGAAATTAGCGGTGTAACTTAATAAACTTGGTGAAACATTGCCTATGCCTTGCTCCGATACACACCACCTGTTATGACGCAGAGCCGCCCTGCTGAGAAAGAGAGAGAGAGAGAGAGAGAGAGAGAGAGAGAGAGAGAGAGAGAGAGAGAGAGAGAGAGAGAGAGAGAGAGAGAGAGAGAGAGAGAGAGAGAGAGAGAGAGAGAGAGAGAGAGAGAGAGAGAGAGAGAGAGAGAGAGAGAGTATTCAATCTGTAAATGATACGCCAGGAAATAGTGGCAGATTTTATTAGTTTTGCAATCGGAAAGAAAAGTTGTCATCCATTTCACAACTCTTACATGAAATCCTATCTATTAAATGGACGTTTTGGCGCTGTGCATCAGAGACTGTCAGTCTGTCACGTATCCCCGAGCGCGCACTCGACACGCTCTCTGACTTGAACTAAGCTTCTTGTGCAGTACCTGTGACAAAGCACGAACAATAGAATCTTGTGTATCACAGTTTTTTGCCACCAAGTGTAGTATTCATATCAACACATGAACCACTGAACTTAACACACAGGTAAAGAACTAAGTTGATGCAAGCGCTCTAATTTTTCTCAGATCATTTTCTTTGGATTGATGTCTTTTTTTTTTCGTTTTTATTTATTTTTTTATTCAACATTACAATTTCATGGAAGTTTGGAATGGAAAAACTTGAGGGTTTCATTGAGCAGTGGCACATCTTTGCATAGTTTTTTGTTACTTGGACAACGTTTTTAGGCTCTCTCTCTCTCTCTCTCTCTCTCTCTCTCTCTCTCTCTCTCTCTCTCTCTCTCTCTCTCTCTCTCTCTCTCTCTCTCTCTCTCTCTCTCTCTCTCTCTCTCTCTCTCTCTCTCTCTCTCTCTCTCTCTCTCTCTCTCTCTCTCTCTCTCTCTCTCTCTCTCTCTCTCTCTCTCTCTCTCTCTCTCTCCTTATATCCCTGATAATGATATATGAACTTATTCTGACATGAATAGAGACACACGTATTTATAAATATGTACACTCGAAGACCGTAAAAGATCTCCCACTTTCGCCGACCCTGTGACGAGGCCTGGGGTCTTTATGAACGAAGGCTCAACCAAACCATCACGGATAACACGCACGCACACATGCACACACACCGCGAACCCTCAAGGCTGAAGCCTCGAAACCAGAGCGTCATGTAACATTTTAATTTTTATTTACTTATTTATTTATTTTTATTTATTTTTTTTTATCGAGATAGGCCAAATAGGCCTTAATATGTTACACTAGTATATACTGTACTCCTGTGTACCCAGTGGGTCACAAATACCTTCAATCAGTAAATACCTGGTTCTGAAACCACTGAGGGTTCATCAAAGTATGTTCGTGCGAGTGTTGCCTGTAACCCTAGGCAGAGATGGAAGACTTCTTACGGTCTATGAGTATACATAAGGCAAGTTTAAATTCCAACTGTTTTGTTTCTTTCGAGAGAATGATTATAGACCAATGTCAGAAGACCCAGTGAGCAGCTACCTCACCCATCTCTTGTTTGATTGCACGTCCCCTCATCGATCGTTTTAAAGCTCGTATCCTTAAACACTTTTTTTCTCTCAAGATTGTTTTCAAAAGCCACTTGGCTGGTTTCCATAGGTGCTAAATTCTTGTTAAAATATAGCGAAAATCTTGGAAATACCCTTGGAAATCTCAATAACTTACATTAAAACCTGTTGAATATGAAAAGGTGTTGCAATCATTAAAAAATAAGTTATAAATTTCTCCTATGCTCCAGAATCAGGAGCAGTATGAAGCGCTCCTTGTCATCAAACGCTTTTAACACCACAGATCGCCTTTCTCTCTCTCTCTCTCTCTCTCTCTCTCTCTCTCTCTCTCTCTCTCTCTCTCTCTCTCTCTCTCTCTCTCTCTCTCTCTCTCTCTCTCAGGATCTGTCGATGTATTATTATCTCTTCCTGGTTGTCAGCGTTGCCTTTCATAATGCAAGCCTCTTACGAAGGTCACTTTTAGGTATTGTGATCCTCCGTCAGGGTAAGGATATTGTTAGCTTAGGTGGCTGTCAGGTTTTCAGTGACGTCCACGCCCACACATACGCACACAAAATGTTTCCCTTAAGTTTTTCCTTTATTGAAAAATTTACTGGGCATTTTACTTTAGAATTTATGTTGCTTTTGCTGTTTTCGTAATGATAACATGATGCACTCGAGAAAGTGAGGAGGCTCTCGTTTTTCTGGTGTTTGCTGAAGGGGTCAATATAAGTACTTTGGATAAACCTGATAGCCTGGCAGACTGAAATGTGTAGTGAATCGCAAGCCTTTCTGGTTATATCATAATATGTAACGAGTTTGGTTTTCTTTTGTTATATTTAACTTGCTGTTGCTGCTTCATCCTTTTGAGAATCAGTTTATAGAGTGCTGGAAACTTAACCTACCATCACACACACACACACATACATACACACAGTACAGTACAGTACATTATAGTATCTCCCATATAAATACTCGCGTTTAAAATAGACGAGAAGTGGTGATAAGAACAATAGATATACCTCAAATGTGAACACACACACGTACCCACTCACAGACACACACACAAAAAAAAGATGCACTTTATCATGGAGGACACAGGCGCGGGAGGGAGAACGTCACGAGCATGGAGTTTATTGGATTACTGAACTGATGTAGTGTTGGGACGAATAATGCAACTAATGTACTCTTAAAGACACTCCCGTCACGTATCAGTTCCATTATAAAAAAAA
>NC_087152.1:7677500-7690000 GCF_035594125.1 Scylla paramamosain
CTACTACTTCTACTACTACTTCTACTACTACTCCACTCTGCCAGTTCTAGCTTCCTCCCTACTTTCTTTCCGCCTCGCCTTCCCCCGCCACTAATTACTTCTTGGCGCCCAGAGGAGTAGGGTAGAATGGAGAAACAGAGGTAAAGAAAGAGAGGGAGAGAGAGGGGGAGAAGTTTACCTGCCTCTAATTACAGATGTTTGTCAGACGACGGAGACATAGCTGGGAAAAAGAAATAAAAAACAATAGTGATGATTTCCCGTTTTCCCTGGCGGTGTGTTGTTGTCTTCATTCCGTTTTCTTTTTTGGTGTTGTTTGGTATTGAGTTCTATATTCATATGTTGATGGTATGTGCTCGTTTGTTTTTCGTTTTTTTTTTAGTTTGTTTTATATTTTTTTTTTCCCCTTTTAAGGATGGTTTTATATCGATTCTTTTGTTTCTCCTTCATTATCTTCATCTCATTTCACCCTCCTCTTCCTCTTCCTCATCCTCCAGCACAAAGAATCTCACTGATGGATAAGAAAAGTGTTGTGTAGTTATTGCCTCGTCTCATCTTGTCCTTCCTGAAAGCTGGTCTCCCTGGTGGCTCCTTCCTGTGTGTGTGTGTGTGTGTGAATGTAAGTGTGAGTGTGTGTGTGTATGTATGTGTGTGTGTGTGTGTGTGTGTGTGTGTGTGTGTGTGTGTGTGTGTGTGTGTGTGTGTGTGTGTGAACCATTTATCTTGGGAGGGTTGTAATGGTCGCTGCTGAGCCCATTTACCACCGTCACCTTCCATATTGGCTGCCACACCTGCCACCTTTGCTCCTGCCAGCCACTGTCTTCCCTCCAGCCAGCCAGCCAGCCAGCCAGCCAGTATTCCCTCCAGCCAAGCCAGCCAACCACTATCCTCCCTCCAGCCAGCCAGCCAGCCAGCTAGCAATTTTTTTACCTCCAGCCAGCCAGCCAGCCAGCCAGCCTCGTCTTCTCTCCAGCCAACCACTCTCTTCCCTCCAGCCAGTCAGTCTCTACCACCAACTCAGCTGCCGTCTTCCTTCCATCTATTCAGTGACTGCTTTCCTGCTTTCATCTTATCTAGCCATCCAACCTTTCTTTTCCATTCATCTAGCCACCGTTTTTCCTTCTTCCCGCCCAGCCAGCCATTGTTCTCCTACCCTCCAGACAGTCTTCCTTTCTCCCTTCCAGCCAACCCGTTACTGTCTGTTTCCCACAACACAGGTACTGTTCTTCCACCCAGCCATCAGTTCAACCACACTCTTCCATCCACTAAGTCAGCCACTCTCTCCATGACTCCACTAACCCAAGCCTTCCTTTACATCACTTTAAGCTTGAAATACCACCACCACCACCACCACCATCACCACCACCACCACTAATATCACCACCTCCACCACCGTCACCAGTATTATCACCACTACCGCCAACACCATCGTAACGTTATGCTTTTGCCTGTCATTTTTCTGTTTTGGTTTATAGATCCATTAAACCCTCACGAAAAAAGGGAAATTTATAGCATGGGAAAAACTTTGGGCGTGCGTCATCGTGGGTGAGCTGAGGAGCGCAGTCGCCGGCTTGTGATTGGGCGATTTGCCGAGCTGCTTAAAGTTGTTTAGCCGGTTGATGCCCGCGCCGCGACCACTGGTGTGGTGCTCCTCTTCCCCTTTGTATGCACCCTGCTCCCTTTTGCATTCCTTCGAGTTCAGATTTTGGAAGCCTACGAGTGTATAAAAAATGTAAGATTATAAGAACGTAAATTCAGGGAAGCTGTAAGAAATTAGTAGATCTACACGTGGTAGTCCTTGTGTGGAACTTTGCTGCCTGTATCCATGTATCATCCGTATCCATAGGAAGAGTATAGGGAAATTTAAAGAAGCACATAAGAAGATCAAGGAAAATATGACATAAGCTCTCTCTCATATCTGCTACATGTATCTGGGGAAAAATACAGTTTTTCGAATCAGTAAAAACGTGATTAATTAAGAAATATTTTAAATTTAACAGCAGAAGACCACACACACACACACACACACACACACACACAGACACACACACACACACACACACACACACACACACACACACACACACACACACGCACACACACACACACACACACACACACACACACACACACACACACACACACACGCAGTTGGGAGACGAGGTATTAACAGAATCTTTTCCTTACTCAGAAAGGGAACACTTTCTTGTTACTTTCTTTTCGGTCTCGCTAACACACCCGCGGCCAATTTTTTTCCCCACCTGAGGAGCTTGTGGCAACATCCCTGGCGCTTATTTCGATATTTCTCCTGCTTTAATTTACATTGCAAGTGTTCCTAGATCCCCTTCCTGTGCTGGCGGGCGAGATAAAGTTTCTCGCATGTAAAATTCGTCTAAATTAGTCTTAAAGTTCACAGACGTATGTTCCCCGGCCTCACTATGCCACCACAACTGTCCTATGTGTGTGTGTGTGTGTGTGTGTGTGTGTGTGTTTACGCTTACGGAATTTTTTCTCGATGATAATGTTTTTTTTTATTCTGTAATTGGTGTTAATGTAAATTTTTCCCAACATGTAAACGGATATGAGTCATAACAGTTTAGTAACCATTTCAATTATCTTTAATCCACTATTGAGGGTGTTCCTCGAGCTACATCTGCAAATTAACCCAGGCGGGAATAAGTGAGAGAGAGAGAGAGAGAGAGAGAGAGAGAGAGAGAGAGAGAGAGAGAGAGAGAGAGAGAGAGAGAGAGAGAGAGAGAGAGAGAGAGAGGGGGGGAAAATTAATTAGGCTTGCAGTTACAAATCTGTAATAACTGCAGGATTGAGACGTAGTAAGAGATGGACTCCAGGGGTAACAATGTATTAAGGAGCGGCTACCCGCTTGCCGGCTGGAGCTGAACCATGTTTCTGAATTCCTGCTCCATTTGTGAGGTCCATGGGAGGTGGTATGGCATCATCTGCGTTAACCGTCTCGCCCTCTATGCTTACTCTTCTCCTCACATAGTCGAGATGACGTCGTACAGTCCTCCCATCTAGCAACTGCACCTTGAAAGAAACAGGACCGGATTTTTGGACAATTACGCCTGATAGCCATTTTTTCCCTGGAGAAAAGTTTACTACATAAACTAATTCTCCCACTTTAAATTCCCTATGCCGCGCTTTCTGATCATGGTAGTACTTTTGCATTTCTTGCTTCTTCATAACTCTATCCTGGACATCTGGATGCAGTAAGTCTAAACAAGTTTTTAATTTTCTTCCCACTAAAAGCTCAGCAGGGGAAACTCCTGTGGTAGTCTGAGGTGTTACTCGATACCGTAACAGAAACTTGCTAATTCTGGATTCCAATGAGCCTCCTGTTAATCTTTTAAGAGAATTTTTAAAAATTTGAACTGCCTTTTCCGCCAACCCATTGGATGCTGGATGGTAGGGAGATGTCTTTATGTGAATGATACCATTTTGTTTTAAGAAAGCTTCAAACTCTTCGCTACAAAAATTGGTACCATTATCTGTTACCACCGTGTCAGGTAGTCCTTGTGACCCGAATGTAACTTGCAACTTTTCAATAGTTATAGATGAAGTGGCTGACTGTGTAGCGTGAACATCCATCCATTTGGAATGGGCATCTATGATGACGAGGAACATCTTACCCATAAACGGCCCAGCGTAATCCAAATGTAACCTGGACCAGGGTTTTAGTGGCCACTCCCATGGCTGCAAAGGAGCGTCTGGGGGAAGATTTCTCACTTGTTGGCACTGTGAACATAGTTGTACTGTTGACTCAACATCTTTATCTATATTGGGCCACCACACATGACTACGCGCAATACCTTTCATGCGCGAGACTCCTGGATGCGTTGCATGTAGCTCAGCCAACACATTTTTTCTAGCTATCTGAGGCACCACCACTCTTGATCCCCACAAAATTATTCCATCTTGGACACTTAATTCGTGCCTCCTTCTAAAAAAAGGCTGAAGTGTTTCCTCTGCTATATGTCCAGGCCAACCGTACAGAATGTGATCTCTTACCTTCGAGAGTGTTGAGTCCTTATCCGTCCATTGCCTTAACTCTCTCGACGTGACGGGTGTCTGGTCTAGTCTCTCCAACACGCATACCACATCACCGGGGACTGGAGTCACCTTGGGGAATTCAGGGAGAGGAAGGCGACTCAACCCATCAGCATGTACTATATTTTTCCCTGGTTTGTGGGTGATAGTGTATTCATACGCCGATAGTGTTAGCGCCCAGCGTTGGATACGACTTGATGCCATCACAGGCACTGGGCGAGTTTCATTAAACAGACTTTTAAGTGGCTGATGGTCTGAAATGATCTCAAAATGGCGGCCATACAAGTAATTATGAAATTTCTTAACACCAAATATTATTGCCAAACCTTCTTTCTCTACCTGAGCATACTTGCGTTCAGCTATGCTCAGGGATCGGGATGCGAAAGCAATCGGTTTCTCCTCTCCAGACTCCAAACGGTGTGCAAGGACTGCTCCCAATCCGTATGGTGACGCGTCACAGGTGAGCAGGAGGGGCTTGCTGCTGTCATAATGCACCAACACCTTGGAGCTCGCCAACAGTTGTTTCGATGTGGCAAGGGCACGCTGCTGTTCTGGTCCCCATTGCCATTCCACGTCCCGTTGCAGTAATCTGTACAAGGGAGCAAATACTGTGGAGAGATTAGGAATGTATCTGCCATAATAATTAACAAGCCCCAAATACGCCTTTAGTTCAGTGATGTTGCTTGGTGTGGGTGCCTTTATAACAGCTTGAACCTTGTCCTCGGACGGGTGCAGCCCTTCCGCATTAATTTTATGTCCTAAATATGTTACTTCTGGTGCCTGAAACACACACTTCTTTAACTTCAGTTTCACCCCCGCGTCATCCATACGCCTCAAAACTTCTGTCAGGTTACTCAGATGTTCCCTTTCCGTCTTCCCTGTCACTAATACATCATCCAAGTACACCACCACGTGAGGGATACCTTGCAGTAAGTTCTCCATAACTCTCTGGAATATTCCTGGCGCCGAGGAGACTCCGTATGGTAAGCGATTATATACGAATAACCCCTTATGTGTATTTATCGTTACATATTTTTTTGATTCCTCTTCCAGTGGTAGTTGTGAATAAGCATGTGACAGGTCTAATTTTGAAAAAGTCTTCCCTCCTGACAAATTTGCTAATAAATCCTCAACCTTCGGTATCGGGTAACTGTCCACTCTAGACACGCGGTTCACAGTCATCTTGTAGTCCCCACAAATACGTATGGATTTGTCTCCCTTAACTATCGGGACTATTGGCGCCGCCCACTCTGAGAACTGCACAGGTTCAATTACTCCATCGTTAACTAGCCGTTCCAACTCGTGCTCCACTTTGTCTTTCAAGGCGTAGGGCAACGGGCGAGCTTTGAAAAACTTGGGTTGTGCCTCCTTATCCACATGTAGGGTCGCCTTTGTGTTTCTGATGAGACCCAACTCCTCTTTGAAAACATTACTAAAACTGCGAATGACCTTATCACACTCTGACCGACAACTATAAACTGCAGCCCAGTCTAGCTTAATTTGTTTCAACCAGTTTCTCCCCATCAAACTCGGGCCGTCTCCATCCACTACCACCAACGGCAGAACTTTCGACTGGTTGTTATAATTAACCTCCACATTCACTTCCCCCATCACTTTCAATAAGTCTCCACTGTAGGTGCGTAACACTACGTCGGAATACTCGAGCACCGGCTTGCACGTATCCTTCCAGCTTTCTTCATACACTTTCTGACTTATAATGGACACCGCAGCACCAGTATCCACTTCCATGGGAATAGCCACCTTGTTAACTTCTGGGTGAACAATCACAGGTGGTTCACGAGCCCCCCGCACTGTATACAAGGTGTATTCTTCCCCAGTTGTCTCACCGTCCTCCTCTTCACCCTCAATCTTGTGCATTTTCCTTTCCATGTCTGCTTTATTTCGACACATCCTTGCCAAGTGTCCCACTTTCTTACATTTAAAACAGGTAGCACGTGCAAAATGACAGCTAGGAGCCACATGCGGACCCCCACACCTGTAGCACTGTGGTCGAGGATTCGTTCGCACCCACGGTGTCTCTTGAATTTTTCTTCCTTCCCCGCGCCTCTCCTGAATCTTGTTCACTTGACTGCTGCGGTACTCCCCAGCCTGTTGTAGGTCTTCAGTGTCTTTTGCCGCAGCCTCCATAGCCAGAGCAGTTGCCTCTGCCTTCTTGAAGTCCAAATTCCCATCTGCCAACAACCTTGCTTGTATTTTTCGGTCGTCAATTCCACACACCAGACGATCTCGTAACATGTCAGGTAGTTGGTTTCCGTACGCACAGTGCTCCGCTAATTTCCGAAGGTCAGTAATGTAAGAAGACACAGATTCAGTTGGTTGCTTGAATCGTGAGTTGAATTTGAAGCGCTTCATGATTACTGACGGTTTCGGGCACATGTGATTCTCCAACAGCACTTTGAGGTCACTGTACGACTTGTCGGCTGGCTTCTCTGGTAGGCAGAGTGACCTTATCACTTCGTAGGTTCTTGCTCCACAAACAGCCAATAAAGTAGATTTCTTTTTTTTCTCTTCAATAATGTCGTTGGCTTCAAAAAAATGCTCCAGCCGCTCCACATATTGAGTCCACACCTCGGCATCCTGGTTAAATTCTTCTACTTTGCCAATAAATCCCATCCTCGTCGCCAATGTAATAACTGCAGGATTGAGACGTAGTAAGAGATGGACTCCAGGGGTAACAATGTATTAAGGAGCGGCTACCCGCTTGCCGGCTGGAGCTGAACCATGTTTCTGAATTCCTGCTCCATTTGTGAGGTCCATGGGAGGTGGTATGGCATCATCTGCGTTAACCGTCTCGCCCTCTATGCTTACTCTTCCCCTCACTCCTCTCACTGAAATTATAAACTTCAGTGCAATACAACGCCTCTCAAGGAATTATAAAGTAAACACAGGTATACGTAGAGCATTGGTCAGAAGTCGAGTAACCTGCCACACTTACTTCCTCTCATTAGCGTTGCTCCTGCCAAGTTTCGTAAGATTGTCTGCACATAAGAGGACTTAGAATTGAGGGAAACATAAATTAGTAGAAGCAGGTATGTTATGTTAAAGAGCTATTGACGTGTCTTGGGGTTCATGGAATATTTTTGTGTAGTAATGGAAGAGCAAGTCATCAGTACAACATAAAGATACCGCACTTCACGAAAGTCTCATGTATAGAAACGCCCATGCTGTCTGGCTTTGTCACAGATAAATCATGTGTTCACGATAACTACCAATACACATTTACTTACCTACCCACTGGAAGGAAGGTCTTGCGCCGGCCAGCATTCGACACTAGAGCACAAGGGCGGGTCTAGCCTGTGCCCTGCCGTATGTGCTCTCATAAGTTTTCATATAAACATAAATAATGCATAGACAGACAAACGTTATTGCCCTCTGCGTAACAATAGCATTATTTTTCCATAATGACGGTAATGTGCCATAATTCAGATAAATTTTATAATATTTTACCTTGTCCTCACCGCTCGTCTCGCCCCCTTTCTTCCCTCCTTCCCTATCTCACTCCATCCTTCCCCAGCCGCCTTGTGTAATCTTATAAATCTATTCAACTCCATAACTAAACATGTGTATAGGGTATTTTATACTCAGAATAGCACGTTCTTCCACATGGCCAAGCATGTAGCTTGCGAATTACCCCGTATAGGGAAAAGGAATGGCAAAAATATTTCTATTACTCAAACAACATTGTGTATAGACTGTTAACTCTCCAGTCATTGTGCTGAAGTGATTTTTATATACATGTTAACAAAATAATTCCACCATTGAGGGGGAGACTGCGGGAGATGGTTCGTTGTTCCCTAAAAATCAAACAAACAACAACAAAAAAATGCTTGTTCATCGAGGGACAAAGAAACTGTATCCATTTTTTGGGGGGGCTCTAATCTGTTGCCTTTCATTCTCCCCGGTCCCCCTCACTGATCCAAAGCCTCGTTTCTCTCTCTCTCTCTCTCTCTCTCTCTTTCTCTCTCTCTCTCTCTCTCTCTCTCTCTCTCTCTCTCTCTCTCTCTCTCTCCCTTGTGCTACGTCCCGCCGTTGTTATTGCTTCTCCATTTTTATCGATTCCTCTCTATGGCAGAATTGTTCTCATACCGTCACCGCTGCATTTCATTTTACCTACTCTTCAGAATTTTGATATGGCCATTCGTCTCTCTCTCTCTCTCTCTCTCTCTCTCTCTCTCTCTCTCTCTCTCTCTCTCTCTCTCTCTCTCTCTCTCTCTCTCTCTCTCTCTCTCTCTCTCTCTCTCTCTCTCTATGTCTCCAGCTTTATTCTTTATTTCCAGGCTTGTTTTCTCAGTTTCCCTTAAAAAGCGAAAGCAAAACTTGTCGGGAATAGACTCCTTCATATCACCCAATCTGCAGCTTTTGTTAACCCTATCACTGCTTTTTGACACTTTTCCATACTTGCTAGTCTTACTTTTGAGACATCTTTTCGTTTTCTACAACTACCTCCAAATATTTCAATGGATAGAAATTGCAAAGTCTATTATTTTTTATCCCCTTCTAGATGCTTATGAAGATTCCATGTAGTGTTTTTAGTGCTGTGAATTGTTGCATATCACAGTGAAAAAGTGTATCCGGACATTTGGTAATCATAACGTATTGTATAGAGTACCCTTTCATGTTTTCCTCCTTTATCCCAGCTTTGGCAACACGAATATGCACGCCAGCTGATTTATACTCCAAAGCGTTGCCTGTTTCTGAAACTTGATCCAGCCGTGATCTCTCTGCCTTTGATATACGCAACTACTGAAAGTGTAATCTCAGTTAGTGTATTATCTTTCCGTGTCAGTGTAATGCAGCCAGACATGTGCGTCTCTGCCCGTCCTTGGACTAAGGCCAGTGCTGATAAAGTTGATAGTCTAGCCCGAGTTGATGAGGTTTGGTGAAGGTCACGTCATTGGGTATTTACAGCAGTGCTCCTATTAAGCGTTTTTAGGACTAGGTTTTATTTTTTTATTTAATTGCAGGAGTTATTTTGCTAGCGGAGTATGGGAAACAACAGCTGGTCTTCCCTCTCCGAACTTTTTTTTACGTGCAAATGAGGCAGCCAAAGAACTACGAAAAAAAAAAATAGAGAAAATTGCATAATTGCTGTTCCACAAAAAGAAAAAGAATAGATTTACGTCCAGGCACAAATGTATGACTGATGTTCTTACTAAGTGATGCGTTTACTTTATAATGCAATGATTTATCTTGTGTGTCATTCTCCCCAGAACATTCGACTTCACTTTTTGTGTGACTTATTCTTTAGTATTCCATGAAAATAACCAACAGATGCTCACGATATTCGCTTTGCCTCCCCTTACCATGACAGCATTGTGCAGCCATGCCGGGAATTTTTGTGGGTTGGGATTTGCTGTACGTGTTTATCCTCAGCGTCAAAACAAAGCCAACTCTTTCAGCAGCAAAATTCGAGGATAGAGCCTTTGTCACCTGCAGATCTACTCAGATCCGCGTCACTCCCAGGCTCTGATTGAGTGTCCTGATGACCAGCTCCTCTCACATGCTTGGCTTTAGTGTTTTGTTTGTTTTCCCTTTGCTTTGTGATTAAAGCTACACAAGTGAAAAAAAAAAAAAAAAACACTGGCGAAGTTCATTAAAAAAGCCACTTGGTAAATTTTCTTTGTTTAACTCCTCTATTGTTATGATTGCCCTTTATTTTACTGTACCAAGGAAAAAATAGTTTGCGCGGACAGACAAAGTAGGATGTGTGTTTTGTGTGTCCAAGCTAAATAACTATGCAAGTTAATGTTGTAAAAAATAAGTGTCTAAAAAATATGTAGGCGACTGTGGGATGCCTTTGTACAGCAATGAAAAAAGAAATTAACAACATTGCGTTAAACTATTGTACATGGGAACATTCATGCTATCTGGCTTTTACTCAGAATTGACCTGTGCTCAAGGTAATCACCAATATACATTTACTTAAACACAACATGAAATTACATAGTCTTAGATTACATGCGCAGAAGACATAAACAACAATAACTACCGAACATACCTCTAGATTTTCCACAACCTCTCTGAACGGGATCCGGCATTTTTTTTTTTTCCCACAACATCCCTGAACGCGATCCAGCGACTTTTTTTCTTTTTCTTTCTTTCTTTTTTTTTTTTTTTTTTTGGCGGGGAAAGTCCAGACGGCGCACTCACTTCTGCCACAGCTTCACGAGAGTTGCTGATTTTTCTTAACAAATTCCTGACGCATCACGTGCTCATTGTCAGTAATTGGACATGATTGGCAAGGATCCGACTAACGTGATGCAGCATGATAATAATAGATAAGTGAGAATATTTTTGAGCGCTGGTTAACTATTTACAACATTGCTCCTTCTGCAGTATTTTGTCCATCTTAGAAAGCTGGAGGAGTTTAAGCATATCTAAAGAAATAAAATGATCATCCCCATTCTCTTCCTCTTCTCTCTCTATTCTTTTTCCAGTTTGTATTTTTATTTTCTTTCTTTTCTTTCTTTTTATTTCTTTCTTTTCTTTTCTTTTCTTTTCTTTTCTTCCTTTTCTTTTCTTTTCTTTTCTGCTTTCTTTCTTTTTCTTTCTTTCTTTCTTTCTTTCTTTCTTTCTTTCTTCTTCTTCTTCTTCTTCTTCTTCTTCTTCTTCTTCTTCTTCTTCTTCTTCTTCTTCTTCTTCTTCTTCTTTCTTTTCCTTTCTTTTTTTTCTTTTCCTCCTCCTCCTACTCCTCCTCCTCCTCCTCTATATTCCTCCCTTCCTAAATCAGAGAGAGAGAAAGAGAGAGAGAGAGAGCATCTAAGGGTATGTGAAACTGCATTAATCGAGTCATCCTTTGTCGTAGCTCCAGCAGCGCCCGAGTTTGAAGTAGGAACAGAACAAGCAAGTTTTCCTCCTCTTTATGATGGAGTTAATGAGTGAGGGCGCCGCCTGCCACGTGTCTCCGGTGCCTCTATAATTTTCAGGCATTAATGTTGATTCATATGCAGTTAATCACAGTTATGAATATACTTCTGCCTCGAGAGCACGTGTTTGTAATGAGTGTGAGGAGGGGAAAGCAACGCGATCTGGATTTATTTTTATTTTTTTTATTTTTCTGCTTGTAATTCTGTCATTGGAAAAAAAACTATCATTACTATCATTTTTGTTTTATTTACTTATTTACTTATTTGTCAGACTATCATTTTTTTTCTTTATTTACTTATTTTTAGTTTTATTTATTTACTATTTATTTTTTTTATCTATCATCTATTTATTTATTTTCTACTTACCTGTTATTTTATTTTTTAACGTGTAATGAAGGTTGGTAGAGGTTGCAGCAAATTATAAGCAAATTAACTTCACTCCATTGACGCTCGCCATTCTTGTAAACGGAGAGATTCAAATGGGTAGACCAGTTCAATACCCGAGGCGTCTTTATATCCCCATTCTGAAGCAATTCAGGTCGTAGAACACGTGGAAGACAGAAAGAGGAAGATAAAATCATAGTTAACCATTAAAAGGGATGAAGGAATGAATATGCTAGTTAACTTTTGCATTAGTTAGATGAAGAGAAGAGAGGTGAGAGTTAAGAAAGATGTTTGCATCTTTATATTTCTTGGTATCTATTATTGCTATCCCTGAGTCGTGGGTCAGTCATGGAAAATTGCATAGGTTAAGTTAGGTTTAAGTTAGAATAGATTAGGTCACGTGAGATTAGGTTAGGTACGGTTAGTTAGGTTAGGTTAAGTTAGTCATGAATTAGTTGTGAAAACTCAGTCACATGACTCAGTGACCAAGCCAGGAGCAGAGGAGCTTTCGTTAGGTATTTAGGTGGGACAGCAAAGCATCACGGAGTTTATTGGCTTACCGGGCCAGTTAGGGGCGTCTGAGCGCTAGGAAGATTGACTTTATGATGCAGTCAGTGAATGAAGAGACAGGCCTGGCACGTGGCATTCATTAACCTCCTGTTTTATGATTTTAACGTGACCGTGAAATGTTACACGTGACGCTGATGGTGTGATGAGACTTCACCGGACTGGTTGATTTCAGAAAGAAAACGTAGAAAGAAAAAGAGGACGAGGAGAAAAGACGAGGAAAAAGAAAAAGAAGAAAAAGGAGATTAACGAAGCAACTCTCTGAACTATTTCTTGTCTCCAGTTAACCACTTACTTACTTCACCCCTCGACACATATTCCCCTCTACATTTTTTACGAATACACCACCATCACTACCCCTACTGACCTGATGATTTGTCTATTTCACCTGCTATATAACGCTTAGAGGTTCGTATAAGTAGGAGCGCATATGTTAGGAGATTCTGGCTGCCCACCACAAACACATCATCTCTCCTCAAAAGTCCCCGCTGAGATCCGAAGTCAATGAAGGTGAGCACTTCGATCTTTTCGAGGCCACTCAACGCGAGGAAAGTTTAGTCCGTGCTTGTTGAAGGTTACATGAATGGACACGAGTCGTAG
>NC_087152.1:7695000-7745000 GCF_035594125.1 Scylla paramamosain
ACTCTCCTCGCACAAATTTAGCTCTCTTGGCATACAAATCTCCCGCAGATAAAAAAGTAATTTGGAAAGTTAACTCAGCGACTGGACTTGCTGTGAATTTTTCTTTTTAATGTAGTGTGTGTGAAAGAGGAAATGTGTGTGGGTGTCTGCATGTGTGTGGGTGGATGTGTGTGTGTGTGTGTGTGGATTAGTGTGTGGGTGTTGCCTGGGTTGGTGTCTGAGTGAGTGTAAGAGAGAGCCAAAAATGCAGAGACGGGAAGACAGATAGAGAAACACAGATAGAGAGCAGACAGAGAAACCTGTGTGCGTGGGTGTGTGAATGGATCAGTTGGTGTGTGGGCAGATCCTCGAGTGGGTGTAGGAGAGAAAGAGAAACAGAGACCAAGATACAGAGATAAAGAGAGATTGGAAGATAGACAAACACAGGCAGAAAGACAGAAACAGAGACAAGCAGTAAAAAGAGACAGACACAGAGACAAAAAAAAAAAAAGAGAGACGAAGGCATGGAAACAGACAATCAGGAAAGCATATACAAATAGAAACGAGACAGTGAAACAGGTAAAACAGACAGTCGTATACAGACAGTAACGGTGAGAAATAGAGAGACGAGACAGAAACAGCGAAACAAATAGAGAACGCCTAAAAGATTCAAGTTGAGACAGAGAAACCAAGAGAGTGAATACGTGCGAAGGATCTGGGGTGGGGAAACAAAAAGGAGTGAGTGAGTAAGAGATGGGTTTTCTTTCGCCTCATTGGATCTGAGCGGCGTCCCACAATTACCCCGTCGATTCAGCCTCAGATAAAGAACTCTACTGAGCCACCTAATTGGTCGATGGCGTGTATGGCTCCCGTTCCCTTTCCCTCTCCCCCTCCACTCCCTCCGCCCTCCTTTCCGCTTCTACTGGTCTTCTAGTGGACATTGCTATCATTCGTGTGGTGGCTTGAGGTTCTCTCCTTTTTATTTTATTTATTTATTTTTCTTTCTGTGTGTTTATTTTTGGTTACTCTTATGTTTGGTGGTGTTGTGGTTGTTGTTTTTGTTGTTGCTGTTGTTGTTGTTGTTGTTGTTGTGGTGGTGGTGGTGGTGGTAGTGGGTTTTGTGGTTTTCCCCTCCTCCTCCTCCTCCTCCTCCTCCACCATTTCCTTAGTAGACGAAGGCTTGACCATATAGGAAACTTCTCTATGTAATTCACAAAGACTCAACCACATAAAACTGAAGGATAAACTAATAGCCCAACAGATTTGTCAACTTCAGTAACAATTTCTACTATTGAATTCTTCTTGTTCTTTTTCTACGCTTTTCTCCCATATATAGTAAATAGACAAAACAGATATCTCAGTTACAGGCTAATAGGTGCCCCGGTATCTGTCTTTCGTATAAACAGTGCACGCTCAGTGTGAGTGCAGCGGCCGGTCACGGTAGTTAACAGTACAGTGGTATCAGTAAGGGGGTATGATTAATGTAGCAAGTAACTAGCTGTGGCGCCGGTACTCATGAGGCATTTGCTTTGTTTACTCTTTTTGCTCGTGTTGTTAATAATAATAATAATAATAATAATAATAATAATAATAATAATAATAATAATAATAATAATAATAATAATAACGTCAACAGTGACAAGAGCAGCAACAACAACAGCAACAACAATAATGATAATAATAATGAATATAATAATAATAATAACAATAATAATAACAACAATAGCAACAACAACAACAACAACAACAACAACAACAACAACGACAACAACAACAACAACATTGGCCTTAATAAGCACTGTTGTTGTTTTGTTTTCCGTATTTTAAGAGCACCCCAATTTCCGACATAAAACGAAGTCGGTAGGAAACCAGACACGAGGAAAAAGAGATTTTAGAGACAATATATAACCCCACAAGATGCTCCACACGTCCCCTCGCACGCCACCCAGGAAGTTTGGGTTATTCCACGCAGCCTAGCACACGTGGCCCGGCTATTTTTGGACCTGAGAGAGGTAGTGGGAGTCTCGATTTTGGCGTATCGCTCTTGTATCAAAGCAGCACGTGACCTCATTTTCATTAGAGCCATTTCAGTCTTTATTTTATTTTTTTTATTTCTTTTCCTGTGACTGAGTCTAGCCCAAAGGTTTCTGTTTACCTGTGCTTGATTGAATTACATTACTTAGTCTTTTGTGTTTCAGGTTCAGAGTGCTGCGTTGATTTGATTCTTCATCTTCTTGAGTCCTTTGCTTTGTGCTGAGAGGGTTAATTGATGTGACGAAGAAAATGCAGGGGGTAGATTCATCAGAGAAGGAGTGTATAAGAGTCTGGGTTCCGGCATGAAGGTAGCCGATGAATGGGGAAGACACCGACAACAGATTATTTGGAGCTCGACTATTAACAAAATTTTATGGAAGAATAACTATGTCTTGGCCATAACACACTGAGTTAATTACAAGCAAGAAATAAAAAAAAAAACAGTGAGAGGAAAACTATCATTAGAGAATAATTCGGAACTTGAAGATTTTATTAATTTCGTTCCCGAGGCTTTCAATACACTCAAGGTGTCTCTAAATATATACAGATGACTAATATACACTTAAGAGATGCATGAGATCGCCAGTCTGCAACCCACTGTCAAATCCTGTGTGTCAATGATACAAAAGATTTATGAACTCATTAACTGCAAATTACAATGTGATATTTGTCATTTCATTTCAGTAACATTAGGCAGTTTTACTGGACAAAAATATAACAACTGGCACCTTTAAAGCTTTGAACTTCTCGGTCACGTTTTTTTTCTTTTTTATGTAGAAGTTCTGGACAAAGGTAAGAAAAAGATAACAAAGAAAAAAAAGGGGCCTACCGAGGATGCCAGACCCGAAACAAAAGTCAAAAAGAATATCCAAAATTACGAGAAGTGTCTTGTGGTCTGCCTGTGTGGCTTTGAAAACTGTAATCTGAACTTACACCAAACCATTTTATCAGGACTGAAGAGAAGCCAAAGGAAAACAAAGGTAACTAAAAAGACTTTAAATAGGGATACGAAGACGAAGGTTTATGTCGGCACATGGAAGGAATAATGAAGTCATTTTTTTATGGCATACAATTATATCTCTAGCATGAAAGAGAAACAGAAGCGCTATTAGTGTTATTTGTCACTGTGAATTTGTTTTGGTGCAATTATGGTCAGAAGTCGAGTCATTTTCCGTACTCACTTTCACTGTGTATTGTATTTTCCCTCAATTTTAAGTCGTCTGATCTGTTAAAAGTCTCCTAACAAAACCTGACCATTAGTTTGTTTCAAGCAGAACAGAGGACGAATTTTGAAAAACACTAAATGAGTGGTGAAATTTGTAATTTATGTTCTTATGTTCTCAAGTTACTCGACCCTCACCACGGTAATGGCGGTGACAGCAAGCCCCAAATTGAACTCGTCAGATTTGATTAGTACTGATGGCGAACCTGTGATATCAATTTGCTGATGCGGAGACAAATTTGAAGGATCTGTTTCCGTCTTTTTAAACCTTGATAATATTTATATATATTTTTTTACATATTTTCTGGTCTCTACTATTTTGCTGTCAAAGGAACTATGTAGCTTCTTATTTACCATAGATGAAGCTGTCACTTTGTTGTTGTTGTTGTTGTTGTTATTGTTGTTGTTGTTATTGTTGTTGTTGCTGTTGTTGTTGTTGTTGTATCGAAAGCATCTGTTAATCACAAAAGAAAAAAAAAGAAAAATAGAACACTAAAGAATACCAGTGATTGTCATTACTGTTGTCGTCGTCGTTGTTTCTGTTTAAGCAATAAATTTACGTTGAATTGAGAGGTTTCTTGTTGTCACGAAACCAAGACTGAATTAGAACAGCATTATGGTGCGGCAGGAATGTCTGACGAGCCCCGAGACGCCACAAGCAGGAGGGTGAGTGACGCGTCCATTAGCAGGGGGGGGACTGGAAGAGGGATGAGCAGGGGTATGGTGATGGAAGGGAACAAGGGAAGAAGGAGAGGCAGGTGGATTATAATGATGTGAAAGTAAATAACGAGAGTAGAATATTGTAGGGTAGTGCAAGAGAGAGAGAGAGAGAGAGAGAGAGAGAGAATGTGTGCAGAGGTATTATTGTAATGTGCAAGGTTTGAGATTGTCTTGACTCCGTCCCCAAAGTTTCCAAATTCAATCTCTCAGTTTTTGTGTTTCTCTCTCCTCTTTGTTTCTCTCGCTGTATGCAAGATTATGTATTCTTCCTAAATAACCTTGTAAGAACCAAAATGTCTGCTGGTGTGTGTTCTTCTTTTGTGTTCTTTTGTCACTCCCTTAATTTTGACCTCCCTTTATGCATCTATTTCTCCGCGTGATCCATGACCTGTCACCGTACACAATAAGAACACACACACACACACACACACACACACACACACACACACACACACACACACACACACACACACACCTTGTATCACAGATGAAAATGAGGAAAAAAAAGGTGCATATTTTTTCTTTTCTCGTCCGGGAAAGTAATGGACGCACTTCCTTCCCGCTGCTGAAATGTGTGGCTTCGATCAGATATAATTCTTTGGCAAACATTTCTAATTCCCAGTGAGGGACAGAAGCGGCGGCGCCACGGTGGGGTCACGGCAGCTCTCCCTGCTCTGACGGCGACCTGTGTGTCCTCCCTTGACCTTGGCACGAAGCAGAGTCACATCTTGTCTAGTGTGAGAAGGAAGGATGTTTAGGTTTACCTTTCCGTAGATTAAGTGAGCATACATCATTATCATCATCATTATTATTATCATCCTTTCACTGGTAAAATATAAAACTCGCTGCCTGTCTCTGCTTTTACTCCTTCCTATGACTTGAACTACTTATAAAGAGGAGTATCAAGACATTTTCGAAACTAAATTAGCTTCCCATTTAGATTTTTCTAGTTTATGTTTATTTTTAGGGTGGAAGAGTGGCAGCACCTTCGTATGTTATTATCTTCCCATACATTTTTTGCGTGCCTTTAGCCCGTCTCCTTTTCATATTGAAGGTCTTTATCACCATCACCACACCTCCACCTACACCATACACACAACACGTTACCATACAAACGACCATTGATTTGACAGTCCTCACACGAAAAAAAAAAAAAGACTTTAGATTTAGATTACTCTTATCTCTTCTTTCTGCCCTACATGATTCTCTGTAATGCCATCGTTACTATAGTTTAGTGCTATAAAATCAAACAGATTAGCATGGGCTTAGAGATGTATTAGTGTTTGAAATCCCTCGTAATCCCTGTATAACCCTTTTAATCATCACCATAATCGCCATCATCACTATCATCGTCACCACCCCATCATCACTATTACATCCAGGGTCGAACGTCCTGCCACGGGAGGGAAGGCATTTATAACTCTCACACTCCCTCCGACGCAACATTATGGGATCAAATATTTAATGAGTCGGTTTTATTCATGCGTCACTCAACACGGGAAGAACCAGCCACTCCATTATCCTTCATGAATTCATAACTATTTTCGCCCCTAAACCTTCCGTCGCCGCGTCAACGAAATGTGAGTATGATGAAAGCTAAAATATACTGACTAAACTTCCTTCGTATTTTCGTTTTGCGTCCCTCAAACTTGATATTGTGTTGGGTTTATGTGGTTATTATTCGGGAAAATATAAGGAGAAATGAGATGGAAGGTAAGAGAGAAAATATCGTTCTATAAAAGGACTGATATATACTAACTACCTTCGTATTTTCGTCTTGCCTTGCCGCCGTGTCCCTCGAACTTGACAGTCTGTTGTGTTTATTTCGTAGTTATTCGTATAAATGTAAAGAAAAAGGAAGAAAAAATAAGAGAGAGAGAAAATAACCGTTCTGTAGCAGGACTTGGATTTAAAACTGTCGCCCCTCAAACTAGTTAATATGCTGTGTTTACGTCATAGTTATTCATGGGAAATTAAAGAAAAAAGAGGAAGGAAAAATAAAGAGGAAAATAACTGGTTTTATAAGAGTACTCGAATTTAAAACTATACCCTTCAGACATCTTCATAAGTTGTTTTTTTATGTATCACTTATTCAGGGAAATGTAAAGAAAAGAGGACAAGAAGGAAAATAGAGTAAATAACTGATCAGTAAGAGGATTTGGATTTTAAAACTAGTATGGCATCACCAAATATTTCGCCTGCTCAGTATATTTCCTGTCACTTTTCCCCGTTTGTCGCCTCTCTCTGCAGCACGTCATATAGGCCACTACATCTGCTCCCACCAGATTTCTCTCCTGGGACTTCTTCCATCCGTTCGTCGCCCCGACCTTCCCTCCCCCACCCCCAACCTCCCGCCATCACGAGAGCCATCCATCCTCTTTAGTGATGCCTGCACTTGACATGTTTTTTTTTATAAGTATTCCCTCTTTCACGCGTCTTGTGTCTATGTAGCGTTCTATTTATAGATTTTTGGTGATTTTTTTTTTTTTTCATGTTAGTTATAGAGTCTGTAAGCAAGAGAGTTTCAGAGTTTTAGTTTTAGTTTTAGTTGCTGTTGTTGTTTTTTTTACATTGTCATTCATGTTAATTGTAGTTTCTCTCCCTCTCTCTCTCTCTCTCTCTCTCTCTCTCTCTCTCTCTCTCTCTCTCTCTCTCTCTCTAACACACACACACACACACACACACTTAAGACCAGATTATGTCATGCTGAGTTTCCAATATTGTGTCGAGGTTTTCCACATATTGCATCACTAAGAAGACTTTACGAACCAGATTTACAGATCCAATAAGAAAAACGATAAACATAATAATACCGATGTTTTCCTGAAAGAGTAGATAAGTGTGTGTTTACTGGTGAAAATGATTATGTGATCGACTGTCTGGTTTGTATATTTGTATTTTCCGCCATAAATATGTTTTTATTATCAAAGCAAAGGCTGTTATCATCCCAGACTCAGACGTAAAGAATAATATACGAAAAAAGTTTGGAGTATAAGCGTGTTTGCAGAGGAATAAGAATGATATATTTCGCAAATTAGTCTTCTGTATGCATGTTTTCTTTTTTTAACACTTTTTTTCTTTTCGTACATAACTTTTTTTTATAGCAATGAAAGATCGAGAATAGGCAACGCTCCAGAGATCATTTACATACTTCACTGGAAAAAAAAAAATGCAATTATTAGTATGAAAATTTGGACAGCTGAAAAATGTATGGTTTTTGTTCAACTTTTCTCGTTATGGTTGTTTGAATTAGTTCATTGTGTTCAGCAGTCGTTCAGTACGCGGAGTGTCCTGTTTCGATGATGATGATAATGATGGTGGTGGTGTTGGTGATGGCAGTAGTGGTGGTGGTGATAAGGATGAATGATAGTAATAGTGCTGGTGGTAGTAGTAGTAGTAGTAGTAGTAGTAGTAGTAGTAGTAGTAGTAGTAGTAGTAGTAGTAATAGTAGTAGTAGTAGTAGTAATAGTAGTAGTAGTAGTAGTAGTAGTAGTAGTAGTAGTAGTAGTAGTAGTAGTAGTAGTAGTAGTAATAAAGATAATGATGATGATTATGATAATGGTAATGATAATTATGATGATGATAATAATTATAATAATGATAATAATGATAATAATAATAATGATAATAATAATAATAATAATAATAATAATAATAATAATAATAATAATAATAATAATAATAACAAAAGTAGTAGTAGTAGTAGTAGTAGTAGTAGTAGTAGTAGTAGTAGTAGTAGTAGTAATAGTAGTAGTAGTAGTAGTGAAGTAGTAGTAATAAAGATAATGATGATGATTATGATAATGGTAATGATAATTATGATGATGATAATAATAATAATAATAATGATAATAATGATAATAATAACAATAATAATAAAAATAATAATAATAATAATAATAATAACAAAAGTAGTAGTAGTAGTAGTAGTAGTAGTAGTAGTAGTAGTAGTAGTAGTTGTAGTAGTAGTAGTAGTAGTAGTAATAGTAGTACATGGTGAACAACAACTAACCAAACAAACAAAAAACACAAACAAAAAAAAAAAACGCGCGTAAAAACAAAAACAAGGAGGAACACGAGCATTCACCAATAAGAATTCATGCATAAGACAAATACACTCATCTGTTTTCTTTAAATATTCACGCCGGTGCGAGTTTATTATTCACGCCGAGAGAAAGCTGTTGTGCGTGGTGATGGTGCCCGAGAGACTATCTGTGTGCTGGTGCTGCCGAAAGGATGATATTGGCTAGATTTAATTTACGCTGTTTTCAAGTGACAACCTTATGAAGAATATATTACTAGCTACTTTTGTGGTAATTTTAGTGTTCAGTTATTAAGTTTGATGAGGTAAGTTTAAAAGCAATGATGGGAAGTGATTCTAAAAGTAAAGTCCGCTTTTATCATTGTTCCATGTGATGACTCTAAAAAGAATACATTAGAAGCCTACTTTTATGACCATTTTCTTCTTCCATCATTAAGCGTGATGAAGTTAGATTTCAAGAGGAGATAGTAAAGAATCGGTTCTCATATAGAGCGATTGTTAAATGGAATAGACTCACTTATTGGACTGTTAATGCCATGTCTTTATAGAGTTTTATAATATGATTAGATAAATTCATGTATGAGAATGGGGATGGGGGGGTAATAGGGAAGCATGTTTCATCCACGTATAGCTTCCTTTATTTCCTAATGTTTTTTTTTTTTTTTTATGTTTTTAGTAGGTACTGAGTGTAATGAAATATCAGAATTATGTAGCAATTATTTGCCTTTTCATTATGTTGATGCTTACAAGTCGCCTGATACACATAATTTACACTTTTTGTCTATAATGTGTAGTGAGAACTACCTTGCGAAAATGTATTCTTATTCCAACGACCAATTGAAATAAATAGCATTGGGCACTGGACAGGTCCACTAAAAAGGAATCAGACCAATTGTTTTCTCCTCCAAAACTCTCAAAGTCACTGTGGCGTAGGATCGTGCTTGACAATCCCCTGCGTCCCGTGCAGCCACTCGGGGGAGGCCCTTGTTCCTCTCTGGAATACTGATAAGAGGCAAGGGAGATAAAAAGAAAACTGCAGCATCTCACGTTCAGGACACAGCTGTAACTAGAAACTCCCACAATAACTTTTCCTTAAATGGGAGAAAACATGAGTGGCCCAAAGTTTCTAAAAAGTTTACTCTCCATTTTGTTGGCTTACTGCACATCTCCTGAATGATTTATGTCTTCTTGTTTAGTATGGAGGACATTATAGATTTCCATTGATCAAAACTTGTGTGGAATCTTGGAAATTAAATTGAATCAGGGAGCTGCAACAGGTAAATCATACAGCGCTAATTAGACTTACGACAGAGTCCACTGAGAGATTTCCGTGAACCAGGATCGAACTCGCAAACATTTACACCACGAGCTGAATACCATGCCGCAAAGCCACCGTGTCCCCGTGTGGGTTTGTTAAGGTTGAAGTGTCATCATGCACTCGAAGGCTCTTTTCAATGCCTCTCTTTTTGGGTAAGGTTGTCTCTGGTCGCTTAAATAATCATGGATAAAATCAAGACCCGTAGGGATTTTTTTGTCCAGGGAGTCTGTGTGGTCGCCTAAATCATCGTGGCTAAAAACAAGACGGTTGAGAATTTTCTGCGATAGCCACTAATGGCAAGACCAATAGCTCACTCCCGCTGCCTCTCACTGCCATCACTGTAATCATTAGAGGACAAAAAAAAAAAAAAAGGTACATATGATGAAAAGCCACCCACACATGTTTCCTGTCAGTAGAAAATTGTATTTATAAATCACCTCATTAACTCAGTCGCTTTCGTTGTGGACGTCCTGATGAGGCTAGTTAGCTGATGTGAAATCATTATGATGTATGTTTTAGCACAGTGACGTTTGAAGCCACCGGGATGTAAAGGTTAACTGAATGCGATGGATGGCAGTTTTGTGTTTTTATTTATAAACATTTTGGCTGAGTTATCCGGCTATTTAAAAATGCAGCAGGGAACTGAGCATATTTTCAAATTGTTAAAGATAAAAGGTGACTGTGAAATGGGAATGAGTGTTTAATTACCGTAACTTTAAAAATTTGCATATTTAGATACGTGTAGATGAATGGACTCTTATATGCATACATAGACAAAATAGACAGACAGACAGATATGCAGACAGACAGACAAATCGATTGACAGATAGATAAATTAACAAGTGGATACGTAGAGGAAGACATTGAAAGGTATTTAACAGGTGTTTGCTAAGCTCGCTCAATACTAAGTGCATGTAAACCTTACTGAATACACGAATTAAAAGAATAACGCACTAAGATGCATATCTGTATATGGACGCTGATCCCATGACCTTGTTCAGTCGAGAACTGAAAATTGGCGATAATACGATTACTGTGTTCTGTGTTTCTCCTTGTTTCTCACCCAGAAATGAACAGTCCATGCTAGACGTCCTCACACGTGTTTCCATTGACATTCGTGACCGACATTATTAGTCGTGTAATCTATGAGAGAGAGAGAGAGAGAGAGAGAGAGAGAGAGAGAGAGAGAGAGAGAGAGAGAGAGAGAGAGAGAGAGAGAGAGAGAGAGAGAGAAGCCGGATTGGTAACTCGTCTCCTAACCCTCCGTGATAGTTAGGTTAGGTTACTTTAGGTTATCGCGCACATGACATCCAACACATTTTTGCAGAACTGTGTAAATTAGTTTATTATAATGCCTGAGATCCTGTTTACATTTTTTTCTGTTTCATGTACTAATCCAGGTTTGTGTTTAGTGGCATGAAAAGAGTAAAATAACTGCTTTTTGGCCATAAACATATGATACTTACATCATCAGTGCGTTTTATATATATATATATATATATATATATATATATATATATATATATATATATATATATATATATATATATATATATATATATATATATATATATATATATATATATGTGTGTGTGTGTGTGTGTGTGTGTGTGTGTGTGTGTGTGTGTGTGTGTGTGTGTGTGTGTGTGTGTTGAGACGCTTTACTAGAAGTGTGTTAAAGATATCCTGAAGTGTTAGAAAAAAAAAAAATGCTCGCCAAGGACAGGCATCGCCTCTGGCGAGGATCACACCAATTACGTTGATGGGTGGCTACATCTCGCTCTTACCGGCAGCAATGTTGCACGTATCTAGCTTGCGTAGTATGGATTATATATATATATATATATATATATATATATATATATATATATATATATATATATATATATATATATATATATATATATATATATATATATATATATATATATATATATATATATATATATACATATATATATATCAACGTTTATGAAATAAAAAGTTATGAAATGCAACTACGTAGCTACAGACGGCCATTAAAAATGCCCAATGTTGCATCACCCAGCTGTACAATACAATACTCTAAGGACACAACAACCCGACACTTTCATGTGAAAAATATCTAGAAAGAAATGTCCCTGGGAATAATTTCACGGTTTTCACACAGCGGTTGTAAGGGTCTTAATTTGTGGACAAATGCTACCAGCACCCGGTCATGACAGCAACGAGCACACGTTTCGCCCAGATTAGTACAGCGTAGGTCTTCAATAAACGCTTGGGTCGACCGTTACAGACACTCGCACGTTCTGTGACATGAATATGACAGCAGGAGGAAAGTTCTAGACTCGAAACTGAGGTAACGGTCTCAAAGTTACCCTTGCTAACTTTTTCTGACTAAAGATTCACAGCATCTTCACTAATGGATTGAGGCAAATCAATCCATAGGACCTTTGAATTCTAGACTTTATTATTTATGAATAATTAGAAGGATATGTTAATATATGAATGGCCGATGACTTCATAATACGAGTCGTGTGGATAATGCACACAAGCGGAGACTATGCATTAAGATTTCTAATGGAATTACTGTACAAAAACTTACTTTACAAAACTATATATACATATATGGTTGTGGACACTCCATTACTTTTTATTGATGGCTTCCTATAATGCTTTACTCACGGTTTGCTCTCACTGTGGGTTGCCTTTCTTACCTCTTCCGTCCGCCAGTTGTGTTGTTGCCTCGTACAACTTCCCCCGAACTGTTCCTAGACACATAACTTAACCCTCATGGTGGCGGCAGAGGTGAAAGTGTTGCTCTGCTTTCTTTCCAATTTCCCCACCAGTATCCTTGGCTATTTTTTTCCTGCACTTATAATAAATACGATACATTTTCTTTATAAGGTCAAAACATGCCACTCGGAAGACCGGTATACTATTACTGAGAATTTATGAAGTATGAGATGGCACCAGACCAAAACAGCGAGCGACTATGCGGAAAATAAATGTGTTGTTATGCATCAGGTTACTCTCTGCAGTGAAATTCAACATAATCTGGTATTACTAACGAGCAGTCAAGGACGCAGGAGAGACAGAAAGAGTTAGTATCGCTATTACCTGCAGCAAGAAGCAAGGGCAGGAGGTCGGTGCACTCATTACTGGTTGTGATTCATCCCATATAACTTGTACATCATCCTTATCATCACCAATCTTCACCTCCTCATCATCATTATCATCACCCTCCACTTCCTTCTCATCTTTACCATTACAATCCTTATTATCATCATAATCAGCATCACCCTCTTCATCATCACCATCACCCATGTCATCATCATTATCATCATCCTCACCATCACCGTCCTCCTCCTCCTCCTCCTCCTCCTCCTTCTAATCATCATCATCATCATCACGAAGAAATACCATAGAGACCAAACGGCGAAAAAAAAATAAATAAATAAAAATGACCTCATCCTCTACTCATTGTTACCATTTTACATATAAAGAATAAAAGTACAAAAACGCCCCGATTACTTACATATTATTTACAGTTCTTCTTATATCCGGTGTGCGTGACCTTTGCCCCGAATCTCTGCAGTGCTAAGAAGGTGCGCTTCCCATCCTCGCTCTATTTTATGGCTTATACTAGTAATTGCCCGGGTTTCCGCTGCGGTAGTCGGTCTCACGCCCATCTTCCCTCTGGGGCCGCGGCCAGGCAAAGGGCGTCCATTAAACGATTCTTTGAAAGGTGACAGGGAAAGGCGGGGAGGATCACGTGGGTTGTAAAGGAAAGGAATGGAGGTGGTGGTGACGGGGAGCTGGAAAAGGAAAATGAAAGAAGAAAAAGAAGGTATGTTTGAGGTCAAGGCCATGAACTTAGGAGACTTGAAAGGAAGGGGCGGCCTCGGAGGAAGGCATAAAGAAAGGAACACCGGGGCATGGATACCTGGAAGAGGGAACGAGGAACTTTGAGTCTTCCTCTAAATGTAGAGATGGTTAGGAGGGTCGCGTGCGTGAGTGAGAGAAGGAAGGCGAGCTGCATCCAAGATTTGGCCTCTCCCTGCCTCACCTCCACTCATGCCCAACCACCATGAGGAGGGTAAAGGATTCCGGCATCCTGAGAGACGAGGCAACTCAAGCAGAACACCTTGGAATAAGTGGAACAGTCTGATAATAAAAAAAAAAAATGAGAAGTGCCATGAAAAGGAGAGAGTTGCAGTTACGTTGGTGCAGTCTTTTCCTGCTCACTTTTCCCAGTTTTACGGAGAACAAGTTATTTTTACATTCCGTTTGTCAGTAATCGTTGTCGGGGCCATTATTATCATTATCAGTATTAACATCAAGTGATTCACCGTGCAGTCTAAAAATACTAAACTATAGCTAATATATATATATATATATATATATATATATATATATATATATATATATATATATATATATATATATATATATATATATATATATATATATATATATATATATATATATATATATATATATATATATATACTCGTATATATATATATATATATATATATATATATATATATTTTTTTTTTTTTTTTTTTTTTTTTTTTTCCTCTTGATTATTTTTTTTATTATGACGATAAACAGCGTGTGGGGATAGACAAGTCATTTTACGGCAATGTTTTCTTTGTTAAATGTTGTTCACAAAATTCATATAAATGTCATACCATGGCAATGAATATATAATGAGTAGATCAGAAAACACTGTTGAAAAAATATGGATATAATTATTATCATTTAATGTCATCAGATTGCTTTTGGCTGTATTTAGGTAAGTGCTACACAGCTACATGGAAATAGGTGTTTTTATACAGTGACTGCCGCGTATAGACCTGGCCGCTTCTTGCAACTTCCCTTATTTTCTTGTCTTCTAATGCTCTAAAATTTATTAAAGAAAGCCACTGCAAACCAAACATATGTATTACTTTCACTTTCGCCAAAAATGTTCTTCGCAAAGCGATGCATCAGGGAGCTGCAGCCCAAAGCCTCCCGTTGAAAATGTAATCCCGTCATGTGTGGATTATTTTCCAGTAGATGGCAGCATCATTACCGCAGACAACAGTCATTATCACACTTCATGTTAATAGCTCATCATAAACACTGCCCCCTTCACTTACCCGAAGGTCAAACATTGACGCAAAAAAAATCACGTCAGCTGATGGAGAGTTTCGTTGAAGTTTCCTTTGTTAGTCGTCGCGATGCACTATGGGGGTTTTTATAGCCATGTTATTTTTACTTTGCTGTTTTTCCTCGTAAGTTTTCTTGCCGGTCTATTATTGATCGTAATGCCCCACTGGTAAACGGCAACACTCCTTTGAAGTTTGGGAGAAAATTCGATGGTCACGGAAGTTTTATGAATATATGAGCCACTTTCACCCTTTACTGTTTCCTATTTACCTTCAGAGCGCGCCCACACGTGTCTCCGAGCAATTGCTGCCATTACATAAATGACAAAGTAATTAATTAATATATGGCATGTTCAGAACACATTTGTCGGTAACACTGACTGAAGACCTGCGGCCAACTCTGGTATTGACGAGGCGATGGTTTAGTGCGTCAGCGTACACTTATTGTTTCACCTTTGCCGCTGAAACCGTGAAAATATTGCTGATACCTGCCTAAATTGTGTTGTGTAAGTGTGTCCATGCTTAGTGGAAGCTGATCAAACATCATTGTTTGAAGGCATGAGTGAATGCATCCTTTCAGCTCTTTTCTTCTTTTTTATCCTTATTTGCCAGATGATTAAACCATCTTTATTTTTATGCCATCCGAACACCTATCTCATCGTTCATATTATGCAATGGACAACCTTTCTCACGTCTGTAACATTCACCTTGCCTTGTAACAATTGTCAGCAATAGTAATTTCTCCGCCACTCATAATGTATACACTGGAGTAATCACTTCGTCTTTTGTACCGCCACGCAATTACTCACGCAAGGTGTTTTGAAAGGCATGAGAGACGCGACGCACTTTCACAATCCGACACCCTTTGTTCAGTCAATATACATGTCCTTCATTCACTCACAGGGACCTTTTATTTCCTACACATGTCTCGCATTCCATTCACGCTGTCCATGTGGAATGATCTCTTGCAAACGTGGCAGGAAGGGTGGAGTATAAAGCTCTTTCACTTCATCTAAAAGTCCTTGTCTCTCTGAATCTCTCTTTCCTTTAATCCTCATGGTATCTTCTGTCTTGTGTCCCCCTCCTTCTGCACCGCCTGTTACTGACATTGCTCTGAATTGGGTGCTCTCTTCCCTTCCCTGCTGCCACAAGGGAGAGTGATTTGAGCAGACTTTGCACACTTTTCCGTTCCGCCTTGGGCCAACCTCCTGACGCAGAGACTTGACCAGCATCATCGTGGCAGTCTCTCTCTCTCTCTCTCTCTCTCTCTCTCTCTCTCTCTCTCTCTCTCTCTCTCTCTCTCTCTCTCTCTCTCTCTCTCTCTCTCTCTCTCTCTCTCTCTCGTGCCCCGTAATAGAATATTTCTCTTGTCCCCTCTCGTTAATGTTGCTGCTGTTGTTGTTTTTGATGGTGATGATGGTGGTGGTGGTGGTGGTAGCGGTATTGCTGTTGTTGTTGGTTGTTGTTGTTGTTGTTCTTCTTCTTCTTCTTTCTTCTTCCTTTTTCTTTCTTCTTCTTCTTTTCTTCTTCTTCTTCTTCTTCTTTTTTTCTTCTTTATCTTCATATTCATTTTCATTTTCATTTTCATCATCATCACCATCATCATCATCTTCTTCTTCTTCTTCTTCTTCTTCTTCTTCTTCTTCTTCTTCTTCTTCTTCTTCTTCTTCTTCTTCCTCTTCTTCTTCTTCTTGCCGCAAAGTCTGCCAAACAGCACAAGGTCGTGAGTAAATTGTGCTTAATTGGGTTATGGACACATTTTGTAATAATAATGTAATGTGGATGTTAGACTTCTGTTGTTGGTGATGATTTGCTGATTACTGTTGCTACTGATAATGATAGTAGGAGTGATGGTGGTGGTCCCTCTCTCCTTCTGCTCCTTTTCTTCCACGAAACTCTTCTTCCTTCTCTTCATCATCCTCCTCCTCCATCTAGGTAGCGCCGTCTTCGCTCCACATTTTAATATTGCATCTAAAGTATCCTCGAGCAATACATTCACATTTCCAACGCCACAGTTATTGGAGTCACCTTTTTACCTCGCCTTGCCACAAAGAGAAAATGACTCACAAACACGCACGGGCTCAGTCATGAAATACTAATTTGATAACGTAATAACTAATGACACTGTTCACGGGGCAGTAGTTTTATATCATAAAAACATTAATACCCCTTTTTATTGGAAAGTATGCCTCTCAGTTTGTGAATAAGTATATATATATATATATATATATATATATATATATATATATATATATATATATATATATATATATATATATATATATATATATATATATATATATATATATATATATATATATATATATATATATATATATATATATATATATATACTCGTATATATATATATATATTCTCATTTTTTTTTTTTTTTTTTTCGAAAGCGAGCTGGGGTTTCTCATCACAAGTAACGCATTAGGGGGCGGGACGGGCCTTTGTTGTAGTAATATTTGCAGTCCTGGACTATTTACCGTTTGCTCATTTTCAGTAAAGTTAAACATAGCAAGGATGTATCGGAAACTTACAAGTGCTGACAAGATACCTACCAATTTTCCACGAGGGAACCTTGTGAACGTCATATTTATATTTTCACCAGAATGCCAGCACTTCCTCATAACAACAATCTTTGTAGTTCTTCATAAAATACATCAGCACTAATCTGTTAATTACATCCAACTACTTTATTGATCTAAGCTAAGCCAGTCTATTCAGTGGGGCATTGTGTACCGTGAGGTCTTTTTTTTTCATTTCACAAATCGATTTCTCTTTCTCTTGCGTCCCTCCGCCGTGAGCCGCGTCACCAGTGCTGCGGGGGTCACAAGACAAACACTGGGGCCAAGGGAAAAAAAAAAAAAAAGTGTTTTGCAAGGTTGGAAGGTTGGCTGGCCTTGAGGTGTTATGATGTCACATGTGTCTTGTCGCGCCCTCTCTTTTCCTTCCTTTCTTCTCCATTCTTCCACTCCTTACTTTCCCTCCTTCTTTCCCCACCTTTCTTCTCCCCTCTTCCTCCACTGTCTTCCTTCTCTCTTTCCATTCATTTTTTTTTTCCATTCTTTCATCCCCTCCCTTTCCTCTCTCTTCTTCTGCCCTTCTTCATTCTTTCCTTCCCTATCTTTCCTTCCTCTTTCCCTGCCTTTCGTTTTCCCTCTTTCCCTTCCTTTCTTTTCCCATTTTTCCCTCCTTATCTTCCCTCTCCCTTTTCCTGCCTTTCTTCCTTCTCTTTCCTTCCCTACCTTCCCTCTCCCCGCTTTGTCTCCTTGCCTTCTTTCACTCTTTCTCTGCCTTTCATCTCTTTTTTTTTCATCCTTTCCCTCCCTTAGTTCCTCTCTCTCTCATCTTCCCTCCACCCTTCTTACCTTCTCCCTTTCCTCGTTCCCCCCATCCCTGCCGCAGCTTGGACGCTTTGGCCAGCAACTAGACTGCTAGCGAAGAGAGATGAGCGTGTGGAGGAGTGGTTCTGTTGTCTACTGCCGACTCTGCTGGTCTGGGGTCTTGGATCTCCATGGTGAAGGTGACAAAGGTTGAATAATTGCCCGCTACATTCGTCCTTTTCATCTTTTTACAAGTTTCCGGATTTTTTTTTTATTTGTAACTTTTTTTTTTCCTCTTAGTCCACCTGCCGTTTGTCTTATCAAAAGACTTGCCAGCCGTAATCCATAAAAGCCTTTTGTTGGTGTGTTTTCTTTCCGTCGTCTTGCTGCCTTGCCTTACACACACTCTCTCTCTCTCTCTCTCTCTCTCTCTCTCTCTCTCTCTCTCTCTCTCTCTCTCTCTCTCTACTGTATTTATACCTTCTTTCTTGTCCCCTTTTTCTTTCTTTGGGGTTTTAATTTAGGATTTGTTTCCTCTAGAGTTTGTTTCCTCTTTCCCTTAACTTTCCGATGTTTCTTTTTTTCGGTTTTTCTTTTCCATTTTCTTCTTTCTCTCCTTTTTCCTTCCTTCCATGTTTTTTTTCTTCCATCCTTCCTTCCTTCTTATCTATCTCCTTTTCCCTAATTTATCTTTTTTCCTTCGCATTTTCCTTCTTTCCCCGTCTTCGTTCCTTCATTCATCCATTCCGTCCTTTCTGCCCTCCTTCTATCGCGAATTCTTCTCCTTCATTTTATATCTTTCTCCTCTTTCCGGTTCTTTACCTCCTTATATTTCTTGCTCATTTTCCTCCATCCATTATTCCTCCCATTCGTCCAATTCCTTCCACCATTTTTTTTCATTATCTTCCTGTGTCCCTCCTCCATTGTGACTTTCCGATTTTTTTTATCACCCTTTTATTCCTTTCTCTCTTTTCTTTATCTTTTTCTTCTCCATTCTTTTCTCCATTTCTTGTGCCTCTTTTTCCGTTTTTTCCTTTTCCGTTTTTCCTTTTCCCTTTTCCCTACTTAGTCAATTAACATTCCTTTTTTTATCCTTTCAGTTCACTATTATTATTCTTTTCTGCCTTTCTTATTATCTTTTCACTTTTTCCCTTTTTAATTTTTTTTTAATCCTTTCATTTCTTTATTATCCTTCTCGACCTCCGCTAACCTTCCCCATTCTTTCCTTCCTTTCTTACTTCCATTGTCCCTTCATGTTTCTTTTTTTTTTGGCCATTCATTTCGCTATTAACCTTCTTCCCTGCCTTTCTTACCATCTTCTCACCCTTTTCCCTTTTTTATCCTTCCAGTTTTCTATTATTATTATTCTCACCTTCCCCCGCCTTTTCTCTTTTTTGCTGCTTTTCTGACTGTCTTCTCTACTCTATCGTCTCCATGTTTTTTTTTTCTTTTAAATTCTTACTTCTCCATCATTCTTCTCACCCTCCGCTAACCTCGCTTCTTTCCCGTCTTTCTTCCTCGTCGTGGCCATTACGTTTCCAGGAGGAGTTTAGGACCTCGAAGGGATCAACTCTCGCCTAAAGAAGTGGACGCACCGCACATATGTTTCCACCAAGACAGTTGTTGCGTTTTTTTCCTCCCGCAACGCTCAGCAGACAGCCCTGCCCTGATTGGCGGACTGATAGTGACGTCATGCGCATGTTATCTTGCGCACTAACCTTACTCAAGTCTCGTGTTTATTCTTTTTTTACTTTTTTGGAAGGGATGGGAAGTGTGAGGTGGTTCATATTCTTATCTTATGATTTGAGGACATGCAAAGTTAAAGGGAGGACGTGATGTAGGGTAAACACACACACACACACACACACACACTCACACACACACACACACACACACACACACACACACACACACACACACACACGTCACTGCCATGTATCATCAATAATTGCGGGCGGTGCTTGCCAAACATCACACAACATGAACGTCACCTCGTGAAGCGATGAATATAACCAGAGCCTCCCTCCAGTCAGCGTCCGCCACTTGACCCTGACATTTGGCCCTAGGAGGAGGAGGAGGAGGAGGAGGAGGAGGAGGAAGAAGAAGAAGAAGAAGAAGAAGAAGAAGAAGAAGAAGAAGAAGAAGAGTTACAACAGTTTGCTATTCCCTGACCCTATTAAATGGCGTGTGCTTGCCCGCTGGAGGTTCTTCCCTTTAACATATGACTTATGCTTTTATTTATGCATGCGTGTGGGTGCTGATTCGTTCGTTTCCCCTGGACGGACTTGGAAACGGAAACACAGAGAGGGACGTAAGGACAAGCAGACAGATACACGACCAGTGGCGAAAAAAAAAAGGAATCGAAAACAGAATGACAAGGGAAGGAAAGGCTGGTAGGGAAAGTGATAGATAGATAGATAGATAGATAGATAGATAGATAGATAGATATTATATTGACCACAATATTCTGCGTAATTTCAATGATTACCTAAATTTGGGTCCAGCAAAGTACATATTGCCACATAAAACATACTTTCGCAATATACATCATACCAGGGACAAACACATGGAACACAAGACAACTTAACACACACACTGAGCATAGAAACGAGGAACACATGACATACATAATAAACACTTAGAAATGTAAAACAGTTATATATGAAAACGAAGAAGCGAGAAGTACAGAGGTAGAAAATTGGGCATAGGCAAAAATTTTGTGTTTCCTTGACGTTCATTTACGTCTCATTGGCCCCTTATCCTGTCCTGTGTGATGTTCCTTATCCCGAGACACAAGGCCACTGTGACATACGTGTTCCCACAGTTTACCATCCCTAGGTTTCCCCAGATACCTATTTATCAACCAACCCAAAGGAAGGATGAACAACTGGGTGAGATATGGACTGACTGCCTCAGCCTGGATTCGAACTGGGGCCCAAGGATTCTCAGGCACACTTAGCCACTGCACCACGCGAACGCTATGAAAAATTGGTGGAGGAAGGAAAAGCGGCTAGAGGGGGAAACGAAATGGAGAAGATAAATAAGACAGGAAAGCGTAGGAGTTTTGTAGACCAGCGGGAAAATGAGAAAGAAAAGTTTTCTGCTACCCGGCATCTGCCAGTGTGGTGTGTCATATTAGCGATGTGTTAAATACCTTGATCCGACTCATCTTTATGGTAGGTAAAGGTGAGGAGAGGAAGGGAATGGTGAGGAACGTAATGGTAGGAGAGGAGTAGATAAAGCGGAGAGGATACAGAAAGGGAAATACAATGCGAAAGATAAAAATGTAAGAAGGGTAAAAGGAAAAAAAGGAAAGAGATAAGAATAAGAGGAAAGGGAAGAAAAGGAAGGATATGATATAATATAATTAGGTAAAGGAAAGAAAAGGAAGGAGGTAATACCAATAAAATGGGATAGGATAAACGAAGAGAAAAGTTATGTATAAAGCAAAGACATAGAGAGGAAAGGACAAAGAGTTGGAGAAGGAAAGAGAAGTAGAGAAAGGAATAGACGAGACAAGATAAAGGAAGAGAAACGAAGTATAAAATACGCATGATAGTGGATCAAAGGGGGGGTGGAGTGATGGTGGAATTAAGTTGTTCCAGATATTGACGCACTACGTAACGTAAAGACCGTAGCCAGGTAAGGGCAGGTATTGCTTCCACTCCGACGAGCCGAAGGCTTTGTTGTCTTTTGTCATCTGCTTTCATGTTTTGCTTCTCTCTTTGCGATTAGTATTATTGCGTTAAATCTTTTATTGATATTGGGGCTTGTTTTTTTTTTCCCAAATTTCATTTATATGTCACAGTGACGTCCAGCGATTGTGGTTCGTATTCCCGCTAGTGTTGTATGGTTATTACGACTGTGTTTATTATTATTTTTTATGACATTTTAATGCTATTGTTATGACCTGTTACTATTATTACATGTTATGCATCTACATATGTACTGTTAGTGCACTATTAGTGTACTATTATTAATAGCTGTTGGTCGTATCGCATGTGCCGTGGCGATGTGTCACGGTACTAAGCTGTATTACTAACTCTGACCCTGTTTTCTTTGCAGTGGTGCAGGCGTGGCTGGAGCCGCGGCAGTCATGGTGACGGCAGCGGCTAGGGCCACGCGCGGACTCCCGAAGGTTGCAAGCACCGCGCGGGCCGCCTCAGCTTGACCATAACACTTTGACCACCACTCCAGCAGCCATGTACAACGCCAGCACAGAACCGCCATTCCCTGCAGCGGTGCTCACATCCCTCGCCCCGCACGCCTCCTCCACCCTCGCCCCGCTCCTGGAGTCAGCCGCGCCATCCTTAGGGAACCTGACCGACGATGGCCCGGAGGAGGTTCACGAATACGCGCCGTTCCTGGCCGTGTCCCGGTTCGTGGTGCAGCTGGTGCTGGTGCCGCTGGTGCTGGTGGTGGGCGTGTTGGGCAACAGCGTCACCATCATAGTGCTCACCCGCCGCCAGATGAGATCGTCGACCAACTTTTACCTCACCGCGCTGGCCATCTCCGACCTGCTGTACTTGGTCTTTATCTTCTCACTCTCCATCCGCCACCACCCCGGCATGAACCAGCCCCACCACTGGTTCTACTGGCACTACTTCCGCTACGCCCTGTGGCTCGCCGACGCCTCCAGTGAGTAATGTGTCTCGTGCCATATTTATAGAAGCAGCAGCACGCGTGGTAGTCGTAATGGTAGCAGTAGCGGTAGTAGTGGTAGCGGGTGAGGAGCATCAATCATTATTATCCCGGAGTTAAGGTCACAACATTTCTCGCAATATGTCTTTAGGGTCTTACCACAGACAACCTTCAGTGTTCATGTGGGGAATACTGAGCGTGAGGCGTGAGCTGCTTCCCCTCGTAATGGAATCTTGGTGGCATAAAAAAGAAAAAGCTTGTAGGGAAGGAAGGCGACGTGAGAGGAGTGCCCAAGAGTAAGGAAGGATGGAAGGAGGCGAAGGAGGGAAGGAAAATGGACGAATGAAGCTACTAGAAGGGGAAACTGCGACGGGAAACAGTGGGGAAAAAAAAGTTTAAAGTATTTTGGGGCGATTTCAAAACTTTCCAGCCGAAAAAATTGTCTGTTTGTGATGTTTTAGTTGAATGGTAACAGTGTTGGTGGTGGGTAGAATAAAAAATAAATTGTGTAAAGTTTCTCTATAGCGAGTCAGACACCTGTGTAATATCAGTTCCAGGTGTATCGGATTATATACACCGAGGGGAGTGTGGGAATGGCTGCTACTTACTCGTATTTATGGTTAGTTGGACACGAATAAGTATAAATTACATGCTCAAGTAGGAACGCGAGGGAGCGGCGGGAGGACCTGAACGGCTGACTCAACGATTCCGTGAGTGATTGCTTGAGAAAAAAAAAGAAAAAAATGGATTCGTTCATTTATGTGGGATTCTCCTACTTCGTATCAGTAGTTAATCAATTGATTTTACTCTCTCTCTCTCTCTCTCTCTCTCTCTCTCTCTCTCTCACACACACACAACACACACACACACACACACACACACACACACACACACACACACACACACCTCGAGGACAGACACAAGCTGATCATTATAAGTTTTGGTGCAAGTGTAACCCCGAGGAGAGGAAGACCTGAACGTGAAGAGTCCGTATCTAGTAATTCTAGCGCGCGTGTTTGTGTGTATGTGTGTGTGTGTGTGTGTGTGTGTGTGTGTGTGTGTGTGTGTGTGTGTGTGTGTGTGTGTGTGTGAGTGTGTGTGCGTGTGTGTGCGGTTCTCTGTCAGTCTGCTGTCCTCCGAAGCTGCCAGTGACGGTTTCATATCCTCGTTAATATCAAGGTGTAGGTGTTGTATTGGCCATGAAGTGCGTATGAAGTGCACTGGACAGGTGCAGAGATATGGATGATTGCACTGATTTTTTGACACGTGGAGGTGTGTGTGTGTGTGTGTGTGTGTGTGTGTGTGTGTGTGTGTGTGTGTGTGTGTGTGTGTGTGTGTGTGTGTGTGTGTGATGCGCAACACTCACGCTCCACAAAACTTTCTCCTTCTTTTATACTACCTTTGTTTTTCATGCTTTCTTATTGATATTACATTTTTCCAGTGCAGGTTATTTGACCAAAGCCCAGAAGCACTGTGATGTCTCCTATCAACCCTTCCTTCTCCTTTTTCTTCACGCATTACCATTTAAACATTTAGTGTGTGCAATGGAGGGCCGTTAGTGGAAAAATACCTTTCCTCTTTGTTACTCAATTTAATTCACCATCCTGCAGTAACACGCAGTCCGTACTCCACGACCTCCTTTTACTCTTAGTCCTGCACACATGCGTTTTCCTGCTTTCGGTGCCATTTACGTTTTCTGAGAACCAGGGGAGCCTCTTATAATCCCGTGAGAATCTCCAAGGCTCGGGCCAGAAAGGATTATGGCCTGTTTGAGAACGAGTGACTATTTTTAGCACCCTAAGCTCGGGTATTTTGGGATTGCGGCGTTCGGTCAGCTGCGTTGCTAATCCGGTCTTCTTTCGTCATTAATTTGGCGATTAGTGCCCCGAGAGGTTTTCCGCACTATGAAGGACATATATTTTCCCTTCTCAGCGACATTTCGTGACCAAGTGACCTTCGTACAATTTAAAAACTATCGTATGTTTTTTTATTATTATTATTTTTTTTTTTTCGTTTTTGTCAAGGGATCTATTGGACGACAGATGAAAAATGACACCAATAAAAGCGTCGTACTCCTTTCTGTAATTGCTGTACATCCAACATCAGTGAAATGGAGATAAATGGCATTTATTTTATTTATTTTATTTTTATTTTATTTTTATTTATTTATTTTATTTTTTTTTTGCTAGGCTCAGGATAGGGAAGGGGAGCCAGATGGATGAGAGAAAGTAAGACAAGGCGATGGGGAGGAAGGGTGGTTTGTACGTGAGAGGAGACAGAGGAGGGAAGTTAGGGAAGGGTAGGGAGGAAAGGAAAGTTAAGAGGAGTGAAGGCGGGAAAGTTGGTAATGGAAGGAAGAAAAGTAGGTAGGTGCTGCCCCCTCCTTGTTTGCGCTGAATATCGGCGAACTTGCCTGAAACCGCCGCGATATCCTGTCTGAGGGGTGTTAAATGGATACCGGCCGGCCATTGTGCGGTGTGGACCAGTGAGGTGATCCATCTTGTGTGTTTGTCTGCTTTCACATACACGCAAATAGACACATGTACACACACTCTCTCTCTCTCTCTCTCTCTCTCTCTCTCTCTCTCTCTCTCTCTCTCTCTCTCTCTCTCTCTCTCTCTCATCTCTCTCTCTCTCTCTCTCTCGTAGTACTCTCAAATAAATATTCACGTCAGCGAGCACTGGGAATCAAGGTTGTCGAGGCACTGCTGCTGGTCACTAGCTGCGGGCGACAAAAACAACTTGATTCTAGTTAAGACAAAAAGGAAACGTGCCGACGAAGAAAGGAAGTAAATATTATAACGTGGTGAAAACCTTATGTGCCTGTACGCATGTGTGTGTGTGTGTGGGTTGGAAGATGGGTGGCATGGCGTTTGACGTTGCGTGGTGTGTGATGTGACGTGAGGCAGTGTTGTGTGGCGTGACGTGACGGTGCGTGGAGGGGCGTGGCGAGGCGTAGCTTGGTACAGTACTGAGATGGCGCTTCTTTGTGTTGTATGTTAGTAATTAACGAAGGGAGCGAGGGAGTTTGTCCTGTGTGTGCCTTACTTTCTTATCATGGTTACTGTTGGGAATATTAATGTACAGAACGTCGAAAGAAACGGGAAATGACGACGTTTTGTTTTATTTTCTTCTTCCTCCTCCATTTAATTTCAAGTCGTGTTTACTCGAAAAATAGTGAAATATAAACTGTATAAAAAATAAGAAATATTTCAGTTTACTTTGGATATTTGATGCACGTACATTTTTAGCTGTTATCACGGACTTGTAAGTTGTGTGTATACGTATTTATATATTTTCTCTCTTTTTCATGAGCACTGCACCTTCCAGAGACCAAGGCTGCCTTACACACACACACACACACACATCACACACACACACACACACACACACACACACACACAAGAAGGAAAACTCAACAACTCAGCTAACAGGACCCACATCTGAAGCAAAGTTCTCCCACGTTCTGCGTCCTGCCTTTCATACGAGCGTAACGCCAACACTTGAACGACCTGTTCATGGCGTGCTGGAGAACACTGTACATCGTTGCTGGTGGTTATCCCAGGTTTTCCCCTTTCCATGCCTCGCACCAATGGACTTCCCTGTAATCTGTATTTGTTTTCAATTACTCTAGTCGAGAAATTGTATTGGTTTTGCTAGCGTTAAGGCAGTTTTAGAAGACGAGGGTTGGTAGGAGCGCCAGTGTATAAAAGAGAAGTGTGTGCTCAGAAAGCAGGAAAAGACAAAAAAAAAGGGAAAGAAAAGCACTGTGAAAACGTTGGGGAAGGGAGGAAAGAGAAGAGAGCAAGGGAAGGAAACCAACCTGGAAAATTCAATAGGAATGGCAAAGGAAGGAGAATCATAAAGAAAATAGATAAGAGAGCAAGAAATAGGAGGAAATGAAAGAGAAAGGGACTTAATAAGAGGAAGGGAGGGAAGAGGAATCCTTGAGGAATGCTTGAGGCGATGAGTGTACTTGTCTTTGAGCTGTGGAGAGGAGGTGGAGGTGATGTGTAAACGTGATCACCTCCTCCTCCTCCTCCTCCTCCTCCTCCTCCTCCTCCTCCTTCTTCTCCTCCTCCTCCTCCTCCTCCTCCTCCTCCTCCTCCTCTTTCTCCTTCTCCTCTTCCTCCTATTCCACCACCACCACCACTGCTTTCTCTCTCTCTCTCTCTTCTCGCAAATATTGATCACCTCAGGGGCTGGGAGGTGAAAGGGTCGACTGTGGTAGCATTTAATCTATTGACACCGCCACCTTGAATGAAGAGGATGAGAGTGAGGACGAGAAGATGAGTAGGAGGAGGAAGAAGAGGAGCCGAGAGGAGTGAAAATAACCTGGTTGACAACAGAGTAAAAATACGAAGTGATAAAGTGTTGCGATATTTTGAAAGGTGAAGAGATTGGCAGGATTATCACGCGTTAGAGAGAGAGAGAGAGAGAGAGAGAGAGAGAGAGAGAGAGAGAGAGAGAGAGAGAGAGAGAGAGAGAGAGAGAGAGAGAGAGAGAAGAATATACTACCCCGCAACACCACACGCTTTAATAATAAAAGAGGGAAGAAGGAGAAAATGGCGAACAAGGACAAGAATGATAAAGCAGCAGTAAAAGAATAAGATACAAAAAGAACAGAATAAACAGAATACGGAAGTTTCAACCTCAGCCTTTTCTGAAATTCGTAAACCCATTTTTGGTGTGTGGAAGGAGTAGGATATTCAGAGTTTTTGAATAACGCGGCATCTTCGTAAGTCTCCCCTTCGCGTGGAGTTTCGGCTTTAAAAAGGAGGAGCGGGCTGCGTCCATGTCGGTAGGACTCCAAAAAGACGCGGGAAGCGGAATAAAGGAAGGGCGGAAGGGAGAGAGAGGAAGAGGGGTGGGGGGCGAATAGTCAGGAGAGCGGAGTAAGGCAGGAAAACGAGAAATAAAGAACAGAGCCAGAGGGAAGAGGAGGAGGAGGAGAAGGAATGTGGTGCGAAACGAGAGAAGGTAGGAAGACGGGACGAAGGAGGGAGAATGAGGAAAGAAAGTAGTAAGGAGCTGATGAAGGAAAGACAATAGGAAGTAAGTAGGGTAAAGTGCGGAGGGAGAAGAGAAATTAGGTACGAAATATGAGGAAGGAAGAGGGGAGGAGGAAGATTGGGAAAAAAAAAGACAGTAGTAAGGAGCTGATAAAGGAAAGAAAAAAGAAAGTAAAGAGGGGAAGAAGCGGAGGAGAAAGATAAATGAGGTACGGAAGAAGAGAAGGAAGGAAGGAAGGAAGGAAGGAAAGGAAAGGAAAGGGGGGAGGCAAAACGAACGCAAGGAGAGGAGGAAGAAGAGGGCAAGGAAAGGAGCCGAGAGGAACGAATGGAGATAAGAAAGGAAAGAATGAAGAAAGAAAGAAGGAAAGGAGGTTAGACGAAAGAAAGAAAAAAAAAGAGAAGGTGAACGGAAAGAAGCCAAGAGGAACAAATGAAGAGAACCAAAGGAAATGAGGAGGAAAGGAGCCAAAAAAAAGGAAGAAATAGAGACAGGAAAGGAAGGGAGGAAGGAAGGAGGGAATGAGGTAGGAAGGGACTAGTGTGGGAGGGAAGATAGGAGGAAAGAAGGAACCATCAACCGCATCAGGAGAGGCACCGAAAGCTCCAGCCAAGGCCATAACCCAGAGAGAGAGAGAGAGAGAGAGAGAGAGAGAGAGAGAGGAGGACTGATAGACAAAGAGTAAAACAGGGAGGCAGGTAAATGGCATCAACATCCATGAAAGCGGAAGGACAAACGGATAAAAGTGATACAGCTTCTTTTATATCCCTCCTTTCCATCATCCAACCAACAAAGCTCCGTTCTGTCTCTCCTTTCACTGGCCCCCTTCAATCCCTAATACCCGCCTGCTTCTCTCTCTCTCTCTCTCTCTCTCTCTCTCTCTCTCTCTCTCTCTCTCTCTCTCTCTCTCTCTCTCTCTCTCTCTCTCTCTCTCTCTCTCTCTCTCTCTCTCTCTCTCTCTCTCTCTCTCTCTCTCTCTCTCTCTCACTTCCTTTCCTCGTCCTCCTCTTCCTCCTCCTCCTCCTCCTTTTCTCATGCATTTTAACCCTCGTGACTCTATACTCCCCCTCCCCCTTCTCCCCTCCTCTTGCACACTTCATTTCACTTTACCATCAGTGCTCAAGCCTCTCAAATCCAACGCCAGACGCTTCTTGCCCCGAGATCGAGACTTGGAGTGAGGAGAGGCAAGGGAGTAGGAAAGAGAGGAGTGCACGTCCTCTCCCATCCCCTCTCCCAACTCCTCCTCCTCCTCCTCCTCCTCCTCTCCCAACCCTTCCAAACCCACGGCTCGCTAATCAGGGAATTGGTGTGACTAGAAGCTGTTGGTCCATTCACGTGAGCCCTTCATTGAAATAATTCCCAAGTTGTGATGCGATCTGGTTTAATTTCTGCTGTGTCTCATGTCAGCTCCCCAACCCAGCTTAGGGAAAAGGGGGTGTCTGGTCCTCGCCTGCTCCTGTACAGTACAGTCTTGTAAATGTTCGTGGGATAAATCTTTGCAACGGCTCGCAACCTCTGTGTCTTGACTGTTTCTTTTACTTTATTCTTGTCTGTGGGCTTGGTGTTTTATTTGGTGTGTTTGTGTTACTCTTGTTGTTATTGGTGGTGGTGCTGCTACTCCACTCTTTAGCGTCACCACCACCTCTTGTCTTCCTCCTTACTATCACCAAGTATTGTGTCTTTCATCCTTGTTAGCACCACTGTATCACATTCCATCGCTCATTACCGCTCCATGTTCTCATTTTTCTCACTGTTAACTCTATACGCCCTTAAGGACATAAACAGACGATAAGCTCCTTTATACCGTAGTCTGTGGAAAAAACATAAGGATATTAAGGAAACTGCATGAAGCCAGCATACCTACATGTAAAAGTTCCTTTATTAAACATACGTAACTACTTGTATCCACCTGTCATCCCCATCCATAAATACGTCTAATCTCTTAAAAGTCCCTTATTGACTCAGCATTAACAAATTTATAACAGAATCTATTCCATCAATCTGCCACTCTATTTGAGAACCAATTTCTTCCTATCTCCATTTTTAAATTTATCTTTATTAAGAATGAATCCGTTATTTCTTTCTCTAGCCTGATTACTGAGCCGGAGGATTTTGTTTGTCATCCTTGTTATATCTCCTGTAATATTTAAACACCTCTTTCATATATTTTGAATCATTTGCATCAGTCAGTCTTGTGGAATCGAACACCAGGCCTTATTTCGTTATTGCTAGGCCAAGTTTCTGTCAGTCAATCAGTCAGTTACCAGTCAATCAATTAAACATTCACCAGTCAGTCAATTAAAGACACCATTGAATCAACCAATTAGTTAAATAGTCATCAGTCACTCATATTTGCCATCCTCCCTTACCATTACCAACGAGTTTCTTCTCCTGCCTTCCAATCTGTTTAACTCTTCTTCTTGACTCTCTCTCTCTCTCTCTCTCTCTCTCTCTCTCTCTCTCTCTCTCTCTCTCTCTCTCTCTCTCTCTCTCTCTCTCTCTCTCTCTCTCTCTCTCTCTCTCTCTCTCTCTCTCTCTCTCTCTCTCTCTCTCTCTCTTTCCTTTACACTCAGCAGTACCGCACTCTCCGGTTTATCTCCTTCACCACCACACTTCCTCCCTTTATCCGTCACAACAAGCACCGCCATGAGTCCCATAATTCTTAGCGCCTTCATCACCCTCTCTCAGAAGAACTCTCTCTCTCTCTCTCTCTCTCTCTCTCTCTCTCTCTCTCTCTCTCTCTCTCTCTCTCTCTCTCTCTCTCTCTCTCTCTCTCTCTCTCTCTCTCTCTCTCTCTCTCATTGTTGCCATTATTTGCAAGATTTCTCTAGTGTAAATAAAAGGATAGACGGAAAAAACTCAACTAGCATTGTGCATCATTATTATTATTTTTTTTTTAAGTGTGATATGTGATAAACCTTTCATATCTTTCATTTATGCAATGGAGTAGAAAAGAACAAGGGAAAAAAAAAGGAAGGAAGGTAAATATAAGCACTTGCTTTGGATGAAAAAGAAAAAAGAAAAAAACAAAGAACAAGACCGGAAGAGGAAAAGAGAGGAAAAAAAACAAAGGGAAATGCTAGCGAGGCAGAAAAAGAGGAAAAAAAAACAAAACATAAAAGCAAGTAAAGGGAGGGAAATAGAAAGAAAGAAAGAACAAACGAACGAGAGTTTTTGCGTCGCATATAAAAATACAAACATTGAAATATGTGTACTTACCATTTAGCGCCGGACTTAGGCAACAAAGGTCTTTTCCCCGAGCCTCGCAACGCAAAGCACGGTGAAAAGGATTCGCCGACTTACCGACCAGCCTGCATCCTTCTCACAGGTGTTGCTGCAAATGGTTGTGAATGAGTTGCGTTCCTTTTATCTACGTACAGTGTTGGCGAGGAAATAATTTTGCTGGCTGTACGTCAGTTTTTTTTTTCTTGTTTTTTTTTAGTTTTTCTTTCTTTTTTCCGGCTGACTTGTAAACTTTAATACTTTGTACTTCGTGTGGGATATTTTTTTTTTTATGTTTCTGTTTGTTTGTGTGTGTTTGTTTTGTCTGTATATTTATTTGTATGTCTTTGTGTGTTCGTCTCTCTCTCTCTCTCTCTCTCTCTCTCTCTCTCTCTCTCTCTCTCTCTCTCTCTCTCTCTCTCTCTCTCTCTCTCTCTCTCTCTCTCTCTCTCTCTCTCTCTCTCTCTCTCTCTCTCGCTTTCTTACACACACACACACACACACACACACACACACACACACACACACACACACACACACACACACACACACACACGTGTACACACACACACACCAATCCTCCACTAAGATATTTATGTACGAGTATATGAATAATTACGTAGGACACGCTGCCGCTCGACTGCATCTATTATATATATAAACAGACGTAATCAGACAGGGAGGATCACAGAATACTATAACAACAGCAACAAAAATGTATAGTGATCGTCGACCAGTCTATGCCTGCGTAACGTGTGCCAGAGACTTAAAGGTTATGGGTTAGATAGATCTGTAGAGTCTGCGGGAGTCTCTGAGGTACTATTGGGGACATTCTAACTCGGTATAAGAGATCCATAGAATTGAAACAAATTGGCGAACTATTTTGACAGCATAGAAAAGTGTTGAATCCTTAGATAAAACAAAAAAAAATGTTCTGACACACACACACACACACATTCACACTCACAGTTTTTCACTTCCATCACTCAGGCTTACATTAGGTTAGCGTCTTCTCAATAGTATACATTTATTTGAACATTTATTTTTCATTTATCTAAACATTTCCGTCTGACTCAAAGTAAATCGATTTCCACAATAAGTCTTTACAACGTGAGGGAAGCGCTTTCATAACTAACTATATTTTGCCGCGAGTAGCCAAACTTAGAAGTCATTCATCATCTTAAGGCTGCTGACGTGCCTCCCGTGATAGCTCGGTATTTCCTGTCTCTCCCTCGCTGCACGTGTGGGAATGTGTCAGGTGGTTCTGCGGCTTGTGACTCTCATATGCGACTAATGGACATAAAATTTATAAGACAATTAAGCGCTTAACTTTGCTGAAGAACACTCTGTTTCATGAAACTCGTCTTTAATCTTAATCAGATTAGAAAACGCAATTTCCAGAGAGAAAGAGAGAGAGAGAGAGAGAGAGAGAGAGAGAGAGAGAGAGAGAGAGAGAGAGAGAGAGAGAGAGAGAGAGAGAGTGTGTGTGTGTGTGTGTGTCTTCCCTTGATGACTGCCTCCATCCTCCCGAAACTAATCAACTTGGCATTACCGTTTAATTTCCTTGATTTCTGCATCTTGTCGGTCGCCTCGATGGGCCGCTTCGTGTAAGCATTCTTGTCCCTGAGGTGCTGTCAGTGGCGGCGTGGACGTGTGTTCACAGACAACCCTTCCACTAGGAATTCGAATTGTTCCAGTGTCCTCGTGGATTCAGAAATTGTGCTGTTATCTTCACATTCAACATTTTGCGCTTATCTCATGAAAATTAGTGAAAACTCCAGTACCAACTCTTAGGACTTATTGACGCTCGACGGCAGAGAGGTTAGATATCTAAAGTAGTGAAAATAGGGCCGTTCATATTCTGTTCAGAGTTAAATGTTTTTTTTTTTTGTCTGTCTCTCTCTCTCTCTCTCTCTCTCTCTCTCTCTCTCTCTCTCTCTCTCTCTCTCTCTCTCTCTCTCTCTCTCTCTCTCTCTCTCTCTCTCTCTCTCTCTCTCTCTCTCTCTCTCTCTCTCTCTCTCTCTCTCTTCTTCTTTTTTTTATCAGTTAGCCAAAATTCACTAACATACTGCGTAACAATTTGTGTCCATCAGAGCATGTAAAGTTGACCAAGAAGGTGATCTTATACTCTACTAAATATTTCATACAAAAATAAATAAATAAATAAATAAATACACGCAGTACCTCACGACTACCTCAGCCTGGCGCACCTACATTTCTTCCTGGTCTTTGAGGAACTCTGGTTATAAAACAATTGCAAGTCAACATATTAATTTCTCTTTGGTTTACAGGCATGAAATTTAGTGGACCTTATGACACCGCTCCTTTTGGCAATTGTACCTCATGAGATGTTGCTCCGTTAAAATGTCATTATCACCACTAGCTGGGCTCTCTCTCTCTCTCTCTCTCTCTCTCTCTCTCTCTCTCTCTCTCTCTCTCTCTCTCTCTCTCTCTCTCTCTCTCTCTCTCTCTCTCACACACACACACACACACACACACACACACACACACACACACACACACACACACACACACACACACACACACACACACACACACACACACACACACACACACACACACACACACACACACACACACACACACACACACACACACACACACACACGGCCATACTGGAAAAAGAAATTAAATACCTCATCTTCCTCCCGTTCTCATAAAGAGTTTCAAAAGCCTGTGCAAGTGAGAAAAGAAATTAAAAAGTTTTTTTCTGCTTGTGTGTGTGTGTGTGTGTGTGTGTGTGTGTGTGTGTGTGTGTGTGTGTGTGTGTGTGTGTGTGTGTGTGTGTGTGTGTGTGTGTGTGTGTGTGTGTGTGTGTGTGTGTGTGTGTGTGTGTGTGTGTGTGTGTGTGTGTGTGTGTGTGTGTGTGTGTCTGCGTGCTCGCGCGTATGTACCTAGAAAGAGAACTATATACTAATCTGCTTCTGAGAACTCCAAGCGGCTTTTCTTTCCCCATTCCACTCGTTTTACGTTTCTCAGTAATACTCTCCCTAGTTTCCCAAAATGTGAGATACTTTGAAAATTTCGCATTACGGCTCAGTTTCATTGTACATAGGAGTGGTTTCCATTAGACCTGCTCACGACAAAGGCCGCTGTCTGTGGGGCCATCTATCTTCAACAGCCTTCTTACTTTGGCAGATTCTTTGCTTACATTTCAGTCTCAACATCACTGCGTACCGTCGTAAGCAAAAGTATTCGCCCATGTTTCCTTCTCCTGTACGTTATGTTCTCTCAGTTGGTCACGTTTGCATAGGATGGGATGCTGGGAGGGGAGAGAGGACGCGTGTTTTGTTAAGGGGAGGATTAGTGGGACGGAGTAGTGGGCGTTAAGTCGACGGAAGTGTGATGATAATGGCGGAATGGAGGGGTAAACACAGGAGTTAGAACCATAGATGACAGTAATGGTTTTGAATACTCATATTGTGTTCAGCTTTACCTTACTCACCTAATCGAAGAAAGTCAGAGCGAGAGAAGAATGGTATTATTCCAGGTTAGTGTGGTGTAGTGGCAGAGCTTAAATGGGAACAGAGGAATTAGAGGTTGGAGAGGGTAGTGTTTGCCTTATATGCTCATATTTTGTGTTCAGCTTTACCTTATTCAACTTGCCGAAGTGAGTCAGGGAGGTGAGGGCGATATTACTCCAGGAAGAGAGAAATGTTGCTCCACATGCTACAGTGTTTTCCTTGGGTTTGAATTCATGCTGGGAAAATGTGATGGACAGCATTAATTTACACTGTCTGCAGGTAATCCCAGTTTTTTTTAAGGAGTGCTTATGTTAATGCGGTTCCCCGAGCTTTATGGAACTGCAGCTTTAAAATTGCGATAATTTCCTATGGAAGTTTTCGTCAAAACGTTCTGCCACCACTCCCGCGGCCGCTGTTTGCTGTGTAAAGTGATTAGTTGAAGCAACAAAATATAACGCGAAGCGATAAGCCTCCTCTTCACCCACACCTCTCTCCCTCATCCTGCTTTGCTATCTCCTCTACTTCCCACCTACCTTCTCTTTTTCCCCTTCCCACCTCCTCCACACTCGCAATTTCCACTCTCGAGAGAGGTATTAATTTTTCCCTCCACTGAAAGATAATTACTTCATTCTCCGAAACACAACCAGAAACTAAAGTAGCATTACCTCCCGTTATGAAATTGCCTAAATTGCACTTTGCATTAGGGAAAAATGCTCATTGTAATAATGCTCTCATTTTTGCTTTCTCTTCAGACCAACCCCCGTCTTAAACTAAAGGTGGAAGAGCAGACGACGATAGAGTGACATTATTCAGACACGTCAATGCGATGATAGTTTCGAAAGTAAGGCCTCGATAATTCATATAATTTACCAATATTAAAAACTGATTACCCACAACAGTCTGATGCCATCCATAATATTTCTCACAGAAAATCCTCATCATTTACTTGTGCAAATTGGACGTGTGACAGCGCCATACTAAACATACGCCTCATTAATAGGGTGAAATAATTTATTTTTAAAATGCCGTGCTGCCTGCGTGGTTTTGGTCTAGTGCCTGTGTTTATAGTATTTACACGCCTTGCACATTGGTTGTGGGTGCGGGTGATGTGGTAGGATCCTTTTAACAGACATTCTATTTATTGGCAGGCAAGACGTGACAGCCACAGACCTGTTAATCGATGCCAATGGGATAATCTCTAGATATAGACACGATTCCGCGAGTGGCGTTTCAAAATATTCGAAGGGAAACGTGTGATATGATAGTACTTTCTGTAGACATTTAATTCACTGTTTGGTGAGACGGGTCAGCTCCGTACACTGCCTCTCCAAACTGGTGGAAACCTCTCGTGTTTTGATTACTTACTGTATATGCAGTTTCACGACAGCGTTTCAAAATACTTGGAAGGAAACTTGTGGTAGTATGATCACTCTTTTAGTTCAGATTTGAATTATTATTAGGTAAGACACGATAAACTCACTGTGTCGTTTTAAAATACTTAGAAGAAAGTTTATGTTAACATGATATAGTCCTTTTTAGTAGACATTTTACTTATCGTTAGGCAAAACACTATAGCTATAAATTCGCTGAAATTCTTTACTGGAATGACCTTCTTTTTCCTGTTTTACTCAACAGAAATCCAAAAACAACTTGACATAAGCTTTGAAATACGCGGAGGAAAACTTGCTGAAGACGCTCTCAAAACCTGCCGATCTTCCTGAACTAAATTTCAATAACGGGATAAACTCCATCACATTCTAGTCACCGCGAATCCACGAGCAGCTTGACGCACGCTTACAAATACGCGGATGAAAAACTTTTCGGAGGTACGCTGAATACCTGTCGATCTTTCCAAACACATCGGAGTTCCATTCAAGCTATGCAAAAATGCACGAGCGCCGCAGAAACTTTACAGCCGCCCGGTGATGGTTCGCGGAAGCACACCCACGCTAGGGAGACTCTCCTACGTACAGCACACTTGACATGTTCCTGACCTCTGCATTTTTCTACACCACGCCAACCTCCACAATGACAACGTGAAGAGACACTTGAGTTTATGGAAATAGGTGATTGCTATCTACCTACCTACACACGTAAATATATATATATATATATATATATATATATATATATATATATATATATATATATATATATATATATATATATATATATATATATATATATATATATATATATATATATATATATATATATATATATATATATATATATATATATATATATATATATATATATATATATATATATATATATATATATATATATATATATATATATATATATATATATATATATATATATATATATATATATATATATATATATATATATATAACAAATGGTCTATCTACACACCTACCTACCTGTTTACCAACCTACTTGCATACATACATTCTTACATACTTACATACATACATACAGATCCGATAATGTGGAAATCAGTGCAATGAAATCATGCATTTAAATGCATGCATACAGATATGTGAGCATTTGGAAATAGGTGAATAAATTGGTAGTTAAATCATATACATGTAATACAAATACATATATACATTGCACTTCCATTCCAATTCGTAAAACACACACATGCATAAGTACGGAGATAGATACGAACATGTAAGGAATGGATGAATACATAGTTAATCATACTATACATGCCTGATATTCATAGACATACTCGTACATGCATTCACACATTCATAACAACACACGTAAATTCTAAAAAAGAGATTGAGAGATAAAACTATGAAATATGTAAAAGAACAATAGCCAAGACCTCTTTATGCCTTGACATTGAGGCGTTTTCAGGAAATGGTATGTTTTCTCTTAACATTAAAGAGGATGTCGTGAAATGAGAAAATAATGTTCCCTTTTCCTCTTTCACGTCACATACGGCTAAAAAAATCCATTAGATCAGGGAATTTCAACATAAGCGTTCGTCATTTACATTAATTAATATAAAACATGATTGTATTAAACACTTTCTTTTCTTTTTTCGAGTGGTAAGAAAAATGTTTGAAAAGTAGAATATTATCATCACACATCATCTACATGAGATGATGTGACATACTATTATAGCAGTATATTAAACTTTCCTTTTCCTCGTGAGTGATGTATAAACCACAAACCTACGTCAAGTCAACAGATTTCAGTTGGAATCGTGTAGAACTGTTAGGTACACGCAGTATAACTTTTATTTTCAGTAATTCTTTACATGAAAAAAATTATTTTCGTTATTGACATCAAACAGAAATGGCTGGCCTCGATCTTCATCAATCCTAAAGCTTATGAATCATTTCGTAACTACTCACGAATTCCGAAAGGACTTGTGCCCTTTTAAACAAATCCGTTTAGTGGAAGCTGGTAATGAGAGAGAGAGAGAGAGAGAGAGAGAGAGAGAGAGAGAGAGAGAGAGAGAGAGAGAGAGAGAGAGAGAGAGAGGGGGGGGACAGAGAAATTAGAATTGGTTTAAAATATTTACCTAGTTCATAGACACAAGTAGAAGACACCTGATTTTAATTTTTGATTTATTTCTTCATTTCACCAAAATAAGAATAGTAGTAGTAGTAGTAGTAGTAGTAGTAGTAGTAGTAGTAGTAGTAGTAATAGTAGTAGTAGTAGTAGTAGTAATAGTAGTAGTAGTAGTCGTAGTAGTAGTAGCAGTAGTTGTTGTTGTTATTGTTGTTGTTGTTGAGGTAGTAATATAAATGACTGACCGATAACCATTACTGTACCATTACAATAGAAAACTATTTTTTTTTTTTTTCAAACCTCCACGCATGATTGCAGTTTGTCAATACAGTACATTCTCTTTATGAATTGGTTACGACAGTCCAGCTCTCGAAACAACAGTAATAAATATTTACGACTCGATAACACACTAGCAATAAACATAATTTTTCTTCTGAATTACTTATGTTATATCAGAGTGTGTATTTATCTTTACTTTTGTTGCGATTTTATGTATCGCCCTTACTCTTTATGGTATCTAGAAACATATAATTTAACTTTCCATTGTAATCTATAGTAAGAATTATGTAGTTTGTGTGTGTGTGTGTGTGTGTGTGTGGAAATCGTGCCTAGTATCATATAATGATTTATTATTCTTTATCATAGTGTATATTGCCACACTCACACACACACACACACACACACACACACACACACACACACACACACACACACACACATCGAAGCCCAAGGGTCTAATAGAATGCAAATGAGCGACTAACTGCGGTGCGATGGAAACTGTAGAATAATATACGTTGAAAGTAGCGCAATTATTATACATCAAATGAATTCACAGATTGAAATCATTCCCTCTCCCCATCACACACACACACACTACTGAAACGCAGCCGATATAAGCCAAGCTGTTTGCATATAGGTATCGTTCTTGCCTGTCTAGCCTGAAATGGTAGATGGATAGCTGACTGAGGTGAGTGGAGAACGTTGGTGATCTTTGTCCTGTAGATGATGTACATAAGTTCATAATGATGATAATAATGATCTTTGTTCTTTAGACAGACAGCTAAAGATGAGTCGAGAAGGTTGGAGAACATTTTTGTCTTGTAGTTGGTTTATAGAAGCTGATGATGGGATATTTTTTTCTTCTTGTACCAAGAGAAGATGAAAACAAAGACTTGCAAGTAAAAAGAAAACTATATCTAAGCAGCGTTCCGCCTGGAACGGATGAGTTGACCAGGAAATCAAAACAAACAGGACAGTCTAACACAGTCTCTGTCAGTGGCTTCCTTGTGTAAAGCCTCGATCCATTATCGGGTAACATGGCACATCCTCTCCCATTGTTTCAGCTTTTTCTTCATTATCTTCTCAGATCCGTGAAGAATCTATTAGTTGTCACGTTTTGTTATTAAACAGATCAGAGGACTTAATGTTGAGAGAAAACAGAAAACGCAGTGACGGTGAGTGCGGAGGGTGACTCACCTTGTGACCACCACTGTGCTTATTAACTAAGAAACCAGCGAGGGATGCATGCTTCCCTGGCTGGGCAGACACAGACTTCCGCCACCCTGGTTCGGAATAATGCCAGGAATATGTGGAACCATGATTTGTTTTGGAGATTCGCGCTAGATGTAAAGGAACAAAAGGTATTCATTTCTACGTATACTAGGTAAATGCCCTCGAAGACTATTCCGCAGCTATACCGCATGTCTCCTCCTTAACGTTTATATTCCGTTTTATAGGATCCCTGCGTCAAAATTCTAGCTATATCAATTTCATCTATGGCAAAATCTTTTATCTAACATAACAAAATGTAATCTCACCTTCCATGGGGGTCGAAAGCATTATTTTTGGGGGAGATTTTGTGGTTGCTATGTTCGTGGGAGGATACAGTAAACTTTTGCTGGAAACTTACAATATACGTCATTATATATTAATTGTAAACCGAATTCCCAAACGTTTTCGGCGTCTTATTTCAAACAGAGAAAATTACTGGAATTACTGGGTGTGTCATCATGATTCTCTTGATAGTTTAAGGACAAATGTGCATCACCAATGAAAAAAAAAAAAGCGAACATGAGAATCCGACTAATGATCTATGTGGCCTTCGGAAAACAGGCCTTATGAGAACCCAAAGCGTCTTGATACATAGGACCAGGCTGACATCTCCCTTTGCAGTACTAGTAGGCGGCAGTACACCCAGTAGCGTCACATGGCTGGTATACACACTGCTTCAACTGCACAGCCTCACTTGCTATTAGTACATTCAAATCCCAGCCCACTTAATTTGTATTTTTTATTATTATTATTTTAAATTTGAACTATATCGTACTTTGGTTACTTTTACCTTTCATTTTAACATAACTAGATTTTTTTTTTTTACGGAATTGTATATTTTTGCGCCATATGACCTTACTTGTTTGCAGCGCCACGCAAGAAAATTTTTTATCACTTCACTGCCAACTGTACACTCATTAGTACGTCAAGTGGCTGGTATACGCATTACTCGAACTCACTCACTCACTCACGCCCCTGATTTTCTCCACGTCCTCGTTCAGCCAATCAGGTAATCGACCCAGGACGCCCCACCAGTCACGGAATCACCACCTTACTGAGGAGAAATCCAATCGCGTTAGTCCCTCATGAGCCATCTCCAATCGCACTTTCGCGTCTATAAAAGGTTAAAGGCCTCATTATTCTCCGCTGCCTCAAGTGTTATTCCCCTCGCGTGCCGTTGTTCCCCTGCACGTCGGAAATCAGAGGGAAAATATTATGTTTGTGCCACGTCGTTGCCTTCCCTGCCAGCAATGCGAGTTTGCACCGATGGCAAGACGGGAAATGTGACAAAGATTATATATATACTCGGGAAGTAAAAATAATGCTAGCAGTAATAATGGTAGTGATAATACAGGTAGTTTAATGCATCTTTTTCTCTTCTTCCACATATACAGAGGAATCACGAACAAAGACAAAAACACGAACAAAATAGTTTCATAACAGAATACGTATAATAATAGAGCTTAGAAAGGATGGTATGCATGTGTATATTGTATATCCTCATGTATAGCTGGCAGTGGCGGCGGTGGTGGTGGTGGTGTTGGTGGTAAAGGAATATGAGAGGTTAGTGATAACACAGTGAGTGTCGTGGTGGTGGTGGTGAATTTAGAAATCATTTTAAGCAGAATGTTTAGCAGATGTTAGTAATCGTGGCGGTGGTGGTGATGGTGGTAGTACCGGCTGCTCCATATACTGTGTAAGACAAGGGTTGGCAATACTCCCAGTCCCTGCCCTGCCCTGCGTTGTCCCAGCCGTCACCCGTGCCTCAGATGTGCTCCCAAAATTAGATCATTACCGCAGCCACCACTTGCACACAAGCCCCTTTGTCTCTCTGATCCTCGTCCCTGCTCTCTATCTGCCACCTTTTGCTGTTCTCCACATCCTCACCTTTTTCTCCTACTGATCCCCCACTCACCCCAAAAACTATTCCCTTTTTTTCTGTTCTCTTTCCCGTAACCCTTCGTCCCTAAAGGTTTCCTTACGTCATACTATCTTCCTTTTCTAGTCCATCCTTTCTACCTTTTGTCTCCCCAATATGGATTACGTCTTTTTCGAATTATTCTTCCTGTAACACTCCTCTACTACATCTTTTTCCTGCCTTAAACTTTTGCCCCTGCTTCAGTCCATTCCACCTCCTTTGACCCTCTATTGCTACAACTTTTCCCTACCTTAAACGCTTACCTTAACCCACTCCTTTTCACTTCTTTCCCTCCTAACCACCTCTTGCATCATCTTAAGTATTTCCTTGAACTGAATCCCGCATGCGCTGCTCGTACTGCACCGCTGCACTCCCACACAGCCACACGCGCCAGTCCCTATGCAATTATTCCTTTTCTTCATTCATGACTTCCCTCGACGTATTTCCACGCCAACGCTCATTTTCAAAGCATGGGTCTGTATGTGTGTTTGGTTGGCGATACCATGGAATCATTTACCGTTGAGTGCAAACTCTTTTTTTTTATCATGAGATCCATGCGTGCCTTTATGACGCAGTTTGTTGTTTTTATGGAGTTTTGAAAATTTGAGGGCTATAATGAAAAATAAATTATTTTGCCATAGTGACGCTAAATATCACCGAGCAGTGATGAATGGCACCATTTTTTCCCCATGTCTGCATTTTGAGTATTTCACGATTTTTCTGGAATGAATCCGCACGCTGTGATCCATTCTGCATGCGTGTGTGTGTGTGTGTGTGTGTGTGTGTGTGTGTGTGTGTGTGTGTGTGTGTGTGTGTGTGTGTGTGTGTGTGTGTGTGTGTGTGTGTGTGTGCGGTGGGGGGATGGAGGGTATGGAACGGGTGTGTGTGGGAAACGGTACATTTGTATGTGGGTGTATTTAAGGGGGGAATTTGCGTAGGTGGGTGTATGCATATTCATCATTCTTCGAAAAATAATTAATAGTTGAATATCTGATAGTGAAAAAGATGAGATTTTTTTAATATATATATATATATATATATATATATATATATATATATATATATATATATATATATATATATATATATATATATATATATATATATATATATATATATATATATATATATATATATATATATATATATACGAGTATATATATATGGGTGGCCGTGCTGTGGCGTCCCCTTCCCCTCTGGTTGCCGTAGTTGATATTGAAAACTTTATATCCTAAACTCTGTCATACTTACCTAGGCAGTGCACGCGTGAGGAGCGGAAAAGGACCCTCTTGGCGGCAAAAGGTGCAGACCACACACCCACACACCCGACAGTCCTCACTTCGACCAGAGGAAAGGCAACACAGCAGAGCCACCGGATAAACTTTATAAGGGCGGGTATTAACCTTTGAGGCACACAGACGTTCTCATATACTAACACCCCACCATCCACGCCCACACTCCCTCCTAACCTTACGTCCCTGTCTACTTTACTGTCTCCCCACATCCTTTTATTTACCTCCTCGCCTCATTTTGGCCACGTGTGCGTGTGTGTGTGTACGTGTGTCGGTTTGTTGCGTGGGAGGGAGAAGGTTATAAGTGTGTGTGTGTGTGTGTGTGTGTGTGTGTGGGTGCGTTCATAAACTTTTTCGTTGTGCAAGGTTTTGAAATTTTTGGCCGTCCTAATTTACAATTTTAGACTTTTACCTGACAACATGAAAGTTTGATAATCATTCTCTCTCTCTCTCTCTCTCTCTCTCTCTCTCTCTCTCTCTCTCTCTCTCTCTCTCTCTCTCTCTCTCTCTCTCTCTCTCTCTCTCTCTCTTTAAACACTTTAAACACTTTATTATGTTTGTCTGTAATACATATATAAGCTTAAGGTACAATTAATTGAAAGACAAACAGCCCCTTATGAAGCACAAGCTTTTTGGGCACACTTAATATCTACTTAATACTGAAATGTAAAACAACACTAAACTAAAAATCTAATTGAAGAAAATGTAAAAAAAAAAAAAATTAATAGCAATAACAAAAGATTTAGGGATAAATGGCTTTGCAAGAACAGGAAGGAAAGGAGAAAAATCATAATTATACATGATCTCTCTCTCTCTCTCTCTCTCTCTCTCTCTCTCTCTCTCTCTCTCTCTCTCTCTCTCTCTCTCTCTCTCTCTCTCTCTCTCTCTCTCTCTCTCTCTCTCTCTCTCTCTCTCTCTCTCTCTCTCTCTCTCTCTCTCTCTCATTCTTGTATTCTAGTATACAAAACAAATACAAAAAAATCACCGTAGCTTAACACCATCCTAACATCTCTTTTAGGAAAGCAATAAAAAAGGAAGAAAGAAAGAAAAAAGTTTTAAAAAAGCTTGCATTTTTTGACAGTAAAAGAAAATAATCACAGAGAATCACCATTGGGAAAGATATCTTGTGAAATAAAAACCTTCACCAAAACAGAGGATTCCCGTGATTGAAAACTGAGTGAGCTGCAGCGGCGCGTAGAAATCGATAACCTTTGGCTTGGAAGGAAAATCATGTCGTGGAAAGTGGCAAGTTGCTTCTCGTGGCTTAGAAGTAGGCAGAGCAACACGCGGGGCCCTGGAGGCGAGGGGAAGCCAAGGAAGGAAAAGTAAGGCAGGCACGGATGGTATCGTTTTAAAATGTATGAAAATTCGAATAGAAAATGCGAGGGAGGGGAAGTGCAGCCGAATCCCAAGACGGTTCGCCTGACCCGCCAAAGACCCGCCGCGGCCTGCACTCAGATGGAAACGTCCTGATCTATACATGGATAGGAGGAAAAGGGATAGATACTTGTATTATAGATAGACTAGTGGAATGATAAATATATGCTTAGACAGACAAGTAAGTAAATGGTTATTGTTTTTATTTGTAATGATATTAAAGGAGGAAATGGTAGAAGATTTGTATTTATAGGTTGCTGTATGGCTAGATTAGAAAGATGAATATTTACAGTATCAGTTGTGAAAACGAAAGAGAATAAGAAATTAAAGAATTATATTAAAAAAGTATTGGTTACATAGGTATATAGTTAGACAAATAGACAAGTACTCACAATACATTGTTACCGTTTTTGATAGTGAAATTACAACATGCTCGTAGTTCATCAAGAAATTTTACAGAAACTACCTCATTTTTATTAATACACTCGCTTTTCTCCGTGAAGAGACTATTTACAGGTACTGCATATTTCACTTCCCTCTAACAGGTACGACGTTCTATTCCAGGATGTCATTAGCAATTTCCCTTAACACACCTCACCTATAGAAGCGTCCCACTGTATACACTTTGGCACGCATCTGCGCACCATCCATCCCTTCATCGCATCATCACCTCTCAAGTTTCGTCTCCTTTCCCGGTTATCAGGCTGTACTTAACAGGTTAACGAGTCCCTGGGAGTATGTACGAGAATAATTATGTAATTAATCGTATACGCTGTAGACTCAATGAGCTTATTATCTGTATATGTAACCTTTTTTTTTTTTTTGACAGAAGATTAATTTCCAGTTCCAGTCTTTTCCACGAGCAAAGGAGGATTGCCAAGGGATATAAAAAGATAGGAAAAAAAGTCGCTTAATTGCCGTTCCCCAAGAAAAATGTGTGGAAAAGGAATCCCGTCTTGCTGGCTTATCTTGTTTCTGCTCCCTTGAAATAGTCCACGTCATAGGACGATAAAAAGTAGACTTAAGGAAAGACTTTCTTTGCATATTGCTTTGAAATGGAAGACAGTCATTGCGATTACCTTGTTGGTGGAAAGAAAGATCGAGAACCTGAAAGAAGGATTGGAGTAAAGAGGAAATGATGATGTGTGTTAAAGTACAAACAGACATTATCTCTTCCATAACAAGTTGGTTTAGTACGTGTAATCAAATATCATTAAGAATATCTCACCATTAATCATCCACGTTTTTATTAATCATGAGGCGTTATCCATGAAGAGTAAATTTACTGGAACCACTTCATATTACTTGAATGTGACTGAACTCAGGCAAACGTGACCCAGCAGGAAGGAGAGGGAGGGAAGGTTTGGCGGACTTGTGGAAGACTTGAAGGAGGAGTGAATGTGGGGAGGAAGGAATCAGAAGTTGGAATATTAAAGGGCGGAATGTTAAAGGAAAAATTTACTTAGGTTAAGAAAGTAAACAGATATTCTCATGCAGGAAAGGTTGAACTCTGGAACCTGCACTAGTGGAAATTAGTTAGTCAGAAAGAATTCACACACTCACACACACACACACAGAGAGAGAGAGAGAGAGAGAGAGAGAGAGAGAGAGAGAGAGAGAGAGAGAGAGAGAGAGAGAGAGAGAGAGAGAGAGAGAGAGAAAGAGCGTAGTTTACCGGAAAGTACAGCTCCAGGGATGTTTAATTAAGTCTCCTGGACGTGTGGAGAAGAAAAAAAAAACAGGAAAGAAAAATGGTTCAAGAATTTATAGATGTGAAGCGAGTGAGAGGTTGACGGGGGGCACGAGGAAAGGGATGCAGAAAGAAGGTAAGGAATGGTTTGAAATGCCTGTAAGATGCGTGTAGGATAAAATAAATTGGATTAATGTGCTTTATAGAGAAGTAACGCACCACTCATCTCGTATCCTTGATTATAAACGTACTGAAGGAGCTGAGACACAAGAAACTTTACTGGGAATCCTGACTGCTCTTGAGTATTGGGTTGGAAGTATTGGATGTCGATTTGTTGTAGATTTCAAGAGACAAGATGAATCGGCTCCTTAACAAACTGGTGAGCCCATGATGCGATAAAGGAGTCAAAGGAGAGGAGTTCCGTCTTCATCAATTACTCCCAGAAAGAATTAACAAGAGAATAGTTAGCATTGGAGTCAATTGTAAAGAAGGAAATGTACCGCTGCAGCGGTGCCCTGGGAGAGCGAAAACACGGCAAGAAGCAGCGGCGAGTGGGAAGTGTTTATCGTTCCTCTAATTCATGTTCAGATAAATGTGGCTGAAGTCAAATTGTCTCATTTTTTTCTTTGTGGTTGAAATATTTTTTAACAAATATGAATGTTTACCTTGCATTCATTTATGCATTGACTGATTGTTTGTTTGTTTATTTTCTTACTTTGATCTTATTTTAGATATTTCCTCTTATTTCAGCAAGGAACTGAAAATTGTATTAGAGGAAAAAAATGTATTCAATTTGTTTTGCGTTGCTTATCGGAATTCAATCACAATTTTTCTTTGCATATTTCTTGAACCTTTTGCTACTTAGGATTTATTTACATGAAAAAAAGGGCTTTTTCATGCATACAAAGAAAATCGGTGAGTTCCCGTGCCTGGTCTGTTCTGCTCCTGGCTCTTCGTCACTGTCGCCAATACCTCCGTGTTCCTGTCAGAGTGTACGGGATGAATGGCGCACCGAAGGTGCTAAATACAGTGGAAATAGTAAAAGGAGGAGGAATGTTTGAAACCCTGTGATCCAAGTGACCGCTGCAATAAAGCCTGCGTTATTTATTCAAATGGAAACTCAATTTGTACGTTGGAAATTAGATAAATATTGTCAGTGGATAGAAATGTTGGCCAGGCCAGGCTGCGATGGGGTTGCTCTGAACATTCCCACGTGCTCCCCTCTTTGTAACTTTGTCCCTGGCTCCCCAAGGCCCTGCTGGAAAAATTTGGCATGTAAACACACTAATTGGTATTGGACCCGAAGAGAGGAAAGGTGACAGTGTTTGACTTGAGCCCGCTAGAGAGTGTCTGCTCTCTGGCTTTCCCTCACACGACACTCTGGCCCCGCGTGCCGCCATTAGGTATAGACAGGCAATAGTTTGTTCAGTATTGTTAATTTAATAAAGAAATTAAGATTGGTAAGAAATTTAATTAGTTAGGAAGTTGACAAGTTTAGACTTTGATAGAATTGAGAGTTTTAAGATAGTTAAATTAAGAAGTTATGATAGGAGTTTTGCCTTATCTAAAGTGTTTTATGTATTTGTTTTTCGTTAGAAATGTATTTTACAATATTGAAACGTACATTGTGTTTGTACAGGAGTGTCTGCAACAGTTCCGCTCAGCACATCATAACAACTGTGCCTCACAAAATCTCAGCGCTGAGAACCGAAACTCGTAAACCCTTTGGGAAATTTTAAAAAGTATCAAATATTGAGATGGAAGAATATCGACCACTCGCTGGTGACGAGGAATGTAAATGTGGCTCCAGTGTTTCTGCTTTCATTGTTGTTTGCAGCACTGTCGTTTTCTTTATTGATGACATGTTGCGCTCCTGCCACCGCTGCTACGATAAAGAAAAATGTGCTATTTTTTCTTGCTTTTAAAGGAGACAAAATAAGAACTACAAAGACTCATGGAAACTCTGATCAACTGTTACTTCCCCCAAAAAAATAATAAATAGAAAAGGGTTCCAATTAGGTTAGAAAATTTAGTTACAATGTTAATACTCCTCTAGTGAAACAGTGAAAGTTACAGAAAATAAGAAAACGTAATCAGACAGAGCACCAGAATTTACCAGGGGAAGGAATGGAAGAGCGGACACTACTTAACAACTGCATTAGGAAGGAGGACATGCGGAATGGAATTTCATGGGGCAGCAGCAGTAGTAGTAACAGCAGCAGCAGGAGCAACCTGACGAGGGAACTTGAGGCTAATCACGAGTCACGACCGCAAAAAGTTTAAATGGGAACGGAGTCATTTTGTTGTCTTCCATTGCTGCTTTCTCCTCCTCCTTGTCCTGTTCCTCTTTCCTTCCTCTCATTTCTGTTTTTGTTTCTTCTTCCTTTACAAATTGTTTTTATTTTACTACTATTTTTTCTTCCCCATCCAGATTTCTTTTCCTCTAGTCCTATTTCTCTTTCCTTCCTCTCCTTTCCGTTAATGTTTGTTCTTCTGTTACTATTATTTTCGTTTTACTATTATTTCTTTTTACCAATCCAACAACCATTGCTCTTTCCTTTTACTATTATTATTCTTTCCTCTCCTGTTCTTATTGGTGCTGTTATTCCAAATACTCGTACTCTTTCTTCCTTCTGCTCTTATCATCGTCCTCTCTTTCTGCTATTTTTTGTTATTTTCTTCTCCTTTAGCCACTATTTTATTATTCCTTTCTTTTTCATAAGAACATAAGAACATAAGAAATAAGGGAAGCTGCAAGAAGCGACCAGGCTTACACGTGGCAGTCCCTGTATGAAACACTCCTACCTATTTCCATCTGTTATCCCCATCCATAAACTTGTCTAATCTTCTCTTAAAGTTCTCTAGTGTCCTAGCACTAACTACATGATTACTGAGTCCGTTCCACTCATCTACCACTCTATCTGAGAACCAATTTTCTATCGCTCTTTCCTCCTATTCCAATTACTCTTTCCCGCAAATGTTATTATTCTTTTATAGCTCTATTCTTGTTCCTTCCTTATTTTACTACAGTCGCTCTCTCGTTCCTTGGTTTTGTTTCATAATATTCCGTCTTTTTTATTGTTCTTCCCTTCCACATCCAATGGCCTTTAAGCTCTCCATCAGCTCCTCTTCCTATTCCATAACCTGCTCCTCCCCTCCTGCCATCGTGCTATAATCGCAAACTCTTTTCGTAATATTGTTTTATAATCTCCTTTTCATATTGCTCCTTCCTCTTTCTACTTCTAATGGCCTTTAACTTCCACACCAGCTCCTCTTCCTGTTCCACCACCTGTTCATACTCCTCCTCCGCCGTCCCCATCTTCCCATCCGTATTTTTTTTTTTTCTGCTTCGCGATTAGTCATCTCCGGATCGGCCAGGAAGTAGGATGGTGAGGTTTAATTAATCTTCAGGAGTAATTAATTAAGTTAGATTAATTTGCAAATTCTAGCAATTAGGCTAAGCAGCATTTTGAAGCTAGAGTGGCTTAATTGGCTTGACTGATGACGACCTGTGATGCGTTGCTTTTTTTTTTTTTTTTTCGTGTGTGTGTGTGTGTGTGTGTGTGTGTGTGTGTGTGTGTGTGTGTGTGTGTATTGCACCTGAAGAGAATAGGTATGATTTAACACTCTCTGCCTGCTTGCCTTTCCCAGTGCTCGTAATGTTGACCTTTTACGTAATAGTTAGATATATAAGCACCTGAAGGCAATAATATGATTTTACACGCTCTGTCTGGCCTGCATCTCCTAGTGCCCCTGATGCTAACAAACCTTATGCGTAGCAAGTAGATATGTGCGCACAGAAGGCAGCCGTGGACTCAATGACGGAATTAAACTCTCTCTCTCTCTCTCTCTCTCTCTCTCTCTCTCTCTCTCTCTCTCTCTCTCTCTCTCTCTCTCTCTCTGTTACTTCCTTTATCTATAATCGGCAATAGAAATTCACGCATTGGAATGAAATTATTGCATATATTTGGGTGTTATAAAAGTGGACAAATAATTTCATCGGATTTCAGTATGGATAAAGCGTTGCAATTTCTCGCTTTCGCTGTGATTGGCATATATATTTTCCTCTCTCTCTCTCTCTCTCTCTCTCTCTCTCTCTCTCTCTCTCTCTCTCTCTCTCTCTCTCTCTCTCTCTCTCTCTCTCTCTCGGTTGTATGAGTGGGTTTCAAAGCTACCACTCTTTGTGGGGAAGTTGAGTATACGAGTATATCTAATGCTTTTTACTTTTGTCTGAAAGTCGTAAGAGCCTTTATGTTCGCATGCAATATTAAAAAGCCCTCGAACAATGAAGGAAAAAGTACATTAATTAGTTAGGAAGAAGAATCTGTAGCCTCTCTCTTTTATGTGTCCGTGTGTGTGTGTGTGTGTGTGTGTGTGTGTGTGTGTGTGTGTGTGTGTGTGTACATGCTGCCTCACATCTTTTCGAATCGCTTTTATTATTTTTCTTCAATGAATGTTTGACATGTTTCTTTCATTCTGGTCATATTTAATCTTCCTTAATATAACGTTATCTAAAATTCATCGTATTTTTATT
>NC_087152.1:7750000-7832500 GCF_035594125.1 Scylla paramamosain
CACTTGAAATGCTCTTAGTTGTCATTAACAAGGATGATGACAGTGGTGACTATGATAGCGATAGTGATGGTGGAGGTACTTGGACTTACAAAATTTGGAAATGCTCTTACATGACAACAGTGACGATGATAATGATGGTGGTGGTAGTGGTGTCTATAAAGCTGCAATTCCTCTCACTTTTGACCAAATCCTACTTACTTCCTACTAATTTTTATCTCTTATTTTCTTCCTCTTAACTCTTACTTTCTATTTCCAACTCCCTCTGAAGTCTTACCTCCTGTCTCAAACTCCCATCTCCTTCCTCTTAATTCCTATCTCCCAGGTAATACCCCTCTCCTTTAACTCCTTCCTCCCACCTGCCACCTATCTCCGAACTTCCTTTCTTCGCAACTTCCACCTTCCAGCTCTTACCACAGGAGCTACAGCAATGACCACGTAGGGAGATACCTGTACGCGTGTGTAACTATGTTGTATGTGTCTTTTTCCCAGGCTCCACCTCCATCTGGCTCACCGTCACGTTCACCATCGAGCGCTACATCGCTGTGTGTCACCCGATCAAGGGCAAGGTGAGTGTCTCTTGCCATCTTCTATCGCTATTTTCAAGCTAATTACTCTTCTGATCTTGCTAAATGCTCACCTTACGTCCTACCGCGGCCTTCTTCCCTGCACAAGACTTTCTACCTTCTCTCACTTCTATTCTGTCCATTTCTCTAATGCAAGAGTCAACCAATATTCTAACTCTATCAGCCATTTTCTCAAGTAAACTCTGGAACTCCCTGCCTATTTTTCTATTTTATCCTTCCTATGACTTGAACTCATTGAAAAAGGAAGATTTCAAGACACTTATCCTCCAATTTTGGATAATCCTTGGCTTTCTTCTCATAGACCAGGCCTTCAATGAGTCTCTTTTTCTTCTTCTTCTTCGTAGTGCATGTCCTCGGGTGGTGCGTTAGAAAAAAGTGAAGAAAAGAGCGAGAGAGAAAAAATAAGTCAGGCTTCTGGAGGATCAGCGAAAGAACTTTTGTTGAATGGAGAAGAGCAGTGGAAACTAAAGAATTAAATTACTGCCTAAGATGAACGCTGAAAAGGACAGAGAGGAATGAATGGCGATGATGAAGATGAAAGGAAAAGCGTGTCTGTCTCTCGTGAGGAGGGCGAGGGGACTAATGGAAGGAAAACATGGATTTGCAAAAAAAAAGAACTGGTGATGGTTATTAAAATGTTGAATTAAGCGAGAGATGCGGGTGGAGAGAGAGAGAGAGAGAGAGAGAGAGAGAGAGAGAGAGAGAGAGAGAGAGAGAGAGAGAGAGAGAGAGAGAGAGAGAGAGAGAGAGAGAGAGAGAGAGAGAGAGAGAGAGAGAGAGAGAGAGAGAGAGAGAGAGAGAGAGAGAGAGAGAGAGAGAGAGAGAGAGACTTAAGAAAAATGACTGCATGGATACATTAAATTGATACAGTTTAAAGCATAATTAATTGACTGGTTTATTAAAAACAACAAAACACCAGGATCATATGAAGATACCAATGATGACATATCCAGTCCTATGTTACAAGATCCATTAGTAAAAACTTAGTGAAAAGTGAAGATAGTGCACGAAAATGACTGAAGCAAGAAAATTTAGAAACTATGTGTGTGTGTGTGTGTGTGTGTGTGTGTGTGTGTGTGGAAAACAATGATGTAATAATGAAGGAGGTACAAACTTTCTCTCTCTCTCTCTCTCTCTCTCTCTCTCTCTCTCTCTCTCTCTCTCTCTCTCTCTCTCTCTCTCTCTCTCTCTCTCTCTCTCTCTCTCTCTCTCTCTCTCTCTCTCTCTCTCTCTCTAAGCACTTCTCCCCTTCGTCTCTGAAATCCCTCTGTCATCTCTTTGTTCTTAATTTCCTTCTTCTGTCTCTCACTAAAGAAGTGCAGAGAGAAAGAGGATATGAATGATCCCTCTTTTTTTCCTTGGGTAGATTATGTTAAGTGCTCTCTCTCTCTCTCTCTCTCTCTCTCTCTCTCTCTCTCTCTCTCTCTCTCTCTCTCTCTCTCTCTCTCTCTCTCTGCTTCTTCCTTTCATCTCTCGTGTCTTGATGTTTTCATTTCATTCCATTCCTCCTTTATTTCATATTCCTAACATTCCTTCTTTTAATTTCCTTTGCTGTACTTGTCCCTTTTCTGTGCCCGGGCTGCAAATTCTTTCACTTCGGTTCAATAGTCTTGCCTCCTTTGCATATGTATACCTTCTCTCATTCTCCGCTTTTCTCTTACGTATATTTCTATCTGTCTGACTGACTTTTCTGCGACTATGCCCATTTCTATTCATGGTTCCTTCTCTCTCTCTCTCTCTCTCTCTCTCTCTCTCTCTCTCTCTCTCTCTCTCTCTCTCTCTCTCTCTCTCTCTCTCTCTCTCTCTCTCTCTCTCTCTCTCTCTCTCTCTCTCTCTCTCTCTCTCTCTCTCTCTCTCTCTCTCTCTCTCTCTCTCTCTCTCTCTCTCTCTCTCTCTCTCTCTCGTCCCTCACCCCACCCGTTCATCATCTCTCCCCTACAAATAAAGCTTACCCTCATCGTATCTAGCCATTATTTTTCCATTCTTATCTTCCCTCCTCTCCTCGTGGCGTTTACACCCCCTGAAAGTCATTATTCCTCTCTCCCCTGTATCCTCCTTCATTCTGGTGGTCCTGGTGGTGATTTTTCTTCTCTTCCTCCTCTTCACCTGTCCCTTCTTTTTCGTCTTGTTAGGTAGTCTGCATGTTCTTCAATATCCTCCTCTCATTCATTCGTTTTCCAGTTCTCCACTTCTGCTTCCTCGTGTTTGGGAGTCTGGACGGAAAATGAAACGTCTGAAAAATTGTTATGTTTTTTTTTTTTTTTTTTTTTTTACTGGCTTACATTCTTTTTCACTCTTATTTTTTTTCTGTTGTTTGGTATTTACCTGGCTGATTCTTCTTCTTCTTCGCCTTCTTGCTGCCAGGTGCTCTGTGCGAAAAGTCACGGCGGGAGAGTTATTGTTAGTGTGCTTTCTTCCTCTTTATCTTTCTTTTTTTTCGTCTTTTTTTTCCTCGTTGTTTCTTTTCTTGTTATTTTTTGTTATTGTTGTTTTCCTCCTCCTCCTCCTCCTCCTCCTCCTCCTCCTCCTCCTCCTCCTCCTCCTCCTCCTGCTCCACTTACAGTATTCACATTCACCTAACTATTTTTTATTTTTTTTTATTTATTTTTTTTTTTCCTGCCGCCAGGTAATCTGTACGGAGAGTCGCGCCCTAAGAGTTATCGTGGCGGTGTTCGTGCTGTGCTTCACACTTACCGCCACCACGCCGCATGAGTGGGTGATTCTGGTGAACACTGACCCAGACTCGGGACAGTCGCGTCTCACCCTGGCTTACTCCACGCTCGGATCCAACACGACTTATAAAAAGGTAAGGAGTCCGGTATTGCTATTGTCACTATTTATTTCCATAAGCACTACCGCTCTCGCTTCTGTTAGTACGTTGGGTTGTCATTGTTTCTCTGTTGGTGTTGTTAGTTGCTGTTCCTCATCCTTATCCCTCTCTTCCTCGTCGCCGTCGTTCTTTCCTTTTTTTTTTCTATGGTGATGGCATATTTAGCAGCTCCTCCTCCTCCTCCTCCTCCTCCTCTCTTGTTTCCTGGTAATGGTATGTTTTTTTTTTGTTTGTTTTTTGCTTAGTTCAATATTGTGTTGCTTGTTTTTCTTTATTGTTGTTGCTTTGTCTCCTAAACGTCAAGGACGAGAATGATGATATTGATAATAACAAAGCAACAACAATAACTACTGCTACTACTTCTGCTGCTACCACCACCACCACCACCACCACCGCCACTACAACGACAGCAACACCAGTAGCAGCAGCAACAACAAGCACAACAGTAGGTGGCGCTGGTGGTGCTTTTTTTCGTCGTTTTCGTCCGTAGATCCTTCCTTGAGAGCGAGAATCTGTGTCTTCTACTTCTCCAGTGACCATTTGACCTTTTGCTCCTTTCCTTCCTATGTTCTTCCTCCTTTCCCTTCCTTTCCCTCAAGAGTGACGTTAGGCCTTCGGCATCCGCCTTTTTCCCTTAGTGACGCGACGCCTCTTGGTAGATCGTGGATGTGTCGCTGATTCTTACTTCTTTTTAGCTGAGAAAGAACAGAGGTTAACGTTAGACTCTTGTAGTACAGTATAGCGGTCCTGGGCGAAGGCTGGCTGTATTTGTGGGGCTTTTATGTAGATGTTTATCTTTGTGAATTCTTTATCACGAAGAATATTTCAATAAACTTTCACCCAAAATGTTTCCCATTTTGATAACTTAATCTATGTAATTCTGCCTAGCTTCTGTGTAAATTCCATCTGATTTTATTTTTGGGGTTTCTATGTAAATAACTTCATCATAGTGAATATCATCCCACGAAAATTCCTCCCAGAAACTTTCAACGATAGTGTTTCCTCTCATGGTATTTTTCTAACGTAGCTTATCGTAACTTTAACTTTTATGTAAATTCAACCTTTGTAAATTTCATCCCACGAGGACTCCTTTAAGAAACTTTCACTCAAAGCGTTTTCTCTTAGGTATAATTTATTCCCTCCGCTTGCGTAGTCTTACCTAACTCATAATAACTATCTAACATAATTTATCGTAATGAAAAATTTTGGTGGCAATCTCCTCTGAGGGAACTGATCTTAAGAGTAAGGGGCAGTTTTACGGTATATGAATTGTATATGCTTTTTAAATGTCTATCTACATATGTATATTCATGATCATTAGAGTGCTTACTTACTCACTTACCAAACTCACTTCCACTATATTTAGCGTCTTCTCTCATTCTTAAACCCTCTGGTGTGCTGTAAAGAAGTTTTTTTTTTGTTGTTTGTTTTATAAATACTCCCAATAGACCAAATACTTAGGACTGAGGAAGACACTGAACACGCTGGATGTGAGTGCCGCAGGTTGATTCACTTCTGAGCAGGACTACACCACTGATGCCTGTTGTGAGGGATTGCATAAGAAAACTTAAAGGGGAAGCTGTAAGAAGACAATAGGCCTACACGTTGCAGTCCCTTCATAATCCGTGCCCACACATCATCCCTGTCCGTAAATTTGTTTGATCTTCTCCAAAAGCTCCCTGCTCACTCTTCACTAACAAACTGATATGTGTCTATTTCAGTCATCCATTATTCTATCTAAAATTAGACAAATATATGGATTAGAACGGCAGGTAGATAGGTTAGACAACTTTATAGACGAAGATGACAGGTTTAAATAGGTAGGTATGTTTCATACAGGGGCTGTCACGTGTAGGCCTGATGGCTTCTTGCAGCTTCCCTCATTCTCTTAAGTTCTTACGTTCTAACCGGTATATATGTTTGCTCCCACTTATGGTCTCATATTAAAGAGACAGGCACTCTTTAATTTCTAGGAAACTAATTATTTCGTTCCTATAATCTCAACTGAAGTAATAGTATAAAGTAAAGCAGAAATGATATTAAAGATAACCTACAGAGAGATTCTATGTCATCCTGAATCATGCAAGAGTTAAAGAGCTCCCTTACATCCTTAATTGTATCCGATTACTCTCTATGACATCTGTGGTCTGCGCCGTGTTACATGGTTCTCACTAATTGCTCTGGGTTTTGGAATAATTGGTTTGCCAGGATCAATTATAATCCAGCAATTGTTAACTGTACCTGCTATAAATTCTTGGTATCAGCATTCTTGGTATCACATTCATCTAATTCTTCTTTAATTCCTGTCATGGTGGGTGTCACATGCTGCCCTTGTTTTTCTGAAGCTGCGGTCAGTGCGAAAGACGAGTATTTGCGGTGGTGGTAGTGGCGCTTGTGGTAGGTGAGGAGACCCGTCTATATTCACATCTCGTCTTCTTTTCCTTCACTGTTACCAGAGATTATATCACCTAAGATGAATAAGTAAGAAAGTAAAACGATAGAACGAGAAGTATCACACACTGATGGCAGATTTTCCTTCACAGTGTAATCCTTTTACTACACTTGTTGAGGGGAGGGTGGGGGAGCTGCCATGACCAGTGCCAATCTTATTTCAAAGGATTCCTCGGCACAGGTTTTGACGCAGATGTCCTTCCATTTCCGAACAGTTCACAGCAGGATTGATTAACTGCTTTCAGCCACGAGCAGAGTAAACACGTCTGCTCGACACAACACGCCGGAACACAGGAACAAATATTTGCCCTCACAAAATATTGATGTAAATTTCACAGATGTTATTAAAGAAGCGCCTGTGAGCAGGTAATTATTTTTCATTAACCCTCTATGCTTTTATTTTTCCTCAGCTTAATAAAATGTTGTAGTCGTTGTAAGTTTAGACAACATTTTCGAAAGACATCACTGATTACGAAAGAAGTGACAGCAGTGAAACCCTATCAGTGGCTGCATTTCTATTTGTATTTGGTAAGAGCACGTAGCTTTACTCAAATGAAAGATATCACGGTGTCAGCAGCAGTCAAAGGATTAATAACGTGAGCCGCAAATACAAAAAACGTGAGCGTAACGTGAGCCACAAATACACTTCTTTATTGAAGTCACGCAGTCCACTCCAATTACGCCCACGTCGATTAAGACTTATTAAAAAAAAAAACCGACTTGAGTGTAGAAAACTTTTTTTTTTTTTTCCTGATGTAGGTATACAGGGAACAGGGGCCGCTGTGTGACACCCACGCCAGCAGGTTTGCGTGGGACGTGTATCCATGGCTGAGAGAGAGAGAGAGAGAGTGTGTGTGTGTGTGTGTGTGTGTGTGTGTGTGTGTGTGTGTGTGTGTGTGTGTGTGTGTGTGTGTGTTTTGGGGGGAGGGGGAAACGTCTGTATCCCACACGGGCCTGCAATGACGTCACTATTTAACTCAATCAAGGTGGAGGGAAACATAGGGTTAGAAACTGAGTAACACTGTGTAAAGGGACAAGGCACACAATTCTGGGGGGAATAGACAGTAGTAATGGCTTATTTGTGGCGTGTGTGGGGGGTGTGGAGAGATTGAGAGAGAGAGAGAGAGAGAGAGAGAGAGAGAGAGAGAGAGAGAGAGAGAGAGAGAGAGAGAGAGAGAAGAAGAAGAAGAAGAAGAAAAGGAAGGGAGGCAAAGAGAGGGAATTGTGTTTGCCCTTCAGTATATTAACAAAAATACTCGGTTTTCCTTAGCTCGTTCCAGTATTGCTTATGCTTTGTGTCCCTGAAAGGTTAATATTTGCATTATAAGAAAAATCACAGTTTTGTAAGATCATATATGTGAATGCTCATGTGTATATTTATTATGTATGCGCTTGTAAATGTATTTCTCGCTCAAAATAAAAGGCAAAGATAAAGTGCGCAAGTAAATATATATGGATATCAAACTGGAGCAAACCTTTTGATCCTAACTAGCCTGGCATAAACCAAATCGCACTAATTATTTAATATTACAGAGGAAATACGTATATTGCAAAGGGACAAAAGGATTAATATACAAGTACTATTGTTTGTGAGTTGGGTACTTTTAGCTGTAATGTCTGCCATGTGTCACCTGTTGGGCTTCTTGATATATCATTACGTTAACTCTTGCATTAGAAAGAAAATAATTACAACATTAAGGAACAAAAAAGTATAATCTACAACTACTCCTGTTTGAGTTATATACCTTCTACCTGCAATCATTGTCTTGCGTCACCTGTTAAGCTCTTTGACTACGTTAATTGTTACATAAGAGAGAAAAAAAATATACAGTTGCTATAGTATGTGAACTGTGTATCTTTCACCTGTAGTCACTGGTTTGCGTCACCTGCTTGGCTGCCGCTCCTGTCTGCCGCTCTTCACTCACACCTATCTCCAGTGCACGGCCGTGAACTCTCGTGACCTTCCCTGGTATTGACCTCCCTTAGTGGCATTTCTGGGAAGGCTGGAGAGACGGCTTCGATAATATATTTTTTTCCTGCTTTTTTTTATATGACTTTCTTTTATTGCTTTGGTATTTGTTTCTCTTCTTTTATCCCCATCTCGCTGCGATATTGCCTCTCTTACTCAATTTTTCCCCTCTTTATCGCTCTGTCTCAACTGTAGATTCTGTCATTTTTCCCACTCTTGTTTTCTTTTTTTTTTTTTTTATTGGCGGCAACACTGTTAAAATTTTTTTCTTTGTACCATATGAATGTTTTTTTTTCATTTTACTGATCTATCGCCTCTCTCTCTCTCTCTCTCTCTCTCTCTCTCTCTCTCTCTCTCTCTCTCTCTCTCTCTCTCTCTCTCTCTCTCTCTCTCTCTCTCTCTCTCTCTCTCTCTCTCTCTCTCTCTCTCTCTCTCTATCTCCGTTACACACACACACACACACACACACACACACACACACACACACACACACCACAACCTTACTTTTCATATTCAAACTGTTCACACATTTCCCTTGCATAAAATTAATACATTACGAGCATTGGCAGAGGTGTAGTTCTCTTTTACATTTCATAGGCATTGAATCTTACTAGTTTTCCCCTCAAAGTCTCCAGATAAGTAGTGTTGACTCGCGTATCTTCGGTGGGAGACTTCCACAACACATACACAACTCCTGCTCGGAAGTCAAACACACGAGGGGTCATAATAGTCTTCAGTTCAGCTCGGATGCTGCCATCAAGAGGAAATTCCCGTTGATCAAAAGGAGACAAAGGACAATGAATTACTTGTTCTGTCCTGAAAATTAGAACAAGTATTTTATTCAGAGAGCTTTAAGATAAAACTAGTAAGGCTAAGGAACACTAAACGTTTTCTCTGTGCTAACAATAAAGGAATATAAAAAGATTGCGAGTGAGTGTTCTTAGGGAAGGAAGATAAGGGAATTGTCCGGTAAAGTCGCTGTCCACACGTTCCCGTCAAGCCAGAGATACAGGCGAACTCCGGCAGCCAGAAAGGTATCCAGTGGGAAAGCTCTAATTAGTGACTGGAATCCACGGACGCCGAGCTGATTTCCTTCTTGAAACTGAGGAAGAATTAAGAGAGGAATGGCGATCCGAGGCCGCTGCATACCGTCTGTGTCGCTTTCCCGGGGATGTCAGGATGTCAACACTGCACTTTCTATACTTCATTTCATTTATTGGGAGCTTCCAAGATGCATTTATTTTAAGTGTACAGAAGTAAGAGATGCCCAGAATCCCTCCAGGAACATAAGTAATGAGTTCATGTACAAAGGAAAGAACACTCGTCACTTTTTACCTTAAGTATAAATGATATCGTCTGTGACACCAACACCACCACCGCTGTACTCTCCGCTGGTTTAGTAATCACAGAACTACAGACTGCCATTGTTCTTCTCTAAATACATGGCGTCATTTCGAATCCAGGATTACACACACAACCAGGTGTTCATTCGTGTATTTGTTTTTTTGTTTTTTTTAGTCATTACTGTATTTTCTTTTTGTTCTTCCATTTACATTATAAACTGTCATATGCCGGAAAAAGTATATATATATTTTTTTCAGTATTGCTTTCTCTCTTCCTCTTAATGAACTCTTAAACAATTTTGCTTCATTTCCTCTTTATTTCATAGTTCTTATATTAAACAACCAAATATTTTTTTTGTATCACTTGTTATTTCTTTACTTCCTCAGTCTTCACATGTGCGTATTTTTTTTCATCCCTCTGTTTCTAAAATTGTATTATTTCATATTCATTTTCTTTATTCATTTGTTCGTGAAATAATAAAACTCATTTTCACAGTAGCTCCACAGTATTTCTGATTTAGTCTTTGTCCTTCACTCGTAAACAATTTCCGTCGTGCTTTTATTTCATTTTCCTGAATCTCTCAATGGATATTCTCACATTGCCACTATGCACTTACTCAAAATTGTCTTCATATTATAAAAACGTATCTCTCTCTCTCTCTCTCTCTCTCTCTCTCTCTCTCTCTCTCTCTCTCTCTCTCTCTCTCTCTCTCTCTCTCTCTCTCTCTCTCTCTCTCTCTCTCTCTCTCATTTTTTTAACCCATCCAGTTCATTTGCTTTCTTTTGCTTTATTTATTCATTTATTATTCTTTTTTTATCGTTCTTTGTGCAACCATAATTTTTCTTTTCTTTTCGTAACCATCTTCGGGCACTCTGGTTGTTGCATTTCCTCTTCATCCCTCTTACCATTAATCAACTCAGTCATTAATCCTCAGTCACCCGAAGAAAGCGTGGTCTGAGAGTGGGGGAGAGAGAGTCACCGAGACCACTAAGATTTATATCCTTCACTCGTAATCTAACCTTGGATGGAAAGTCTTCTTGGCTTATTATAATGTTGCAGTTCACGGGATGATAAAACATGATGAGTCTTATATCGCATTCATTATATTCTTTACAGCAGTTGTGGAAAATGTGATTCCTTGTATGTGTGTGCATGTGTGTGTGTATGTGTGTGTGCGTGTGCGTGTTTTGTCCTTTCCAACGTCCCTCTCTTTCTTGTCTTTCTTCTTTGTGGCTGGTAGTGATTTCTTCCTTATATTCATTTCTTTTTTGTGATTGCTTTTCCATCTGTCATACTGGAATCATCTCTCATTTTTCTTATTGACAGATTTAAATTTTCTTTATTCAAAACCTCGACTGACTTTGATCTATGCGTGCACATAAATACGCCTTCGAAATTGCCTGATGCGGAGGAGGAGGAGGAAGAGGAGGAGGAGGAAGAGGAGGAGGAGAAGAAGAAGGAGAAGGTCTAGGAGGAGGAGGGAGATGGTGATGGTGGTGGTAGTGGTTGAGGAATATGAGGAAAGGAAGAGTAGGTGGAATACGTAAAAAGATCATTATTGTCACTCTTATTCACGGTAAATGGGAGTTAAAAGCGAGGGATTTGCAATCCGAGCCCCTGCAACTTCTCAGTATTTATGTATAAAGTTCGGAGGGTATCCAGCCAGTGCAGTGTGGATGTTATTTTGAGAACATGGATTGTTATGTGCAAATGCAAGTTATCTCGATATATGAGAGTACTGCACATTTACGTCATTGTCAGAAGTCGAGTAACATCAAATTAATTTCCACTATGTTTAGCGTTATGCAGTTAAATCTTAATCTGATTTGCTAAAAAAAAAATTATCGGTGTTCAGGTTTTGTAGGGAGACTGTCGGCAGACTTGACTGACAACACGAAGTATGATGTGAAATAAGTGTAAAAGGGTAATGTAGGAAGATCATAGTTGAAATTGATTGAAAACACAAACTACAGGATTAAATTAATGTAGGTTGCTGTTGGCACATCAGATGAGTTATGATTGAGATCACAGAGCACAGTGGAAGATAACTGTAGAGTGTTACTGTCGGAAGATCAGAGGAGTTAATTTTGAATTATGACAAAACTTAGAGGGAAAAAAGTTTAGGTTACTATTGGCAGACCAGGAAAGACTGACTGAGAACACAAGATATATTGGGAAGTAAGTGTAGAAGGATACTGAGGAATTAAGACTGACTAAATACACAAGGCATCGCGAAAAATAAATAAATAAGTAAATAAATAAGCTCAGAAAATTGACTTAGAACACAAAACATTGGGAGACAAGTGCAGAAAGTTAGTCGGTTACTGACCACTTGAGAGCACCACCTTCACACCTTCCTCCCTTGGCAGATATTCTACTGGTTCACGGCTGTCATGTTCATTCTCCTGCCGCTGGTCCTTCTGGCGGTCTTCAACTCCTTCCTGATCCACATCGTCAAGCAGAGTCGCGCCACCCGCCGCACCATGACCAACACAGCCTCTGACCGTGACTCCCACTCCCAGTCTCAGGAGAACAAGATCACTGTCATGCTGATCGCTGTGGTGCTACTGGCCCTCCTGTGTCAGCTTCCCGTGGCCGTGCTGCTCCTCTACCAGTCCTTCTACGAGGTGGGCCCAATTGGATGTTTTGTTACGTGTAGTAGTGATAGTGGTAGTAGTAATAGTTGTGGTAGTAGTATATGTATTTTTTTATTGTTTGTGTGTGTGTGTGTGTGTGTGTGTGTGTGTGTGTGTGTGTGTGTGTGTGTGTGTGTGTGTGTGTGTGTGTGTGTGTGTGTGTGTGTGTGTGTGTGTGTGTGTGTGAGCGTGTGTGTGTGAGTTTGTGCGCGCCTTGTTATTGATTTGGTTCTGAAAGTAGAGCGAAGGAGAAATAAGTTAAGAGTTTATTTTTAGGTTTGTTTACTGAGAGAGAGAGAGAGAGAGAGAGAGAGAGAGAGAGAGAGAGAGAGAGAGAGAGAGAGAGAGAGAGAGAGAGTGTGTGTGTGTGTGTGTGTGTTTGTGTGCACGACAGACAAGCACAATTAAACCTTATTCACAACCCATACCATCCCTGACCTGCTTCCATTCACCCAGAAGGGAGACTAAAAGGTTGACAGGTAATCCAATATCCCCAACAAATACCCTGCCGTAAATACTAATGCACCTTTCCATCACCCCTCACGTCGCCCGCAAAATTTACTGCCAGGGGGACAGTGTTTAAAATTCTCATCACGCGACCCCATCACCTGTCAATTTTACCCTCACTCAAAGTCTCCTTACCTGACATCAGCGTCGCACATCCAAGCTCCCTCGAGGCTCCTGACCAGTTTCTGAAACAATGCTGGGACGCACCTCCATTATATATTACATTGAAAGGGTCTAGTTGAAGTGACGCGGATTTTTATGGGTGGTTTTATGATTCCAGTGACAAATTAACAAGATTTCTACGTTATTAACTGGAGAAACACACTTGAGAACCCGGCTAGTTATATAAGTGGCCTTTGAAAACAGTCGTGGTGACAGAGAGAGAGCATTGTTTCAAAATTAGGGCCCCTTCCTCAACACACACATTATCACCTTCACCACTATCAGCACCTCCTCCACTCACTCCCTCGTGTCATTACGATAACACCCGCATACCTGAATCTACATTCGTTTCCCAGCAACACTATGTCCCCACACCAGCCAGACATCCATCATTCCTATCAGGACAGCTATGACTCGTTTCTCCACTGACTGATCTTGCCCTGTTTACTTTACCTTCGCAGTCGAAACCCAGCTCCACTTCATATTATATCGAGCTGGGTCTTGGGAATATCTTCAACCTGCTCACGGCCATCAACGCAGCCTGTAACTTCGTGCTGTACTGCGCCATGAGTGACAAGTACCGGCGAACCTTCCTCCGTACTTTCTGCTCCCGTTGGTATCGTCACCCCTCGCCTCTGCACTCCTGGATGGCCACCGCTTACAGCAACGTGGAGGACGGCAGCCCAAGGTTCTCGCGGGTCTCCTCCATGCGGATGTCACGAAGGTCATCGCACAGGTGAGAGAAAAACGTGAAGAAAAAAACACTGATGGAGGAAAAGGAGGGGAAGGTAATTCAGTTCACGTAATATATGTAGTTAAAGTTGAATGTTTACGTACTGTAGTGTATACATAGGGTCTATTAGAGTGTGGCAAGGTTAAAATTGAGTAAATATAACATGATATAGTGGTAGGGTACATAAGACATCTACTATAGCACATGCATAAGATCTTCTAAAGCATGACAAGTTTATGATAGTGTAAACGTACTACAGATATGGTAAGTAAGACATAATGAAAACAGTTATGTATGATACGCAGAAAGGCCAGATCTCGAGAAGAAAATAGATTGGAGGAAGAAGAGGAATAAGAGAAAAGGCAGAGAGATGAGATGAGGGAACGCAAGGATAATTAATGAAAGAGTGAGTGAGAAATGAGAAAACTGACGGACAGGAAAAGAAAAGATGAAAATAAAGGGTTTCGGAGAGAGAGAGAGAGAGAGAGAGAGAGAGAGAGAGAGAGAGAGAGAGAGAGAGAGAGAGAGAGAGAGAGAGAGAGAGAGATATGCCATAGTTTTCAAATGCATGCTAATTACGAGAATAAATAATTTTCAAAGTACTCCTAGACTTGACACTAAATATTTAAGCAACTAAATTCCTTCAGGAGTTCTAGTAGCGCACAGAGGAGCAATAAAAATTATATGCTAAGTAGCTGTACAATACAAAGCCCTGCGAGGAGGGGAAGGTTGCTAGCATCCCGACAGTACGAGAGCGCTCTTAGGAGGGCAGCCCGAGACTAAGGAGCTGTGCCTCGTTAGGACAGGATTATGTATACTGGCGAGGCCTTGCGAACCGCTGCCGCCCAGGTGTCGCTAGTCCCAAGCCTTATTTACATTTATATTGCCTTTAATTTGAATTCTTACTTAATGAAACATGTTATTCCTTCTGTTTACCAAAAATTTTATCTACATTTTCAGTGGTGTCCGTAATGCGTACTTGATTGTCCTCATGTCACAGTCGTTTCTTTTTCCCTACGTGTCCATGTCTTGTGGCCTTCCCTCGTGCCCTAGAGGCGCTTCCTTCACCTGCTCCTTAGGCATTACTAACCAATTAACATGGCCAGCTACTGAACTACTAACCATGAGTGGAAAGATGCATCATGAGTGAAACGGGAACTAATGAAAATGTTCAAGTGCACGAGACGAGTGTACGCTGCTTCTGAAACTAACTAGATCATGCATAACAGTTATTAATGGTTAGCTTTGTCGCTGCTTCCTCTCACTCGCTCCGCCCCGGTTTCCTCTGCCCATTAGGGAGAAAACAGCATATTAATTCTCAGAGACCACCTGGGCCACGAGTCAGCGGGGGAGTCAGTCCATATATTTCCTGTTACTAAATAGACCAAGTGGCAGAGATGCTAAGAAGTCTTTACATATCAATATTTTTGGCCTCATATCCCGGGGTACCCAGCTTTATTTGTGTTGTACCGTAAAAAATAAGCACGTTTTCTATTACTGGATTGAAGGAAAATAGCTCTTACATCTATACGAGAAACTAAAGCACCTGTCTAGACTGAGGTGGATTTCGGGCTTCACAACATCAAAAGGGCGCTATTAAGGTGAAGAATTAGTCCAGGTGTTGAGTTGAGTACCCGGTGGCCGCTACCCTCCCTTGAGTTTCAAAGACCTCAGCGTAACCCCCAGGTGGTCCCACTAGTGTTATAATAAGTGACGGTGGTTCACATAACACAGACACTCCAAGCTTTTCCCTGCGATCTGAAATAACCTCTAATGAACCGACACATCAGTAACCCTCGCTGACCCCTCCCACTTGTGGTCCTGTACAGGAGTAGTGGGTCAGGAAGCCCCAGGGGAAGTCCTACCCAGGGTCGCTTTGTGGGCGGGTCTGTGCGGCAGGGGCACTATCTCACTGTGCCAGCCCACCCCGCTCATGCCGCCCACGATGACCCTGCCCAAGCTTTCTTACGCAAGGTGTGTTAACGGGTGTCTGTCTGTCACTGTCTGTCTACCAGCGTCGTTCACGTGTGTCTGTTTGTCTGCTCCAGTCACTGTTGCCTGCTTGCAGAAGTCCATAATCCTCGCCTGTCTCCCTGCTGGCCTGCACGAGTTCCTGCAATTTATCTTCCCTGTCCCTGTTGTCCGCTATCTGCCCCAGCCCCTGTTGCCTGCCTAGCTCAGTCCCTGCTGTTTATCCGTCTCCTCGGATCACCACAGTTGCCTGCCTGATTCTGTCCCTTCCGCCTGCCTCCTGCCTGCTTGTTTGCCTGCCTGCCTCCAACAGTTCATACTGCTTGCCCACCCACCTCCACGCTACTGTCTGCCCGCCTGCTTCATTGTCTGCTCCCCGGCTGGCTTGCCCGTCTCCTCCCTAGTAATCTGGGTCACCTTGTGCTATATCCATTTGTTTCACTCACTGCAATCATTCGCCTCTCTTATTCACAACACTTTGTCTATCTGTCCTTAATCTCCACAGACTCTCTCTCTCTCTCTCTCTCTCTCTCTCTCTCTCTCTCTCTCTCTCTCTCTCTCTCTCTCTCTCTCTCTCTCTCTCTCTCTCTCTCTCTCTGTGTGTGTGTGTGTGTGTGTGTGTGTGTGTTTTGTCATTTCATCTATCTCTCTCTCTCTTTCTCTGTCTATCTGTCTATCTATCTACCGATCTCACTTTAACACCAATACATCTTTAACTGCTCCCAATCTCTATTCCTGTAAAATACCTCCATTCCCCTCTTAGCTTATCTTCTGATATTTCGGTTTCATGGCTCTGAAATAATAAAGGTGTGTGTGTGTGTATTTGCTTCACCCGTTCACGGTATTCATGCTTCTCTTGCGTTTTCTCTTCTCCTACTGTTTGTTTATCCATTACGCCTTCTGTCCGTCAGTTATTTTGTCTGTCTGTCTGTTTGTTTGTCTGTCTATCCGTCCGTTCGTCCGTTTATGTCTCTTTGTGTATCGTTTGCATGGTATTTCATTTAGCTGTTGTTAGATTAGTGATTTGTATACACTTTTCCTCTCTCTCTCTCTCTCTCTCTCTCTCTCTCTCTCTCTCTCTCTCTCTCTCTCTCTCTCTCTCTCTCTCTCTCATATTTTTTCTCATTTTATTTCAGTTGTGCTTCTCGATTTGTTTCTAGTCTTTTCTTCTTGTTTTTGCTCTTCCTCTTTCTCTTGATGATGATGTTGTTGTTGTTGTTGTTGTTGTTGTTGTTGTTGTTGTTGTTGTATCTCTGTTCAGTGTGTCATTTTTTATTTGTGTATATGTGTGCCCTTCATTTCCTTCCAAATCTCCCTTATTTACTTTATATGGCTTTTTATGTGTAATTCTTGTGCTTTGTCAGCAACTGTTATCCTTGACCCTTATATCGTATCTATAGTGATTTGCCATCGTCTCTCTCTCTCTCTCTCTCTCTCTCTCTCTCTCTCTCTCTCTCTCTCTCTCTCTCTCTCTCTCTCTGTTTTACGTGTTATTTTCAAGGATTTTTGTTTGCTCTATTTCCATAAATGTTTGATACACATTTTTACATTCCCTTTTTATAATCCGATCCTCTTTTGGCCTGTCGTTCCCCTCTGCTTTCTTTCATATTTACATTTTGTATGTCTCCCATTTTCTTTCATATTTCCATTACATACATCACACACGTCCACTATGAAATTCTCTCTCTCTCTCTCTCTCTCTCTCTCTCTCTCTCTCTCTCTCTCTCTCTCTCTCTCTCTCTCTCTGGGCCAACCGTTAACGCGCTTCCATCCCAGGCACCACCGGGTCTCGTCGCCAGCCATCACGGCAACAATGGTGTAGCGCCGCGGCCTGCCAGCCCTCCCAGTCCCGTGCACATGAGCCCCGCCGCCTCTGCCGCCGCACTCCTCAACGGCCAGCCAGGCTCTTCTCGCTCAGAGGCGGCCACCGGAGCCTCACCCAGGAGAGGCCCCCGCAGCCTCGCCCACCGCCTGGCTGCTCTTCTGCCCATCAGCCGCGCCCCCAGGACTCAGCTCGCTGGCCGCCACATCGTTATTACCTGCCAGCAACCTTCCCTCGATGACCAGACGGCGCTTTGAGGAGTTTGATGAGTGAGAGGAGTAAAAGGAGCCTCCTGCCACAGAGCAAGGCTGAAAAATTGACGCTTGGGATCAAGAGTAATGTGTTTGGCTTTACTCGCCAGGGACAGAACATCAAGAAGTGATAGTTTATATAATTTAGAAAGGAAGAATCTCATAGTGTTCGAATATGAAAAAAAAAAAAAAAGTTATTGAAATCCTTCCTGAGTATGGGATAGAGAAGCAGCTAAGGAAGAGTAATGTCCCGAATAAAGTACTCCGAGCATTACGTGACTAAAGATAAAACTCTTTATGACCGCTTCGCTGCTTTGTGTTTTGCCTTGTACTGTGTCATTAATTCCTTTATTTCTTATCGCGATTGAATTTGAAATGACAGACAAGGAGCCGTGTAGGGTGGAAGTGTTTGATGATTGATCAGTCTACGGTCAATACCATGGCGTGTGACAGCAGGCCCTAGTGACCTCCCCGAACAATAGCAATGGACGTCACGGCGGGGTTTATGAAAGAAGGCGTTATCATGTACTGCAAATAGAGAAAACACTGGCAAAGATTAAGATGGAACGAAAAAAACAGAATCCACACTACAGTCATGGATAAGAAAATGTTTAATGTTGACATTATTAAGGCGTGTTTGTCTTATGCTCCCCGTGATTTTACCAGTGAAGGCATTGTAAGGAGGCCATCACTGATTGACTGAATTTCATTCACTGATACAATGGCAAGACTGAAGGCAATTAAGGGAGGAAGGGCCAGATTTAATCTTGCCAATAATGATGCAATACTTGTAGATGTATAAGATTTGAATATGTTCTCCGTTCCAACAATAATGGAAAGACATGAAAATAAGTGTTTTTTTTTTCCAAAAACTGTAAATGGAACTGTTAACGCTTTCAGCAATATCACTAAACGTGGTGCCACAAGACGTATCCATATGAAAGGAATACAAAGAACTTTGAAGGGAATGAAATGATAATAAAATATTGCATCATGAAATATAACAGAGCATTTTCAGCAGTATTTTTAGTGTTAGAAACGTTACCTGAAGGGATCGACAATATGCATGTATTCCTTGTAGTCGTATTCTTCATAGGTATTACTAATTGTGATCATGGCACATAGGAAAGCTACTGTACTTCACTCCATGGCAATCGTTACCCCTAAGGCTTTAATCGTAAGATATGTGTGCATGTGCAAGTATAATACTCATTGTGCCTGTGTGTGTGTGTGTGTGTGTGTGTGTGTGTGTGTGTGTGTGTGTGTGTGTGTGTGTGTGTGTGTGTGTGTGTGTGTGTGTGTGTGTGTGTGTGTGTGTGTGTGTGTGTGTGTGTGTGTGTGTGTGTGTGTGTGTGTGTGTGTGTGTGTGTGTGTGTGTGTGTGTGTGTGTGTGTGTATATATATATATATATATGTGTGTATATATATATATATATATATATATATATATATATATATATATATATATATATATATATATATATATATATATATATATATATATATATATATATACACACACACACACACACACTCACGCAGACAACGGTCATTTCAGTCTCATGAAGTCTACAATGTACATATATTTTTCATACATTTAGTAGTGCATCAAGGTGAAGGAAATAGCAAGTGACAGCAAGACTGTCTGACTGAAGACAAGTGGAACGACTGAGATGACAATATTGACGAAGCGAAAAAAAATGTTTTCTTTGAAATGAAAATTACAAATTGACATGTTTTCATTACCAGAGAAGAGTTAGGGATCTTTATTTTAGACTTTTAAGATAGGGATTCATCGGACGTGTATCAAGCAACATGTGCCAAATAGGAAGGATCTGAACAAAGAGATTTCAAGGGTTTCGACATTAGAAGTGTAAGAAAAAAATAAACACAGACTAGATGTATGAGTACAACCTGCCGAAGAAAAAAAGGTGCAGTGACGTGGGAATCAGGTGTACCATCGCTCATACTCACTAATGTCAAGGACAACTGTCAAGCTCAAACCTGCTAATTATCGTCAAATTAATTAGCTCTTTGAGTGACGGCTCCTTACGACACAGGCTCAGCACAGGTCGGACACCGCGTCGCTGTGATCGTGTACCTACCGTCACTTGGCGCTCGACGGGGCGTGACACTCCACTGCGCCGCACGGTAATGGAAGGCAGGAGGCGTGAATGTTCGCATGTCCAGGGTGACTCAGACTCCAGCTTTTAAGGGGGAAGGGTGACGGCTGAATATCGTAGTGAAATGTACGTCTTTTATGGACACTCTCTCCCTCTCATTACACTTCTCTTCCTTCTCTTCTGTTCTCTGTTCTCTTCTGTTCCTTGTGGATGTTTACCCGCTAAGGTTTTAATGACTGCACTGTGCTGCTGATGCTTAGTACAAATATCAGTGTTCTTCTCCAGATTCTTTTTTTTTTTTATGGTTGGTCTACATAGAAATTTTATACATCAGATGTCAGATATTGTTATATTATTATTATTATTATTATTATTATTATTATTATTATTATTATTATTATTATTATTATTATTATTATTATTACTATTATCATTATTCATGTTACTATTTTTCATCGTCATCATCTTCATTGTATATTTCCATGCGTAACACACCACGTTTATTTAGCAAACAACTCCTGCATCATATTTTCTTGATTATGTTCTCTCTCTCTCTCTCTCTCTCTCTCTCTCTCTCTCTCTCTCTCTCTCTCTCTCTCTCTCTCTCTCTCTCTCTCTCTCTCTCTCTCTTATTTCCTTCTAATGCAGTTTCATACATAATAAGACGCAAACAGAATAGCGGCGAGGAATACGAATTATCCTCAGTTTTTTATGTATATACCCCAAGGAAAGGGAAATATATGGAAGATCAGATGCATTGCAGTGTGAATATTCATTATCAAGTTGAGATAGAACATTTGCATATCAAACGTGCAATAAAGTGATGTATTATACTAGTAGGTGTTTCTCTCTCTCTCTCTCTCTCTCTCTCTCTCTCTCTCTCTCTCTCTCTCTCTCTCTCTCTCTCTCTCTCTCTCTCTCTCTCTCTCTCTCTCTCTCTCTCTCTCATTATTTCAGACTGGATAACTAATGAATCGTGTATTTGTGTGTTAATTTGTAAACTCATTATCTTCCCAATCTAAATTCACTTTTCCCCTCCTCTCTCCTCTTGAATTACTTTGCACAGCCCTCCATGGAAGATTAAATAGGAACCCTGATTAATGATAGGGAAAAAAGAATAAATAGCACCTTAGTGAATATCGTGCAAGCCTTCGCATTAGTATACAACATTTAGCTTGGATAAAAAAAAGTCAATTCCACAGATGCTGCAGGTTCTTAGGATATTCTGGAGTGTCTTGGTTCTCTTAGGTTCGTGCGGTGGTGATTGTTAAAAAGACTTAAGAGCTCAAGCGAAGTGAATAGTGAGATCAAGGCGGAAAAATCTGGGTGATAGTAAGATATGAGAAAAAATAGTTTGTAATATCATGTATGAAAAAAATAAATAAAATAATAATAATAATAATAAAGTGGGGAAAGATATGAGAAGAAATAGGTGGCGTTCTGTATGAAGAATTTAAATAGGGAAGAAAAACAGTATCGATAACGCGTAAGATTTTACTGGAAAGCGGTGTAATGGTTGGTAGATAATAATTATGTCTATAAACGTTCGGATTTTAATAGGAGATAAATTAGTATGATGTCTGATATGTATCGTATTTTTTTAGTAGTTGTTTTACGTTGTTAGAATAATTCAATAAAACTCTCTCTCTCTCTCTCTCTCTCTCTCTCTCTCTCTCTCTCTCTCTCTCTCTCTCTCTCTCTCTCATCATTTTGCCCCACACTATTCACCGTCACCTTTGCTGGGCCTGGAGTCACCCCTCGTCGTCGCCACTCACTCACGCGTGCTGCGGAGAGTCAGTGTAGGTTAATGTTAAGGGAAGGGTGTCCTCGTGAGTTAAGTAGACAGACGCCACGCGCGGGCTCTCCGGGGCCTGGGTTGTGGTGTTGGTTATGGTGTGGCCTTCGGGACCCACAAACTGTTGATGTACATACGAGTATAATAGTATTCTTATCGTGCACATATATTATATTTTCCTCAAATAAACTGAAGCTCCACGGGAAATATTAAGATATACTCGTCATTGTTTGCTTATATGTGTTTGTTTTGAAAGCAAGTCAAATATTAAACTGTACATAATATCTTGGGTACTTTTCATTGTTTTCCATTTAGGATATAGGGGAATTTAGTACTTGTGTTTTGAATGCCGGTGTTTTTCTTCATATAAGTATATTGAACACACCTACTTATTACTATTTTTAGAGAGAACGTATTGGAATCATACATCTGTTTAATATAAAACTAAGAATTTATAATTTCATGCAATAACGATTCTTTGTGTGTGTGTGTGTGTGTGTGTGTGTGTGTGTGCAAATATACATATACATATATATCATATATATATATATATATATATATATATATATATATATATATATATATATATATATATATATATATATATATATATATATATATATATACAGTAAAATCCGTCTTATCTGGCATCAACGGGACCGCCGACATGCCGGATACTTGAATATTGCCGGATACTTGAATAGAAGTGAAATTATGTCCACAATCACCACCCTACGCCTCACGCATCTTACCATAACAAAGATCAGCTGATCTTAATCAGCAGCTGATCTGATCAGCTGCTTAAGTGTAAGCACAACACGCTTCCTCTTTTCTGCAACTTTAGGCATGATGAAGGCGTCAGGCGATAAACTGCACACGCGGGACTGAGTCACCGAGTAAACACAGTGTAGTGGGCCGCGGGTAGCGAGGAGCAGTGCGCTCTGGTGGCGAGGGGACAAAGTATGCCTCGCGCGGGGAATTTTAATCGATTTTATGAGTACACATCGATTTTTTATTGATTTTAAGGCTCGGGGAAAAAATGTGCCGGATACTTGAAGCTGCCGGATAGGATACTCGAATGCCGGATGAGAGGGATTTTACTGTATATATATATATATATATATATATATATATATATATATATATATATATATATATATATATATAGATATATATATACGAGTATATATATATATATATATATATATATATATATATATATATATATATATATAATATATATATATATATATATTATATATATATATATATATATATATATTTTTCCTGTGAAACTAGCTTTTTTTCAGGTTAATGTGCATTGTTTATGAATCATCTTTTATGTTATGTTAGGTTACGTTAGTACACAACATTCATGGTTTCAGCAGCTATTCGTGGATGAAACAAATGTATATCTCTTCTAGTTTCTCAAGAATTATTTTTTTTAATTACATCACTTCATAAATTTTACCAGTCGTGGGCTTCTAATTTCTCACCATTTGTTAGAAGATATGCATTTTCACTGAAACCAACACTGCATGCAGCATTTTAACGCAAGTGTTACATAATTTCATTTGTAATATAAAATGGAGACTAGATATTTTAAGCTGTTTTTTTTTTTTTTTTTTTTTATGGAGTTAATTGTTTTGAGTCAGATTTGTATCAAATTTGACCAACGTTACACTACAGACTATGTACAGCATACGCGCAGAACATCATGTGTAGACTTGTTGTTATTGTGTAATAGGCCTTTTGGTAAGTATTCACATCCTAGTAGACACAGACAGCATAACTAGAGATGATACTGGACACACACACACACACACACACACACACACACACTCACACACACACACACACACGGAAGATTAACATACTTTTGCTCACTGCTTACATTTATTTATTTCAGCATCCACCAGGGGGCCGGAGTTCAGGTGAGTCAACTCTTCACGGTGTCCGAATGAGACCGAGAGGACACTGTGCCTTGTTAGTAGTGTCTGCACCACCGTTTACAATTACGCCCCTTTGATGCTTTGGTGAATTTATGAGGTCGCCTTCACAAAGGAGACCCCTGCTGCTATATTCAGCCCTATAGGTAGCCAAAGGGAGGACGTGGGTGATTCTAAACAGCGTGAGTTGCTCTTGCGTTGATGAAGTCCTGGCGTTGGGTAGAGGACAATATTCTCAAACGTTTTCGCCGTCTATTTCTTATACTTTTAACAGACTAGTGGGAAATATTGAGTTTTCTAGGATGCTTTCGTGATTTTTGTGGTAGTTTAACGAAATTTTTACACCAATTAAAAAATCACTCTTGTGAACACAGATTATCATGTCTGTGACCTCTGAAAAAATAGTCTTGATGAACGAACAAAGCGTTTAAGAAAATGACCCTGAGCTGTGCAATGTTGATTCAGACATCGGCTGTGCTTGCGTTAGTGGTCGTGGTGTGTCATCTATCGTAGTGCGCAGGATATGAACCAGCCTTTCTGTCATCTTGTCTACTTACTTTTAGCCAAATTAGTGGTTAAATCAAGGACCTGTGTGTGTGTGTGTGTGTGTGTGTGTGTGTGTGTGTGTGTGTGTGTGTTTTTGGTTAGGTTTAGTTGGTGTACTACAAGATTCTCAGCGTCAGTGGCAATTGTCGTGTAATTAAATGATGCGGGGGTGTGAGTTGGTGAGTGTTCTGGCGCATACATACAACTACAAATACTTAAAGACATCCAACCCACATGGTAGTAAAAGTACCCTTAACTCGTAACACCTTAATCCGAAAACAATGCCGCCGCTATTCAAAATATTTCTGTCGCATTAAAGCTTGCTCTGTTTTCATGGACTTAACTTTAGGACACTTCTCTAATTTTGAATAATCTTTTCGTCTCTACTCTCTGGAGACAAGCATCTTCAATGGGCCTTTTTTTTCTGCCTTTTCGTGACCCATAGACAACGCTCCTCTTACATAAAAAATACGAAAATTAGGACATAGGTTGTGCGTGCAGGACATTCACTCAGGCGTATGACTCCTCGGCCACTTGGTTGTAAGAGGGCGGGGGGGAACTGGCTCGTTCAGCTCCCTGACTGGCTGGTGACGTTGCTGAAGTGGACGGTTGGTGGTTAGGTAAAGCTGGAGGGGGACACGTGGAGCCCGGCTGGTTGTTTGCATGCCAGGCGCCCTCTCCCCACCGCGGCAGGTACAGCACGAAGGGCGCCTCTCTCTTCTTCGACTGTGGCAAAGAAAAAGATAGTTTAGCAATGGACTATGAGAGAGAGAGAGAGAGAGAGAGAGAGAGAGAGCAGCAGCAGCAGCAGACTCGTATATTAACACCAGTGATGGTGGTGGCAGGGATGTAGGTGGCAATGGTAGTAGTAGTAGTAGTAGTAGTAGTAGTAGTAGTAGTAGTAGTATAGGAGGAGGAGTAGCAGTAGTAATGGCAACAGCAATAATAGTAGTATGCTGGGATTTTTTTTTTTTTTACATTGTATTATCTCTTTCTTACAATAAACAACGTACTTCTTTACTTGGTTTATATGCTTTTGATCACAACATGGCTAATGAATTACGTAGCTCTTAATCATCAATTTTCGAAACAAACTTTAACGCAAGAGAACAAATCTACAATGTCAATCGCTTCACAGTCTGCAATGCATGGGGGAAAAAATGACGCTCTGTGTTCAATTTTCGCAGTGAATGAATGCGCATACATTGTGTTCCTTTATGATGGAGGGATGAATGCCTCGTCTGTCATAAATGCATTTCGGGCTTAAAGCTAAAAAGAACACCATTCCTTTTTTTTTTTTTATCATTATATGTATGTGCATGCTTTCCATTTTGTCTCGTTGCTATTGAACGGGCAAAAGAAATTAAAAGAACCTGGAAATTTTAGCATTAAGATCTGCATGTTATCTCAGCCGTTTTAGTTTTAGACAGAAAGGCAAACACACACACACACACACACACACACACACACACACACACACACACACACACACACACACACACACACACACACACACACACACACACACACAGACACACACACACACATACAAAGAAAAATATAGATAAACAGGTAGGCTGGGATAATGAGTCTGCTAAATATGCCACAACTTTTCTTAGCGCAAAGGTCACAGGAGATCAAGGAAATGCAGTAAAGAACAGATTAAGGGAAGCTGTATTTTTCTTTCTTTTTTTTTTCACAAGGGGCTTAAGCTTGTTCGGTGAAGAGAAGGGAAAGGGGCGATGAATCAGCTAACCTTAGGGGGGCAAGCGGCGCGTGCGGAGAGGGCGGCGGCGAGGAGACAGACAACAGCTGCAGCCAGACTCGGGAGGCACGCCACCAGTCCCACGACCTCCACCACATACAGCCTCACCACTGCAAGCACCGCCACATGTCAGTTCTTAACCTTCCTCACTTTCGCTCCTCCCGTTACTTTCATTTATCATCATTTTAGCAACTATTTCATGTCACATACTATTACTACTTCTACTACTACGACTACTACTACTACTACTACTACTACTACTACTGTTGTTGCTACACCTCCTCCTCCTCCTCCTCCTCCTCCTCCTCCTCCTACTACTACTACTACTACTACTACTACTACTACTACTATTACTACAACTACTATTGCTACTACTACTACTGCTACTACTACTACTACTACTACTACTACTGTCGTCGTTGATAAGTAGTGGTAGCAGTTGTTGAACTAGTAGCAGTCGTAGTAGTAGAAGTAGTGGTAGCACCAGCAGCACCAGCAGCAGTAGCATTGGTAGTAGCAGCAGTGGTAGCATGTATACGTACCTGAGGCGTGGTCTGGGCGGTGGAAGGCCGAGACACAGGCGAGGATGAGGTGGCCGGAGAAGAGATAGGCTGCCGCCGCCACACACACGAGGCACACCACGCCGGACACCCAGGCGTGCCCCACCAGCCTGCGGGGGGCGGTGGACGTGTTAGGCACCTCAGTAATGGACGGTATGCACTCCACCACTCTCCCGCATCCATTTCCCGTCACCATTTGGGATAATATTATTGAAATAACATTAGCGTTTTCATCCATTATGTTAGGTTAGGTGTTAATGAATTCAGTTTGTTATTTTAATTGTTAATTCCTTCATTGTGTAGATTACGATTAAATAAAACATCATAATTTTGCCTAGTGATAAATAATGTCTCGAAATTAATAGACGGGCTATTTCCATAAAATTCCCCATTTCTGTTTTCTTTCCCAAATGACCTCTGTAGTCTGGCACTTACCCATGCCTTTTTTTTTTTTTTGCATTTAAATCAGTCCAGCATCCAAAGCATCGTCTATAAGCGTCCATCGGCTTTTGTTACGATTAAACTTTTGGTTTCCTCTGAATTTTTTTTTTTTTTTTTTAGTTTTTAATGCACTTGTTTATCATAAGTAGAAAGAATTGTCATAAAATGTATGAGAGAAAAGAGATGAGGGCACTTACAAGGCGTGTGAGGAGCGGGCGCGGAGACCCAACACAGCCTGCACCAGCACCAGTACGCCCACCCACACCCCACCCATCACCACCACGGGGCGACACAGGCACGCCGCCACCACCACCTGGGAGCCGCCCGCATCACCCCGGCGGATGACGTCAGGGAAAGAAAGGGATAAAGATTAGGAAGCTTTGAGTGTGTTGATCCTCCAAAGTGAGGTAAACGCTTCTTTCCCTCTGATGTAGGAGCGAAAGGTTATCTTCACTCACCTGACAGAAGAATATTACTCCTGCCAGCACCAGGTTAACCTTTGCCAGCACACGGAGGGTCTTGCTGGGCTGTGTCGCGTTCCCCTCCCCGCCTTCCACCACTCTCAGTTGGCGAGGTGGAAGAGGGGGGTGGCAGTGGCGCTCCTGGACCTTCGCTGCATCCCGCCTCCTCGCCTGGTGCAATAGCATTAGTGTTATTGTACATCTTTTACTTAGAAGGCTAGATATAAAAGCTAGTTGGTCACCATTACTTAGAATGCTAGATATAAAAGCTAGTTGTACGAACTGCTGCTCTCCGACTTGGATGCTTATCTACAAAAAATCAGACAAGCATTAAGTAAGGAGTCTAGAGTATTTTCTCTAGACTTCTTGGCATAAGTCACTCATCGTTTACGTCCAGTCATAGTAACACATAGATGGCGCTACGATTAAGTCTCACAGCCACACTGGGACTTTGCCGCTCGTGCACTGATTCACCTATATCTGGTTTTCGAATAGGTGATGACCTTACTTGAATTAATGGTTTGTAGACACTGGATAGATTCAGATTTTGAAAGTATTGGCATTTCTATAAAGAAGAGCTAACAATGTGTTCTGTTTTTATTAAAGTAAATAATGTGCTGTGTCCTTGAGATTCACAATGAAGGGGTGGAGAGACAGCAGCCCAACATAAAGAAGGCCAGTCCATCATATTCTGTGCAGTCAGTATGATCGCAGTTTCAGAGAGAAGGGCACTATGTATATCATGTTACTTCTCTCACATCTCTGAAGCGTTACTCAAGAGTTCACTGTGTAAGCAGCCTCGATAAAGCGGATATAACTGAATGGTTTGTGTCCGCTAACTTAGCCAGGATTCGGGTGCAGTCTGGTGCCACTGATGGATTCACAACTGGAAGCACTGCCGTTCGCTGGACTGTTTTTGTCCAAGGAAGTGTTAAAGGCATCTTGGGCAACATTACTTGGGAAGACAGAGCACTACATAGCACTGACGCTAACTTAGACGAAGGCACAGCCGCCTACTTAGACGAAGGCACAGTGGCCAGAACCACTTACACAACCCTAGACAAGAGAAGTGATGTCACTGTACCTTTAGTTATGGCATCAGGCATCTTCTTGACCTGTGACATCTTGCGACGCCACGCACTTGCCGCGTACCGTAGGCCACACCTGTCTTAAGGATCACACCTGCCGGTCACACTTGTACTTTGCGTCAAACCACCGCCACCTGTGCTGAGGGAGGTCAAACTGAGGGGCGGGACACGGAACACGTCCGGATGTCCTATGTATTAATGGAGTCCGGATGTGGCGGCCCGCTTTCCGAGAGAGAGAGAGAGAGAGAGAGAGAGAGAGAGAGAGAGAGAGAGAGAGAGAGAGAGAGAGAGAGAGAGAGAGAGAGAGAGAGAGGAGAGAGAGATTTGTTGTTACTTGTGGGTTGTTTACTGTCTGGCTTTGCTGTGCATCTCTTTTGTGCAGCAGAGAGAAAAGTGGGTGGCGGAAAGAGAAAAGACAAGGAAGGACTATAAGCGAGAGAGAGAGAGAGAGAGAGAGAGAGAGAGAGAGAGAGAGAGAGAGAGAGAGAGAAATTTTTGCCTGGGAGGGATTCACATACATAATGAAAGAGAGGAAGGAGAAGAGAGAAAGATGGCTAGGGTGGGGATGAAAATGTATCCTTCCCACCGTTCCCCCCCTCCCCACGCCTCCCAGTGACGCCATCGTAAAACAAGGGTCAGTCTTTGTGCCGGAAATTTCCCACCCCATCCCGCCCCAACAGCGCCTCCCTTCACCGCCCACCACACCCACTTCCACATCACCCCATCACCCTCACTCGCCACATTCACACCTCGCTCACCTTAGTAATCCTTAGATATTCACATCATATATTTCTTATTCTCTCAGTACGTATAGCGCTTCAAGATTAGCTTTTATTCATGTTCACCTCCCACTAATCATATTCAAATAGATTATTAATAATTTTCATAGCCGCATTTCCTTACAACTGTCCTTTATTTAATTTATATGGCTTTATTTATTTATTTTTTTTCATTACTTACAAATCACGTCTTCGTTTAATGTCAAAAAAAAAAAAACATTTACTGAGGAGTTACCCAATCTTTAAAGTCAAAAACTCCTTCTCATATTAATCCACTTCATACTGGTACTTTAGAATGCAATTACCCCGCCTGTAGCAACCCTTAGTAACCATCGTCCTCGCTCTCCCACCCTCCCTTCCTCCCCTCCCGTCCTCCCCCACCCACCGCGTAAATACCAGACCTGCAATCACTGCGTGCGTGTTTTTGTTTCCTCGCCTCCCTCTCGGCGGGCAAGTGTTTGGCTTCCCACGGCAGCTGTTGAGAACGATGGGCGGTGCGCTGAGAGTGGCGTCAGGTGTGGTATACTAGTTGTCACCGTGGACCTAGTGTAGTGTACCGTTTGTTTGTGGGTTTTGGGGGGATGGAAAGGATACATTTAGTGTTCAAGTTAGGTTTTGTGAGGTTTTGTCTTTGAGCAGTTTTAATGTATACTGAAACAGTGTAGTGTCAAAAGGCGCAGGGAACATGGTTGAAAGTGTGCAAATGGTACCAGTTAGGCATGCTGGATGAGGCAATGGTTGGATAGGTAAAGAGAGAGAGAGAGAGAGAGAGAGAGAGAGAGAGAGAGAGAGAGAGCCCTGCCTCACGTCCGTCCCGTCCGTCCACCAGCATTCATTATTATGGAAGTGTATTGTACTGTATACATCAACCACCCCCGCGCCATAATTTTTTGCGAGCAACCTTCCGCATTTGAATTCATGACTTTCTGTTTCACTTTCATATATCCATTCACTTTCTTCTCCGAAAGCGAACACAGATCATTGTCATCTGTCATTCCCACAGTTGCCCATAGGTGGCGGGATGGCTGAGAGGAAATATGAAATACAGAATCCTATACACTTGTTATTGAACACGCGATGGTGAATGTGAGGGAACAACATTTTGCTTATTATTATACGTTATCTACTATGAAGGCTACGGTTTCTCCTCCAGTTTAATAGAATGACAGTATGGACCGTATTCTAAAACGCTTTGCTTTCTCACTACCACTATTTTCAAAGACCACAGAGATTATTAGCAGGGTTCTCAAGAGTATTTCTTCTGTTAATAATATAGAGATCGTATTAATATCTCACTAGAACCCCATAAACACTCTTGGAAACCTGTGTAACTTTAACTAAAGTCTTTTTGAAAGCAGTCGAGATGCGGTGCAGAAGTACTTCAAAATATGGTACTATGTTTCAAGCAGGGACTGCCATGTGTGGGTAGACCTGACGGCTTCTTGCAGCTTCCCTTATTTTCTCATGTTCTTATGTCATGGTGCAAGTTTATGTTCTAAAGACGCCACTGACAACAAATAAAGGGATGGATGACTGGAATGGACTCACTCATCATGTTGTTAGTGCTGAGCTATTGAGGAGCTTTAAAAGATCAGAGAAATTTAAGGATAGGATGATGAAGTGGGTATAAGTATTTTATCATGTTTCATACAAGGACTGGCATGTGTAGGTCTTTTGGCTTGTGTTCTTATGCTTTTACCAGCGTAGTGCATCAACACCACCAAGTCACCAATGTTCTTATTAGCCATTCTTAGTACCCCTTCAATTTCTCTCTCTTATTAGCTTCAAAGTTTCACGGCCCTAACAAGAACAAGAACCAGAACCAGAACCCTCAAAGTATACGACAAATATCCTTACACTGGTAATGTTCAATCGCTCCCTTCATGAGACTCCTAAAGTATTAATATCGCACGCATTATCAACCGGCATCTCCGTCACGGCAGCTACCCACGCCCTAAACATGTGGCCTTATTCGGCGAGGCGTGGGAGGCTGCAGGTGTGTGTGTGTCTCCCGGGGGTGGGGTGTTGGGCTCCCATACTCTGGCTGTTCGTGGGGTGTTCCATTGACAACAAGCGACGCGACCCCTGCAACGCCGGCGAGAAATGATTAGAAGCATGTGTAGATTAATAACAGAGATAGATAGAGAGAGAGAGAGAGAGAGAGAGAGAGAGAGAGAGAGAGAGAGAGAGAGAGAGAGAGAGAGAGAGAGAGAGAGAGAGAGAAAGTGTGGGGAGCAGGGTAATGGATAACGAGAAAAGATCTTTAAATTATTGATTTTTTTTTATTATTTCAGGTATCGGAACAAGCTCAAATAACGCCTGGGTAGAGAGAGAGAGAGAGAGAGAGAGAGAGAGAGAGAGAGAGAGAGAGAGAGAGAGAGAGAGAGAGAGAGAGAAAAGATTATGAACCCTACAAACCCAATGTTCCCTATAAGCTGCTCCATATTCAACTTACACAAGGCAAAGTCCTCTCCTCCTCCACACACGCACAGGCGGCGGTTCTCAAGCAGCAGCAAATGTGTCTACACTCGTACACACCTCCGCGGAGACACACTTCAGGCCCGTATTCTTGAACGCTGTGCTCCCTCATCACGACTATTTTCAGAGGTCACAAAGATGATTAGTTCAGTTCTCATAGATGCTTTTCTCACATTGATAATGCAGAATCATTATTAAATTGCCATTTGAATTATACAGACACCCAGAAAACCCTATTAACTTTTACTTGAGCTAGTTATGAGTAGTCGTGAGAAAGCACCTAAGCGTCTGATTGATCAAGATTATGGGACTCAAAGATTCACTGAGGGGTTGAGACCAGAGTAAAAGTCCTACACTGAGGGATTGAGACCAGAGTAAAAGTCCTACACTGAGGGATTGAGACCAGAGTAAAAGTCCTACAGTGAGGGATTGAGACTAGAGTAAAAGTCCTACACTGAGAGATTGAGACAAGAGTAAAAGTCCTACACTGAGAGACTGAGACTAGAGTAAAAGTCCTACACTGAGGGATTAAGACCAGAGTAAAAGTCCTAGAAAGGCTCCTAAATCCCACGTAAAAACATATACTGTTCTAATAAAATGGTGTGTCAGTCTCTACCACGTATATGTAAAACTAAACGAGGCTGTTTATTAAGGTGTATGCTTAAAACTGGACTGGTTAAAAGTTTCTTATGGAGACTAGAAATGAGTATCTTTTGTCGCTGAAGGGGTCGGCTGTGGCATGTGAGGCGTGGTGAGCTATAAAAGGACATCGATTGAAACGAATTAGCAATTAACAACATTAGGTTAAACTTGCTTATGTCAGAGTTATGTTCACCATTTATTCTTCGTAGCTTAAGAAGTATAACTATCGCTAAGAGTTTTATGTTTTGCGGCAATAGTGAAATACAAAATCGTCTCACAGATTGTTTCACACATTCACAAAGCTTCACATAACAAAACTAATGAAAACTCAATAGAATCTAGTGACTGCTTCGTGTGGAACAGATAATTACCAATGAACTATTAATCGACTCACCTCAAGCCTTGGTATGTACTTACATCTGTATGAGAATTATCCCATGACGTGTTCTCTGTTGTAATCATAATCTTACGTGGCTAAACTTTGGAGAAAAAAATATAACGGTAAAGGAAAAGACTCTCTCTCTCTCTCTCTCTCTCTCTCTCTCTCTCTCTCTCTCTCTCTCTCTCTCTCTCTCTCTCTCTCTCTCTCTCTCTCTCGTTCAGCTTATTTATCAATATTTTTACATGTAAGAAAGTTCTCTTCCAGAATGTGTGCCAAGAGAGAGAGAGAGAGAGAGAGAGAGAGAGAGAGAGAGAGAGAGAGAGAGAGAGAGAGAGATTCGCTTGCGTGTGGAGATGGAGCGAGGGCCAAGGACTTAGATATGATATAGGAGGGGAGGGATATGTAAGATCCTCTATCTCGAGGGAGGGAGGGGAGGTCCAGCGGTGCCGGACTTAAAAGACAGACTTGAGCCCCCGAGCGTTCACTTCGAGGATCACTGCGACACAATGAAGAGCCTCCGAGTCGTCTCGTCTTTGCTGGCCCTCGTGGCTGTGGGTAAGCGATGCCTCTGATCATAGTAGACCTTTCAGTGTTCACTGTCATGGTCGTCCTTTTAGTATTCATTGTAAAAGTGCGTAGATGCAAGAAAAAAGAGAGATTTAGAAGTTAGTTTTGTATTTTCTAAACTTCAAAAATACGTACTTATAAGACTGAAGGGCAAAAATATCGTAAATGTTATTGGTATTTATGGGAAAAAAAAAAAAAAGACTGAGTGAAAGACACAAACCGAAATCAAGGCTAGAACTCAAATCTTCTCGTTTCAAATTTTCATCTTCGTAATCAGTAGTAGGTAATCTGGAACAAAAGTTTTCTTACTTTTCTCACTTCACTCTTTGTTTGATGTTCATTTGGTGTTGTAGATCATTCCAGTCCATTGCCTCGTTTCCAGGGAGCAAAACACGGAAGCCAATACCAATGCAATCTTCATTTTTCTTCACCGTAATCTGTAACTATCTTTTTGACGTGGCCACTTACATAGAACCTTAGTTAGATTTATGGGTAGGAATGATAAGCGGATATATGTAAGTAGATCTTATCCAGGAAGTACCACGTGTAGGCTTACTGGCTTCTTGCAGCTTTCCCTGTTTCCTTATGTTTTTATTTCTGAATCGCCAACTACGTAACACACTATCAAGAACAATGAAAGAAAAGAAAAATCACCCATAATTCTCTTCCACTGCTGAGTTTCACCGTCAGGCAACACTTGGCAGGAGGTAATAGAGGCAAAAGACAATACCGAGCCTTTCATAGCACGTTTATTATGTTTGCAATGACCTGCTTGTGAATGTTGTCGCAGGAACGTTCCGGGCCTGTGAGGACAAACACTTTAGGAACACATAGGCGAGAGAATACTGAGGAAGTCATTTTATGTGTTTCTTTTTTTTTCTTTGTGTGTGTGTGTGTGTGTGTGTGTGTGTGTGTGTGTGTGTGTGTGGTTGAAGAGACCTTTACAATCACTTGGTACTGGAGCAGATGGTACTCAGGTCATATAGGCCTCAGTTCAGATGATCCTCAAGACAGATCGGCCTGAGTACAGATAGGCCTCAGGATGTCTGGTACTCGAGACACTTGGTACCCACACCACAAAATGTCTGTAAACTCAGATGGCTTAGTGAAGGCAGCATGTGGATCCAAACACAATAATATAATGTTCACCAACCCATCCACTACTTACTCAATCACATCCACCCATCCACTCCACCCATTCACTTCCACATACATCTGTTATACAGATGTCAATTGATTTGACCTGCAAGTTACTGCCTCACACCTGTGCTGAGATGACGTTTAATGAGGTATTGGGTAGGGTCATCTACTGCACATATAGTCTGTGTGTGTGTGTGTGTGTGTGTGTGTTGTCTTTTGACAGATAGGGTAGTGCGCATGCTCCCAAGTCCATGACGTGTGATGTGTGTGACGCCACGGTCTCCTCTGCCAGTATTTATCAACCTCTGTATTTCTGGTCAATGCCGAGACAGGCATGTCACCGTTTAGACAAGGGGGAACCGTCATCAAGTACAAGACAGAGTTCAGTTTCAGTCTAGCCTTCATAGTAACAGGATGGAATAAGACGTGCAAATTTTATCTCGAGAAATTTATCGGTACAGTTTCACACACAAGCAACACACACACACACACACACACACACACACACATACAGGTAGGGGAGAGGAAAGAGAGGGGCAGAATGTCATCACCCGGGGGGGGAGGAGGATGGGAGGCAGGGATGAGCAAGTGGGAAAAGGGAAGAGAAGGGTGGATAAGATGATCTGTCTTGGAGTAGCGGGACACACACACACACACACAGCCAAAATTAATCATGAAAATTAATAAATAACCCAAAATGATTAGTGAGGCGGAGTGGCGGCCATCTTCTTAACTGACGTCCCCGCGGAAGCCGTGATGGATTTGTCAAGTCTGAACAAATTCGGCGTTTTTTTTTTTTTTTCAAAACCTTGTGACTCTTTTATTTCAGCCTCTTATATTTTTTTTCTAAAAGTTGTTCACGATTTTTAAAGTGTTTATTCCTGTTAAGTTAAATATGTGGACTTGAGAGTGGTTTATAGTTCTGTTAAGACTGGAATTTTTTTTCTTTTTTTCTTTTCAGTTTTCCTTTTTTTTTTTTTTTTTGCTTGTAACTAACCTTAAATTGTTTGAAAAAATAGTTCACATTTTTAAACTGTTTTTTTTTTTTTTTATTCTTTTTAATTGAAATTGGGTGAACTTCTCAAGCTTCCAATATTTTTTTTTTTTTCCAGCGAATTATTTATTTCTGCTTCAAAGTAATTTTAAATTTGAAAAATAGTTCATGATTTTTAAAGTATTCTTTTTTTATTCTTGTTAAGTCAAAATGAGTGGAGTTTTCAATGGTATTAATGGTGTCAAGGTTGTTTTTTTTTCAAAATATTTGTTGATTTTTGTTTATTATTCAGGTTTGAAATATTTTATATATTCATGGTATTAATTAACGTATGTGGCAAGTCAGGATATATAAAGCAATGGAGTCTAGCTGCCTTTTTAACTTGGGGCGATTTTCAAAATGAAAGAAGTACGTAAAAAACGGACCCCGTGATGTCATCAGATGTGACGCCATCAGGACCCAGAGCCAGTGTGTGTGTGTGTGTGTGTGTGTTTGAATGATCGAGTAATCTATTGAATGAATGAATGAATGTAGGAGTGAGTGAAGCGGGTGGATGTGAGAACACCATCAGGCCAAGCTCTTAATCCCCAGGTTTAGCGGTCCCTTCCGTCAAATTTTAGGCGCTAACCCCCCCCCCCCTTCTCTCTCTCTCCCTGTCTCTCTTACAAGTCCTTTCCTCTTCTCAGGATCCGCGGTCCCCTCTCAAAGGATCGTCGGTGGGGACTTCACTGAGGAGGGAGATTTCCCGGAGATGGTGAGTGTGTGTGTGTGTGTGTGTGTGTGTATGTGCGCGATTCACCTACGGTCACCAGTAGGCTGGTCACCCAGCCAGCCGTTCCACTACGGAAAGAGCTCATAGCTCATAGTGACCGATCTTTGGGTAGGACTGAGACCACTGACACCCCACACACCGGGACAGCGAGGTCACAACCCCTCGGGTTACATCCCTTACCTACTTACTGATAGGTGATCAGGGGCTACACATTAAGAGGCTCGCCCTCCCCGCGCCCGAGATTCGAACCCGGGCCTTCTTGGTTGTGAGCCGAGCGTATTAACCACTGGTGTGTGTGTGTGTGTGTGTGTGTGTGTGTGTGTGTGTGTGTGTTCCGTCTGCCAAGATTCAGAACAGCATGTAGCTAACATTTAACATGACATTGTTGATTTTTTTTTTCTCTCTAATAGCGATTATAATGTTTGCAGTATAGTAAGTGTGTGTGTAAATAATAATAATAATAAACGGTTTATTATTTAGGCAGTTGACAAACTGAAAATGTACATAGGGGATGGGGAAAAACTTAACATTAATCCTAACGGTAAGACTAATCTAGGAGGGAAATACTATCGATTGATGGCTCGCACCATGGTGGGAATCGCACTGAGTCTGTACCGGTCCGTGCGCGGCGCCTTCAGGGGCGTTATTTTGTTGTGGTGTCTGGTGGCACGGACAGGGCGAGGCGCGTCGGGCGGCAGCATGTCTCTGAGACGCGGATGATGCAGTAGTCCCTTCCCAAACTTCTCCAGAGCCTCTCGGTGCCTGGTGGATATTCTGGACAGACTCAGGGTGGTCAGGGCTTCTTCATAGGTGGTGTATGCAGGGCCAAGGATGACCCTGCACGCCCTTTTCTGCACACTCTCTAGCTGTAGCTGTTGAGTGTGTGTGAGGGAGGAGGACCACGCTGGGGAGGCGTACATGAGTTTGGGGAGGATGAAGGTGAGGTACACCCCCCTTAACTCATCTGTCGGCGTCCCCAGCGACCTGAGTCTGCGCAGCATGTACAGCCTGTAGGTAGCTGATCTCACGGTGCTGGCGACATGCTGCTTCCAGGTCAGCTGGTCGTCCACCGTGACTCCGAGAAGCTTGGCACATTGGACCACCTGGAGGGGGTGAGGGCCCACTGTGAGCCGGGGAGGGGGCACTGGTACAGAGGAGGTACAGAAATGCATCACCACAGTTTTGCTGTGGTTGATGGTCATCCATGTGTGTGTGTGTGTGTGTGTGTGTGTGTGTGTTTGTCAGTAAGGTACTCGTACGTACTACATATTAGTCTGGATACGAAATATCCATAGTTTCAAATAACACTGAATAGAAAAAGAAAAAGAAATAATATAGACATTGGGTTAGGTCACATATAATTAATAATCTTCCATTTTTTTCATTTTTTTTTATGAGAGAGAGAGAGAGAGAGAGAGAGAGAGAGAGAGAGAGAGAGAGAGAGAGAGAGAGAGAGAGAGAGAATCATGGTACAATTACGTTACACATGTTTCATTCTTGGTGACCTCACAGGTGTCTGTATACTCTGACCCTCTGATTGGCAGCAAGCAGCATCTGTGTGGAGGCATCATTCTGAACGACAACCACGTCCTTACCACCGCCACCTGCGTTCATAAGTAGGTGCTGTACTTGTAGTTTGACATGAGTGTTGTACATGGTGGAGCGCACTCTCATAATTATGATTCGAAGTCTTATCTCGATTATTTAGTTTTACGAGTGAGAGAGAACTGAATGGGTGGGTGATAATATAATCCAGTGGGTAAGTAAATGAGATCGTTAGTGATGTAGAAAAGTGTGGGAATGTATGATTAACAGGGAGTAGTGAACGTTTATTGGGTTTTAAAGTGTGGGTTCATGATTTTAGGGATAGTTTAACGAAGATTTTTAATTGATAATGAGGAAAATACAGATGGCAGCTCAGTGAACAACACTTTTACAATATATCCTCTATAGGGACTGACATCTCAGTGGTCCATTTCTTTTTTCTTTTACTTCCTTTCTTCCTTTTGTTGCCCTAGACCCCTCTTACATAAAGAAAAAAAATGTGATCGATTTTTTTAATGAGAGGTTTGCATTGAATAGAAATCATAAAATTTACGCTTGTAGTTACTTATAGTGATGTGTTCCGTGTGCCCCCAGCCGCAACAGCCTATACGTGATGGGCGCGGGCGTCAACCTGGAGAACGAGACAGGCTACGAGGAGCACAAGGCCGTCAGCATGGTAATCGTCCACCCAGATTACGACTCAGTGACAAAGGCGCACGATCTGGCTGTTCTGAAGGTACGAGTAAGCAAAGAATGAAAGCTATACATCTATGTGATATATATATATATATATATATATATATATATATATATATATATATATATATATATATATATATATATATATATATATATATATATATATATATATATATATTTTTTTTTTCTTTTTTTTTTTTTTTTTTTTTTTTTTTTTTTCATCTTATTCTTACTCTTATTTTTTGCATGCTCATATTATGTTCAATATTTCTCGTTTTGTTGGCTCAAAACACCCGGCACTTGGTGGCAATGGCCTTTCTAACTTCGTAATGGTATTGCCTTTTAACTCAGCTTCCAAAAGTATTAAATATGTTTCGATGGCTGTTTTTTCTCACCCTGTTACTGAACCACACTCTCTTCCACTCAGCTCAACCACAACTTCGTCTTCGTGACTGGCTTGGTGACCCCCGCGGTGCTGCCAGCTCCTGAGACCGCCGAGCCTACCACCGGCACCCACATGACTGCCGTGGGCTGGGGCAAGGATGGCGTAAGTTATTATTAACACAGTGACACAGGAAGCGATTCAAAGAGTAAAAAGTCCAAAGAAAAAGAAGGGTTTCTCCAAGCCCATGAAACACTTCTGCTCCGCACCAACACCACAGCATTCAAAAAGCTCCAGTTGAAGTGACACGGGTTTTTAAGTGTTTTTATGGTTCTAGTGGTAGATCAACAGACCTTGAATAACTAGCGTCAGTCATTTCGTTAACCCTTCTTTTTTTTATTCTTTACTTTTTTTTTTTATTCATAGTTGATTTTATAACCAAAGTCCTGTGATTTATAATACTGGTCAATGTCCTCTCACCTGGACCTGACCCACAGCCTGATGGGGAGATGCAGATGATGCAGAAGGCAGTGAACCTGACCTACTTGTCCCGCGAGGAGTGCAGCGTGATCTTCGGAACTTTCGTGCAACCCAATGAAGGGTGCTTGGAGGGCAGCGATGGAGAGGGAGTCTGCATCGTGAGTCTGTCCCCCTCTCTCTCTCTCTCTCTCTCTCTCTCTCTCTCTCTCTCTCTCTCTCTCTCTCTCTCTCTCTCTCTCTCTCTCTCTCTTTTTTTTTCTGGTTTCTACTAGTTTCATGGACCGTGTCCTATCGTTTTTCGTGAATTAAATCTTAACAAAGTGTCGGACAAGGATGCTGTTTTGGCAGTGAATGTTTGAGATCCCGACCTAATTGGCAAAACTATGCTTTGGTGTCATATGTGGATGATGAAGGGAATTATAAGAGTAAATTTAAGGTAAACTTAGCTAAAATTTACAGGCCATGTCCTATCCTATAGTTAACTATCTGTCAAAAAGACAGAACTGCTGGTTGGGTGGGTGATTACTCTTAGGTCATAGTTAAACGTCACATCAACGTCACGAAAGGATGAGTGGGCAGAATATCAATCATGACGCCTAGTCTCGTTAAGTTTACCCTAATTTGCTGTTATAAATGCCTTCATTATCCACAAATGACACCAAAGCATATTTGTACCAATTAGGTAGGAGTCACAAACATTCAGTGTCAAATTGGCATCGTTGTCCGACGCTTTGTTATGATTTTATTTGGACATGGCCCCTGAAGTCTATAGTAATTGCCTTTTTTTTCATATCGGAAATTCGAAGTTTTATTATTTTTCATCTTTATTGTCATAATTTTCATCTATTTTTTTAGTACTATAATTTATTGTGTTATAGTTTTTACCCTTGTCTTTACCCATGCTTTTCATAGTTCTAAGGTTTTTTTTTTTTCTTTTCAACATTATATATGCCATTTTAGTATCAGAGATATTCCATAAGACCTGAATTCATGCCACTTGAACAGATTCCTCACTCCCTTTCCAACACAATGTAAGCTTTTCCAGCACTCCCACACCTTCAGCACTCACATACCTTCCTTAGCAGCACTATTTACAATATTATCTTATGTAGCATTCTAACGCTCATCCTTTTACATCTGCTAGCTCCCATCCACCTTTCCCTACCTTCCTTAGTATAGCAACATGTGTGTGTGTGTTTTTTTTTTTTTTTTTCGTAGCACAAACACTCGTTCTTCAATTTTTTTCTTGCCTTCGTGCACTCTTTACTGCCTTGTGTAGGGAGATGAGGGCGGCCTTGTGGAGGACGCCCATGGAACAGCCATGGCCATTGTGTCGTGGCACGTGAGTTGCGACGCCTTCCCTGCCGTGGTGACTCTCCTCGCTCCCTACCACGAATGGATCACCAGCCACTTCGATACCTAAGCCAATATTCTCCTCAGAAGCCACTAAGAGGGAACACCTGCAAGGACGAGTGGCAATGAGTGCCCTGTAAGCTCACTGGTTACTCTGAAGCCTGATTTTTACGTGTTTGTTTCCCATCAGTCTCGTTGACATTGTAACAACTATTAATGTCCATTGGAATACTTTCCCTTTTTCTTCCTATGTTCTCGGAAGCTCATCATGTGACGCATAAGACATTCTGTTTACGTGGCTTCACATAAAAGAAAAATGGAATTTACTGGTATTTCTTCCTTACTTTTCCTTAGGTGCCGTTGTGGTCGATGTTGATCTAGTGGTGCACTTTCGTCCCAAGCTCCCCGGTGTCCATATATTCGTACATTGAGTGGTTATGCCTCAGAATAGAAGACTGAATGAGAAATATGAAAAGAGGCCAAATAACAAATAAACATACACCGTGAATACATGGCACATAACATTTAAAGGAATATGCAAATAAGTCGTTAACCTTATGTTCGTCCATACCGTAGAATTAAGTGATACCCAAAAATCCTGACCTACACAACATAGGCCTAATTATAAAGAAAAGAGCTGCCATGTGATAGAGGGTCGAGTAGATTTTTATCAGTCAGTGTGGGAGGCAGTGGGAGCTGATTGTTTACTTTCCACATGCTGGCATCGAATTACCTAACTTCTTTCCCACGCGTACGTCACGTTGGAGTAATCATCAGCACCCGACACATGAGATAAGGCGACGAGCATACAGGTCCTGCAGCTGAAAATCGATGGTACTTCTAAAATGGTGTGTGTGTGTGTGTGTGTGTGTGTGTGTGTGTGTGTGTGTGTGTGTGTGTGTGTTACCCAAGAAGTCATCCGTCCTTCCTTGCATGCTCTGGTCTACTTATCTTTTTTCGCCCTTTTCTCGCATGATCTGCACTCTGTTCTTGCTCTTCTCATAGCCTTCCATCTCATAATCCAGCACTGTTTTGCACTCACCTCATCTTACATAGTCATGTATACTCCTTTAATCATTCTATACTGAAAGTAAACGTATATGATATCAATAGCCGCTTAAATCAAAAATATCATGAAACCTCGATGAATTTTTGAAATTACATGAAATCCCTGAGTGAATCCATGGTTACATGAAATTACTAATAGTTTTGATGATTTCACGAAATAATTGTTTCCACGAATTTAATATAACATTATACTGCATTTATTTTGGTTTATATAGAGGTAAACACATTACTCCCTGGCGCCCAAAGACAGCTTGACTAGTTTAGCTATCAGTTGCATCCTTGTGAGCTACACGAAGCAAACCATGTTAGATAATGGGATACAGATATATAGCTACATTTGGATTTTTATCAAGAAAAACAAATATAATCCTGGTATCCGAAAACATCATACGAGGGCAAGAAATAGGAGGGAATATTAGTGAAACCTGGTTTCCTGCGGGAGTGAGGGAAGCCTGTTCACTGTATTTATACAGCAATATTTGGCAATTAGCGAGTATCACTGGGGCAGAGAAAGAGAGACAGAGCCTCGCCCAAGGAATCCTTGGCTGTCACATGTTTTTTCTCTCTCTCTCTCTCTCTCTCTCTCTCTCTCTCTCTCTCTCTCTCTCTCTCTCTCTCTCTCTCACGCCTTTGTTTCTGGCTGCCTCGATGTTCCCTCGCCTGTGAGTTCCTCACAGGTTTTGTGTCCTGTGTTGAGGCAGTGTACTGTAAGGCGGAGACAACAAGGTAACTATATATATATATATATATATATATATATATATATATATATATATATATATATATATATATATATATATATATATATATATATATATATAAGTATGTGGTGTAACAACATTGCTTCTGTAGTCTATATTGTAATTTTGAGTGCCCATATTATTAGTGCTTGCCAAAGTAAGAAAGTGAAGAACATCTGTGCGTGCTAGGCAGACAGACACTAGAGGAGACAACCCTGTCTGTCGTCACACCCCGGCGCGGGCCCCGAGCGCTTGTGACACGTTCCTTGTGGGAGAACTGAGTCATGTGTGGCTTTCTTCTCAAATGTAAAACAGAAAACCAAGTGGAGTTAAGAAGGTGGAGTGGAACCTTTAAAGTTTATCCCCTCTTTTTTTCCTTTAGGGGATAGAGAGAGAGAGAGAGAGAGAGAGAGAGAGAGAGAGAGAGAGAGAATGTTCCAAGGGCTTCTCTGAGAGCCTACACTGAGTAAATGGACAGAAAAGTAACAAGAATCATTGGGGAAAAGAAATGGAAGTTGAGAAAGGAGGGAGAAGAAAGCTAAAGGAGTTCAAACAGTTCTGGGACTGACTAGAGACGGACAAGACAACACCATAGTAAGCCTGATGACTACACTTCTACCTGGTTGAGTGCTAGAAAATAAGAAACTGCAACCATTAAGGCCGTAAAGGAAGACATAGGAGACTGACCTATTGTGATCTCCCGTGTTGAGCTATGGGTATTTACCACTTGTATTTCTTTTTTTTTTCTTTCTTTGTTTTTTGTTTTTTTTTGGCATACTAAACAAAAAATAAGAAAGAATTGATGGTTTGAGTTACGAAAAGTACATTATACCATACCACACCACACAACACCACCACCACCAGCAACACACACCATACCATACCAAACAACACCACACCACGATATCCTTGGCGCCCCTACCTGCTCCGCCCCTCCGAGCCCTGCCAAGCCCCTCGGACCTCCACTCCGTTCTGCCGCGGCTAAGTTAACAATTTCCTGTCACATATTTAGCGTAATTTCGAGGGTTTTGCAGGGATTTCCAGATTATTTAAAAGACCGTTGTGTAGGAGTAGGTGGAGGAGGCGGAGGTGGAGGGGAGAAGAGGAGTGTGAGGGGGAGGGGAGAGGAGGAGGAAGTATTGAGGAGAGGCCCAAAAAAAACTATTTTGGCTCTATATCATCATTTTATGTTATTTTTATTAGTGGAGTTTGCATTGTTTTGATATTTAATTTATTAATAGAAAAGTATAACAAGTTATATAATAAAATCCATTTTTTTCATTAGCACGCCTAGGATTGTTTTGATGTTTGATTTACAACTTAAAAACATAAAAAAGTAATAATATCCATTAAAATCTATTGTAACAATTCGTATTTTCAAATTTAAAATAACTCTGTTACTAGATCTGAAAAATATTTTCTTTACAGAACGAGATTTTTTTTCTATCTGGAAAGTAAAGATTTTTTTTCTTTTTTTTTATTTAAAATATGTAACATAATCTAGTCTGGCTGTGTTTTTCTTCTCGTTATCATATATTTTTTGTGAATTTTCTTTATTATTAGTCATGCTGGAAATATTTTTATATTCCAGATATTTGTTAAAATATATGGCAAGTCAGAATATATAAAGCATTCCAGTCTAGTTCCGTTTTTCGAGGGGTCAACTTCAAAATGGATTAACGTACGTATATAAAAGCGTGACGTCACCAGAGTACTGAGACCCGGTACATCTCTCCATTCTTGTCTCTCTCTGTCAATCTTCAGTGTGTCAGTTGAGGTATATGGCAGGTCAGACTATAATATGGTGCAGTCCAGTCTGGGTATCTTTCTTCTCGCGAGTTTCGAAATTGCCATATGTAAAAATAAAGACCGAGACGAACATTTTTCCTGACTCCCTACCTGCCCGTACATAAATATCTAGCTAAACCTCCGTGTATTTCCAGACTCAGGCTTAAATAAAGTGCATGTTGCAGCCCCGTTCAAAGCGCATTCCTTGAAAACATCAGAAACCAGAACGAGACCTCTCTGTCTGCGTCTGTTCGTCATTTCCCTTATTTCGTTATTTTCCTCAATTTTCAGCGTTTTCCAGGAATTTCCAGGTGTTCTCCAGAATAAGACGTGTAGACTGTTGTAGTAATAGTAGGAGGAGGAGAAAGAAATGAGGAATGGAGGAAGAGGAGAAGGGAAGAATGGAGGTGGAGGATGGGTGGAGAGTGGTGGTAATAGTAGTAGTAGTACTAGGAGAAGGAAATGAGGAATGGAGGGGGAGGAGGAGGAGGAGAAAGAGAAAATGAGGAATAGAGGACGAGGAGGAAGAAAAGAGGAATGGATGAGCGATGATGCTCTCTCTCCCTGGATGGTTTTAAGTGTGGCCGTGTGTACAGAACGTACATGTGAATGTATAAATTGACATCATCTCGTCCGCCCGTAGGTCTGCCTCAGAGACAGCTTCCCACCTCTCACTCAAGCCCACCAAAGTTGAAAAACACTAAGATCTGATTTGTATGCATGATTTGCCGTCTAAATCCTGGTGGCACGGCACAACACCTCTGTAGCAGTCTTTTATGGTCACATATATGTTGGGCGGCCTGAAAGCAACAGCAAAAAAAACGAGCAATGAGGAGCGGTAGACCGGCGTTTACCTATATTTTCAATGTTCAACTGCTGGAGCGAGGGCAGGCAGCGGATGAATAGCGTTTTGGTTTCACATTCGTGACGTCACGCCGACTCCTTCCATTATACCTCCACGATTCAGAGGATAACAGGTCCAAAGAAGGGATACTATAAGACCTTTATTCTGAAACACTTCTGTGCACAGCTTTTTATTCAAGAGGCTGCAATTGAAGTGACAGTTTTTTTTATATAATATATATATATATATATATATATATATATATATATATATATATATATATATATATATATATATATATATATATATATATATATATATATATATATATATATATATATATATATATATATATATATATATATATAGCTAGTTCGAGTAACAGATCAAGAAGATTTCTGCATTATGGAAATAGTCATGGTGAAAGAACAAAGCGTTTCAGAAAGCAAGGGTGATTCACACTTCATGTTCCCAACTCAAGCTTAAGCTCAAGGAAGCGGACAGCTCACCCAAACAAAACACCGACAGCGACAGGCCTTGAACTGTACCTGTCAGTTCCCCTCCAAAGTCCACACCAAGATAGGCATAGTAAGCAAGTAAGGGCATATTTATGTACTCGTGTACCGGTCTGAGATTGCTGCTGTATAATTATTAATGTTTAAAGATGTGTTTTCTCCAGGTCAGGGTAGATTCACTGTTAGGAGAGATAATGCAGACATTAAGTTCTCTGGTTAGTGTTAGGGGCCTCAAGCATTGGGATGCTCTGCCTACCAGTGAAGTGGTTTTATAGAAATAATCCTAGCCTACTAGTTTCGAGATTGACGATGTAGTTCTGAGCAAAAAAATAAATAATTAAATAATATATATATATATATATATATATATATATATATATATATATATATATATATATATATATATATATATATATATATATATATATATAAATCATGATACACACAAAGAAGGGATTAGCAGTGAAATTAACGAACTGAATTGATCTAAACCTAACCCAGCCCTCGGATGGAAATGCTGGTGTCATTCCAATGTCATCTGTGAAGTGAATGCCACTGTGATGGCTCTGATGGGGGAAGTATGCCAGGGTCAGCAGGTCTTCCTTCGTCAGGTGCTGAGGGGAGGCCATTAGACAAGGCATTCCACACCCCAATCCAGTCCTGCATTTACATACATACTGCCAACAATATCAATATGCCCTAATTAATAATCTTTGTATTCTGTGGAGATGTGCACACAACATAATAACTTTTTTATTCAAACCTATAAAATGTATGATGGGAAAAGCTATGCTGATATTACTCTAATGGTTCAAGCTACATATTTTTAGGTTTTAGGGTTTTGCATCCATATGATATTACCTATGTCAATTACATTTCAACTAGAAATAACTTTTTGTTAACATTGTTTTTTTTACTTTTTTATCCATTTACTTTGTTTTAAACTTACAAGATCATAATACGAGCACTGAGAGTTCAGTAGGGAAGGCACATTTTAGGTTGCTAGAGGATCCGCTGGGGTACAAGGCCCACAAGACCTCATTGCCTCACAGGGTGATAAGGTTAGCCTTGCTGGGTTAAAGGTTCAGTTGTGCTTACTATTATGTTGACACCAGGATTGGCTTGGTTTTCATCATTAATGGAAACCATTAGATAGTTCTGTTTTTTTAATGAATAATTACAAAAATAAATATCTGATAGAAACAGGCTGTAGCTATTGAAAACACCAAGATCAACATAAAAATAATTTCTACCAAGTGTAAGATAGACATAATTCTAGACATGTGCTGATATATTGAAATGCCAGAAGTTCTGAGCTGCTGATCCTTTTAAGGGGACAGGTAGTGAAAATATGTGGAAATTTAAAAAAATCACTGTAGTGTACATGGAATTTAATTTAGGAAGTATTTCTTTTGCTGAATGATGTTATGATGTTTCCTGTAGGTGAAATTGACATCAGCAACAGAAAAGAAAGAAAAGAAAAAAAACATATATATATATATATATATATATATATATATATATATATATATATATATATATATATATATATATATATATATATATATATATATATATATATATATATATATATATATATATATATATATATATATATATTTTTTTTTTTTTTTTCCAGAAAGATTTTAGAAACTATGATGATGCAAACACCAATGATCAGATTGAACCCAAATACTTTAATTTGATTCTCAGTTGGGCAAGGTAAAAGGCCGTCAATGGACTTTTTTCTTATCATTATATTTATTATTGTTATATATACTTTTTGCTTCCCTAAAATGAAAATAATTATTTATTGCAATATAAAAATTCCATACATAAAAGCTATTATGAAATTGCAAAAATGTGCATTGTAGGTTTTTAAGTACTTTGTTTTACAAACACTGAAGCAAGAATCATGAAAAATGGCCAAAAAATAAGAGAGAAATCTTGAGTTGAATGTTAAGTTATAAACGAGAAAACAGCAATTAAAGGTAAATGCTGGCACTTCAGTAACCACCTGGAGCATATTGGATGTCCCTCTGAAGGCACTTGTCCCTCATCTTTTTCTTCAGTAGAATGTCCATTGCTCTATCCTTCTTTTTAAGGTTAGATTTCACATTGGAAGTAAATGGAACTCCCATACAGGCATAAATGTTAGCCTCCATATACCCAGCAATGTACTCATTTGCTGCCTGGACCAAAGCACAATCCAGCTTGTCCGTGGTTGCAGGATGTGTTTGGGGCAATATAATCGCACACTGATTTGGAATGATTCATTTTGGATTTTGCATATACCTTTTGAGACATCTTTTCATCATTGTGTCAAATATCAGAGTCATACACATGCTGAAATTGATCAGGCTCAAGGGTAAACAAAACCTTCATGTGTTTTGGCTGGGCAGTTCCTGCCCTGATGTGAGATCATTCCCTACTGTTATACATTCAGAAGAGTCAGATGTTTTGTCTGTGGGTGATGAAAGCAGTAGTTTTCTTTTTTTTAGTGGAAGTAAGTAGCAATGACGGGACTTGTTGACTGCCCAAGGCTTCCTCCGGTACAGAGGATGAAGTTGAGTCCTCTGATGTTTCTTCAGTTTATTCACTTCTCCTGTGTTCTGTAAAAGTTCCCTCTTCTTTCTAAGGTTTTTGCTAGGCATCTCCATCCTTCAGAGATTTTGTGAATTAGAAAATAGAGATTTCTTGGAGAGAAACTGCCAATGATTGCAACTAGCCTACTCTTTGAAAGCTGAGTAGCCATTGGGATTCCTTCCCAGGCACCCATCAAAAATAATCTCTCTGCTCTCACTAGGCTATCTAGTTGCCAGTATTCACCATGAGCTTCAGTTAAATAAATGGGAAAAAAAAATTTCTAAACCAAAAAAAATGCAGAAAATACTTGCGTGATCTGTGCGACGTGTGCGTCACACTGGTCATGCCCACTTTACTAAAAAATTGTAAAAATACTTAAAATGCAGTGATTCTCCTGAAAATTGATGAGAGTGTTGCCAGATGATTACCAAAGCTGGTGGTGCACTTGACTCAAATATGCCAAATCTCGGGTTTTTGACCAAATTTTCATTACCTGTCTCCTTAACCTCAGTACACAGGAACCTGACTGTTGAAACTGTCAACGAGTCAGATGTGGTATAGTGATGAAAATCGGATATCACATAATTATCCTTATCATATACTTAATCCTTAAACACCATTAGTTGCTGTGATGCAATAACACCAACTTTCTTCCAGCATTATACTTACACTCAAGAGCTTAATTTTTCTCACTGCCTCTTAGTTCCAAGCTTACTGTTAAAGTGATAGATGCATATGTCTACTTGTAGACAGTGCCTCCATGATCATATTTTCAATGCTTTTAGGAACTTGTTAAAGTGTGAAAGGCACCAGAGCAAATGGAGTGATGGCAGCCATGGTGAGCCCGGCACACTCTCCACGGAGGCTGGAGAGGCTGGCCAAGGAGACCCTGGTGTACCTTGTCATCAGACATTCCATACCTGCCTCCATCTCAACACTCACCTTCCCGCAGGACTTAGGTGAGCATCTGTTGATAAAATTTTTATCTAGTTCAGTACACATACTTTGGTAACAAGATATTGAATTATTAAGGCATTATTAATATTGAGTATTGCTCATTAAGCACTATTCTAATATTAATTTATCTGTAATGTTATTGATGTGTGCTAATGTCTTTTACTAGTGGTTATTTTGCATCAAGTACTTGCCTTTCAGCCCAGACTTGGGAATGTTTTAATGCAATAGGAAGACCAAAGAGAGGAGTACTAGATAGATTTAAAGGTGAGGTAAGCAATGATAGTAGGTAAACATTTTGCTGCATGCAAACAGACTGGTCTTTTCTAGATTCCTTTATTTTCATACATTTATATATTTTTTTTTATTTTTTATTTTTCATTTTTTAAAATCTATTTCAGAGCACTGCATACCCAATAACCATCCTGGCATGGACAAGATCATCATGGCTACTGATAATCAGTTCCCTGACTGCCTGCCACAGAAGAAACTGCTCTTGGTAGGATTTTGTGGTGCTGATATGTGCATGACTAAAGCAGGGATGTACTTGTAGGGCTGAACATGCTTTGCTCTGACCTGTGATGTCATGGATAAGGTCAGAGAAAAGTAGTGTTGTTTCCTTCCAAGCTTTGGGATTTGTGGTCATATAGCCTGCCAGGAACTGAAAACTAGTAGTCCTGTCATGCCATGTGCTGTGTGAATTCTACTTCATGGACTTTGTATCTCAGTTCCAGTTGAATTCCACTTGAATTTATAATTGATTCAAGTCTTGTGTGTGAGATGGTAGATAGAAGGAGGATAATGTAATTTTGAATAACAAGTACCTTGAAGATACACTGTTGTAGGTGAGGGAGATAGTGAGAAAAACTGGCAGAGATGACTTGGAATGCCTAATTTTGTAGAAGGTGCTTTAGCTAGAGATGAGATATGAAGTTTCCAGTTTAGATTATAAGGACAGACTGAGGATGTTCAGTGTAGAAGAGGGGGACATTTCAGTGTCATTAAAGAAGAGGGGATAGTTGTCTGGAAGTTTGTGTTGAGTTGATAGATGGAAAAATTGAGTTTTTGAGGCATTGAACAATGCTAAGTTTGCTCTGCCCCAATCAGAAACTTAAGAGAGAGATGATAAGTCCGGCATCCTGTGTGTGCATGTTGATGTTTTATGTTATCAAGATCGTGCACTGAGGACAACATTTGTATGTGTGTATATATATATATATATATATATATATATATATATATATATATATATATATATATATATATATATATATATATATATATAGCATATTATATTATAATCATGTTAGTATGAAATCATTGATATTATAAACTCCAGAGATGTGTGCCTTTCATTGAACATGGTATGAGTTATTCATGTTGATTCCACAGGAGCACATTCAGGCTGTGAGGGAGTGGTGGGAGAGCAACGTGGTGGTGATGGGCCGTGTCGGTGTGTGGCGGTGTGTGCTGGAGTGTTTGGCCACTGAGCTGGAATATCTTGACCAGTACTGCCTCTTCCCCCTCTTCCGGCTACTCCTGCAACTCTTGTTTTCCATCCGAGTCGGAAGAAAACTAGATGGCATGACCAACAGCGACCAGCCTTCAGTAAGTAGCTTTATTTTATTGCCTTTTTAAAACTTATTTTACACCATTTTAGTCTCATCCTGCATGCTCCTATATTCCTCTCTGCTTGTCTTTCAGTATATTTATGTTTGGCTGCCATTGTCACTGTGTATTTCATTCTGCAAAACCATTTGTCTCTACTTCTTATGAAATCACTCTGCCTTATGTCTGTTTGGTTTGTTTTGTAATTTTGTAATATCTGTAGATAGGTTCTTAACTGTTCAGTGTTAAATGCAGTTTTATTCCTGTAGTTGTTATTGATGAGAAAGTGTGAGATATTATTGGTAGGAAATTGTGAGAGAAACATTTAGAGAGACCATGTGCATGCAGTAATGTAGATGCAAAGACATTGAAACTACTTGGATATAACATGATGAAGATATGTTGTACATGTGTGATAGATGACCCAGCAGGTTAGGACTGAGTGCATTATGTTAGTGTAGCAGGATGAGGGAAGATTATGAGAATGCTTGAAGACAACAAGCTCATTAGTTTCATTAGAAAGATAGAGTAGTAACAGCTAGACCAAAAAACTAAATAAGTAAATAAACATAGGTACTGTTAGTTATAGTGGATAAAGAAAACACTTACTGGCTCAGAAAATGTTGCATGGCTGTTACTTAGTTTTAGTGCATGATTTGTATGCTGCTGTAGTAATTGACCTGCTGCCTACTTCAGTTTTTCATTTTATGTACATGATTGCATCCTTTCACTTACCTCGGCTCTACAAATACATATCTGGAATGTGTTTTTGGTTGTATTCTGTGGAGTCTTTGGTAAAAATACAGTTTTGCTTATTAAACAAAACAAAACAAAAATACAACTTTCCTTCTGTTTAGATAACGTTATTTCATAAAACAAGAAACAGTATCTTTTTTCATAATGCTGTTAAATGCTGTCTTCAGGAAACCAAAATGTGCACAAGTGTTTTGTTTACTTCACACAATGTGCCTCTTTGCTTAGAGGAATGTATCACAGTGAGTAATAGATAAAGATAGAAATAGAATCTGATTGTTTTTCCTTGTACTTTTTGATTGAGCACTCAGGAAAATATTTATTTGCCTCAGGAATATAGTACAGCTATATTTGCTTACTTTTTTTTTTTGCGAGTGTGTTTTGCCTGAACATGTGCATGATTTGTATTTCTGTCAGTGTGGACAATGTTGAAATTTAGAAATAAACTTGTTCTGTTTTGCTTTGGCTGTTTTGCCTTTTGTCTTTGTTGGTTCTCTCTTGGCTTGTTATTGATGTTTCCTTCCTCCTTGATTGCTCTAATATCTTTACATGTTTCTGAAGAAAAAAAAATCAGAAGTTATACATTTTTATGTTCTTTTATGTATTGTTTTTTATAGCACATTGAAATTATAATGTACACATGTATGTGAATTAATTGGTTCTCTTGTCCTGCACACTGTATTTGTGCAGAAAAAGTGAATAAGGTAGTGTGATGTGCTGGACAGACTTATTGCCATTCTCAGCAAACATCCTTTTCATTTGTCTTTGGCAAAATAGTTTGATGTTTATATGTTTGGCAGCTCACCCACAGACTGGACCTTGCCTCAGTGTGGGTGTGTATGATTGGCATTTCATTTTGTGTGGCAAGTATTGGGCCACATTTTTTTTTTACATTGTGAGATATTTTATTATGCCATGGTAGTGTGCAAGCTCAAATTTACAAGAGAGTAGATCTTCCTTATATACATGTACACTTTATGCATGGCTGGTGACAGTGTAAAACAGATTGCAAAGGTGAGGAGTGTTTGAATGAAGTGTTGCATATTTGTTGAAATAGATGTTTTATGTGGCCAGCAATCACACATCACCTGATGAATTATGCCAGACACTCAGAAGGAAGAAGTTGCCCGCCTCTGTTAGTTATAAGCAACAGGAGTATTTGTCAACTTCTTATTATTCATTACCTACTGAGGCTTGTTGGTAATTTTTAATGAAATCAGATGGGTAATTGATGGTCATGTCACATGTCTCAACCAACACAGAAAACTTCCTTCAAATGCTCCTTACCACTTTTACAATAAATTTTGTACTGCCACCAGTCTGCAAGGGGTGATCTCTTCCCCTTTAAGTTATAGCTTACTCACCATCACTACATTAATGGAACCATTTCTCACCCTGTAATGTTCAGTTTTGACAAAAAAACATGCACAAATAGCAAAATGTAATGCTGGTCAGCTACAGCAAAGTCCAGTCCAAGAAAAATACTGTCACCATTGGCCCAGTCTATGGGTGAGTTGCCAGATATGAAAAAATCAAATGATTTTCCCAAAGACTGTTGAGGATGACATTCTGAGAATAGGGAAAGATATTCAGCTCATCATCTTGACAATTTCATTAATTTATAGCATAATGAAGTTTTCAACTTTTTTTTTTATTTTCATATTTCTGTGATCCGTACAGTATATGACATGAATGATGCTCGGTTGCATACACATATATTTGTTCTCTTCATGATGCTAATCATATAATATAAAGCTTTAAATGTTACAAATCACATACTGGTTGTCTACTATGTAAATCATCTATTGTAAAAGACTAGGTAAGGATTAAGAATTAGTACAATTGATTAAAGATGAAAAGGCTGTTTTGCCCTGAAAAAAAATATATTTATTACAGATTCAAGTGGAATTGGCTGCTAAGGCATGTCCAGTCTTTGCTGAGGTGCTGAGGAAATTGAAACCCTTTAGTATAGAAGAACTCTCAACACAGTTTATTATATTTGGAAGCCAGGAACCACTTCAGGTGATACTGGAAAACTCACCCCAGCTAAGAAGAGTACACCTGCGGAAGAATATCACGGAAGAAACTTTAAAAAGTGTGAGCCAAAACTGCCCTCTGATGGACACTTTTGTGATTGAAAAGCCTTTTGGCAGACTCCTTGTGTCGGTGGACTGTCTCTACAAGACTTTCTTCCGTGGAATGGACCGTAATGAGATCGATGCCGTGGCTCGCAGTGGTTTGTCATCCAAGCGTCAGGCATGTCTTTCCTTCCCCAGACTTAAGTTTGTTGACCTGGGAGAAGATAGTGATTGTCCCCTTGATATTGAGAAAGATTCCTTTTCTGAGTTCATTTATAACATCCTTTTATTCTACCCAGGTCTAGAAAGTGTGACATGCTACAGATCAAGACCTTTTGTGCCCAAGCCCTTCTCTAAGCTGCCTGCTTACTTCCATTCCCTTTTATATTCTTTACAGTACCTGGACCTAGAAGGACTCATGATCTGGGCAAATGATAAGGCTGTTGCAGGATCAGTAGCTCGCACACTATCTGTTTTCCCAAAGATTCAACACTTTACACTCTCTCATGACCCTGACACCTACCTAGATGTAATAAACTTCGCTAGAATGTGGATTCCAAGATTTAAGTGCAAAGCTCTTACCATCAAAACATATTTCACTTTGCCTCATGAAAGGACTGAAGATCATTCACTTTCACCCTACCAGGTGCTCTTAAATGACATAGGAGCCAATCTCACTGCACTCCAGTTTCACCTTCATGCTAACCTGTGTGTAGGAGAACTGTGCAGTCTTCTTCCTTTATGTCCATCTCTAGAGTTTCTTGGAATAATAATGTCTGCAGACCATTTTGAGGATGATGTTCCATCTGATATTCAAACTCTTCCTCTGCTGAAGTGCTTAACTGTTGAGGGTCCAAGTATCCTTTCTTTCTCTCATTATCAGCGCACCCTGTTCAACAGACTAATTCAACTGATGATTATGGCTGCCCCAGCCCTTAGTCAGTTAGAACTTGTTGTTCATCATCGACCTCTTATGTGGCTTATGGACATGGCTCAAAAGAAGATACTAGCTGGCTTGGAGGTCTTGTTTCTGAATCTGAATCCCTTTGGACCCAGCACTGTCAGTGTCTCATTTTATGTGCAACTTTTGGAGCTTCTTCCCAAACTGAAATTGTTCATGTTAGCACCAATCTGTAGCCAGCTTCTTTCAGACATAAAACAAATATACCACACTACAGATCTTCAGCTTGTAGCAAGAGAAACCGTTAACTCAAGTAAGCCATGGCACTGACCACCTCTGTGTCAGCAGAGGTGCCAACACTGCCATTGTGTGTCACCAAAGATCTCTAACCCTGACTCCTAACTTTTGTTGACTGAGAGAATTGGTAGTGATGTTTTTCCTATTTCAGGAACCAATCTGGACATGGATTTACACTCTTTTCCAGTTGTGAATGCTGATAATAGAGATGTTGCATCACTAGTCTGTTGTGCTAATTTTAGAACATTAAATGTAAAGTTATAAGGCCAATTCCAAGGTAACTGAATATCCCATGGTACAGTATTATTAGGCAGTGTCCTTGCACCTAGTTCAGCTGTTCAGTTTTTATGTTCAGATGAGGTAGACATTGAATTGTTTTGTTTGTATAGGAACTTTGTACCTATTGAGATATGCTCTCTAAAAAATTAGATAAACTGCTTGTAAATTAATACATTTTTTACATACTGGATGAAGGACCTCCCAGAAAACTTTGGCTCCATATATGTTTAGAAGATGACTTGTTTGTAAATAATATATGTATATATGGAATGAATGGACCTTTGAACTGTCTGTGATTCTACTAAATATTGGCCTTTACTGTAAGCATCATATATATATATATATATATATATATATATATATATATATATATATATATATATATATATATATATATATATATATATATATATATATATGTATGTATATATATATATGTATGTATATATGTATATAAGCAAGGTTTTCTAGAATTTGTATATTAATGTGCAGACTTTATTTGTTTAGAAAGCTTAGAAGAAAGGAGACATGTCAAATAAGACAAAATAGGTGTTAATGAGAAGTAACATTCCTCTTCATGGAACCACTGAATGAAAATAATGATTAATATTACCATTTCACTCACTCATCATCATCATCCTCATCAGTTTAAATCATTGTCATTCAAAACATTACAGTACATTACTTGTCACCTCAGTTTGCTAGATAAGTTGGCTGACATATTAAAATAGCATAAAATATATCCTCACCCTAGACATGGTAGAAAATATGCCAGTGCAGTTTGCATGCATCAAGCACAAACCTAGCTATTGGATTAGGTGACCATGTTTACCTTTTGTCACCAGAATTCTGCCTGCTTAAGTTTTAACTGTAATTGTGGCAAGGCACTGCCCAGGGAGCAAACTTGGGAACCTCCACATGTTGGTTTTGCTACCCATTACACCGTGGTACCCTCTTTTGGCAACTTGCATAATAAAGTACCCTCTCCTGGCATTATTTTGCAGTTTATTGTACTGCATCAGCTTGGGCACCCAACAAAGGAATCTGTTCGTACAATAGGTACTATAGTAAGACCAGACTAATCTGGGAGCTAGGGTGGGGTCAGGGTGTGGGTACAGCTCTACCACTTTTCTTAAAACTGTACTAAATAACTTCTGTGATACATCTAAAAGGTGCTTGAAATAAGAAGAAGAAATAATAAATATGATTACCATGTAAATATAATATCCCACAAAAATTAAAGTCATTATACATATATATATCTGTATATCAATAAAGGAACAAGGTATAAATATTGTACAGTGTTGCTAAGAAAAATGTTTTAATTAGATTTTATAGTTGTTTTAAGATGGGTAACTATTTTATGTATGACTATATTTAGAAGGTAATCTGAAGGAAAAGAAGTGGGAAATGTGTTATTTACTTAATAAAAAAAAATGTTAAACTCATCATGAAGGGCAACACTCACCCACCCAGTGTGACCCAGGCCCCAGTAAGATGGGTGACCTCTTCCTGGCATGCTACTTTTATTAACTCTCACCAGGTTCAAGCTGGGCAAGTATGTATGTTATGTTTAACAATATTTATAGGATAATTTGAAGGAATACAAGTAGGAAAATATGTCATTTACTGAACGAAAAGTAAATAATAATGAATAATAAAACATAAGTCATTGGGAACATGAGGTGCAAGTGACTTCACCCTGACATGAATCACCTGTTGTGTGTCCCCAGGGAGGCAACCCACCTGGTTTTATTTTTGCAAAAGTGGCAGTGCTGCACCCACACCCTGAGCCCACCCTAGCTGCCAAATTAGGCTGGTCTTACTATAGTGAGCATTCTGTAAGGAACTGGGTGAAACTGTGTAGGAATCTGGCTGACAGTCCCTAGAGATGTATGCTGCAATAATTCTGTTGCTTTCCTTCAACTTTCTAAGAAATTACAGTAATAAGGAATTCACTCCAGCTGTTTCTTGATAATGTTGGTAACTTGAGTCAGTGTCATTTCAATCTTTCCTGGTGAGTCTTGTGGTATAATGTGCTCATTCTTCTGCTGTCACAAAAACATTTCTCAGTTCCTCACACTCTTTACTTGCACCTACTTCTCTAACAATTTCCTTTGTTGGATGCCTTAGCTAATCCAGATCCATAATGTATGAAAAATATAAAGAGTTGCTTTATTCTTGTCCAAAATAAAGCAAAAAAAACATTAAACACAGAATCAGTTAGGGAGCTTAGTTGCTGACAAAAATAAACATGACTCCATACTTGTGACATCCAAGAGATTTAGAAAGATTTCCCCTCCCTCAGTTGGTATTCACTCATATTGCTGTCCAATGATCAGGAAAATTCAGAGGTTTAAATGAAGCAGTCATACAGGAAGACTAATGAAAGTACATACCATGAATGTAATACTGGTTATGAAATAAGTAGTCTTTACATTTTTGGTGATGCTTTTTCAGATGAGTTTCATGGTAGACAAAACAGGTGTTTTTAATGTTTTTGCAAGCAGCTAATATGGATTACTCAACCTCTTGTATAATTTTATGTTCTTATGAGTCATGGCCTTTGTGTGTGTATGCTGAAGTTGTGCTTCATGTGCAGAAGTGGCAAACAACAGTTGGGGGAGAAAGAACTGCATGTGTAAGTTGGTGCTATTTGGAGTTTATACTTGAACTATTTTATGTACTATGTATTTGGTAATGAAAAGAAATTTATGTTAGTCTGTTGAATAAAAATAGAAATGCTGTCCACAAACACAATGGATTGAAGGAGCCTGTAAGTAGATGAAAGATATGTTTGATATTTATGAGTGGTGTATAGTATGATACCTCTGGTGCAGAGCTCAGCATGCAACATAAAAGTAATTGGCCTTTTTTTTTTTTTTTTTTTTAGAATCTTACTCTGCTCAATGCATAAAAGCTTTATGACAATAACTGGAAGCTTGGGAATGTACCTAAATATATTTAGGATGGTGATAAATATATATTTATTTATTCATTATGCTACAGAGAAGATATATTTATTCATTGTATTAATATATAACCTTGTAAATATGCATGTACAGTACAGCATTAAGGATTATAACTTGGTTTTTTGTATTAATAATTTGTAAAGTAGTTGGAGTGTAAATATTTGGAAATGAATTTTAAAAGTCAAAAGGAATTAATAAAAAAAACAAGTTCCAATAAAAATGTTTTAATGTCTCTGTTCGTATTTAGGAATACAAAATGCATTTCTGTTTTTCTGTCACACTCCCTCAATCTTCTTCAACTCTTGTTGCTAATATGTGTTAGGATTTAATACCCTACATACAATAACTTGGTACTAGTAATGGTCCAGAAAACCACCCTTTCTATACTTGTATTTGGAGCTCACATACACATATATGCCAGAACAATGGACTTGAGAAATGCAAGTCAGATGTCTTTCACACATCCTTTAGTTGGGTGATGCATTTTTCTTCATGTTGTGGTATCACTGATAAATGTTTCTTGCTGAAAGGTTATTTTCACACTTTATTACATGTGTTCTAAACAAGCAGGCACTCTGGTGGCCCATCCTTTACCTGCCATATTCTGGGAGGAAGGGATTGCCTACCAAAATTGAATTCCTGTATAAACCATTTCAAGTGTAGAAATCATTGATACAGACATTTTATCAATTCTGTATAAATATCTCGCTTCCTTCAGTAATCTCCTGTGTGGGGAGTGGCTAATAGGTCATTAGGTAGTTGTAAGGATCCTATGTTACTAGGGCAACAGACGGAATGTAGGTAAATACTAGGTTACGGTAACAGTATAGTACAAAGGGGCCATAGATGTCTATATAGGATACTCAAGTACGTACATTGCTATCTTAGTGTCTATTCTAAGTATGTTATGATGTCAGTTATCATTTTCATAATTATTTATAGGTGACTAAAGTATGTCAATGTTCATTCTCAAGTAAGAATTTTCACATGATGTGTGGTAACTTTGTATCAATAACGTTACTCATTTATACTAAAAGTGTTTCAGGGCACATTGATAACCATGTGTCATTATCTTTAGTATTTTTCACCATCCAATGTGTATCTGAGCAACAATATCAGGTGTTTACTGAGGGCATCCTGACACCTTGTGAGATATTGATCAGTCATGGAGTGTGGCAAGAAGAGTTTCTCAAAGTGCCTGTCCTCACCCTAGGCTGACACTACAAGGCACATTGCTCCACCCTAAATTGTCACATTTTTATTATAATTATGTCCATTAAGGCCATGGAAAACACATCCAGGAAGTTATGTTTGATCAGAGCAACAAGTCTGAGTAGTGAAAGGATCATATATACAATATATTTTGTTTCATTGTGGTAAGATATATGCAAGATTATGTAATTTCAGTCTTGAGAAATGTCTTAGATGTAAAAGAACAGTCACTGCTAAGTAGACTCCACAGATACTTCAGTTTTCTTCAATTCAATATGCCTTGACAGAAAAGTTCAAGTAGATTTTGATTTTTCTATCAATATAGTTTTTGCTTTCTCCAATAGTGACAGAAACCAACAGTTTGGGCACTAAAATAGAATTAGGAAATGTTGACTATTATATACAAAGTAGGATAGAGGATTATCCATTTGAAATGAGAGAGAGAGAGAGAGAGAGAGAGAGAGAGAGAGAGAGAGAGAGAGAGAGAGAGGTGCAAGGATGAGATGTCCAGAGAGGAATGTCTGGAACTTCTGCTGTGGTCATCCCCTTGTGGTGGATATCCTAGAATAGACATTAGACTCGATAAATTAGAATCAATGCATTTTTTTTGTGAATTAGAAAGAGTTAAAGACAAATGTTGATTAGTGTTAACTTACTGGTACCATATTCTGCGTCTGCAAGATATATTTAATTGATGGTTTCCAGGGTAAACTATTATGTTTATGTGCTTTATAGAACATCAGTTTACTTATGTATAATATACGGATGTCTAACAACAGGAAGCAGTTAGGTATATGTCTTGAATCAAAGTATATGTCAGAACACATCATGTTCTTATACTGTCGCTTACCACTAAGCATTGGAATATTGTGTCTGGAATTATCAGATATTTATATAGAAAAGTGTGTTCACATGTTCATTTGTACTGAACTGCCAATCCCTGTTTAATAATTAATTTGTAAATCATAGTTCCTGATAGGTTGTGCCATTTTTTCATAATTATTTATCTGAATTATGAGATGAAGCCTGTACTCTGCAGCACTGTATGAAGCAAGTCATCTAGACATTCTAGACAAAAGGCTTCTTATGCCAGTGGATGATGTGGTGAGCTGGCATGGATCAATGGAAATAGCAGTGCATTTCACTGGAGTCTTCAAAGATACATTAATGACCTGGGGCCATATTCTAAAATGTTTAATAGCTACTATTTTCAAAGGCCATAGAGAGTATAAATCAGGTTCATATGGATATTTTTTTTTTCCATAGAAGAATCTTTATCAAACTATCAGCATAATCATGAAAACATCCTTGGAATTCCTGATAACTTCTACTTCAGTCTATTGGAAGTAGTTGAGATAAGCTGTCCAAACATTTGAGAATATGATTCCTGTCATCTATTGCTATTTGTGTGTTTATATTTTTCCTTGCTACCTATCCCCTAAAGGAATGTCAGCTTAGTTATGGGGAGATTGTTGCTCTGTTTTATTACCTACTGCGTCTTTACTGGTAACTAGCCAATGAGAATAGGGTTCTTTATACTGCCATCTTCACACAAGACTTTTTTTTTTTTTTTTTGTTGCAGAGCCTTTGCATCCTGTCCTTGTTTGTTCTTTAAAAATCTCCATTGGTATCTTTTTGCACACCTTGAAGTGAAGGACATGCTTATTGATATCATCACGATCATCATCATCATCTTTCTCCTCAATATCCTCCTCTAACTGGTAGTAACAGTAGCATCAATAGAGGTAGTGGTAGTCATTGTAAAAGACATGGTGATGGTGATAGTAGCAGTAGCTGTATTTGGGTGATGGTGGTGGTAACATAAGCAGTACATTATATGTGTTAGATGATGTTACTGCTTTCACTGTATTTGTATCAAAATCATATACCTACATTATATTAGATTAGATTAAATTAGAGTGCGCCTCAAATCCACATACGTAGGCTAATAGGCCTATGTGCCAATTCGGTTACGCCCTCTCCTACGTTAATTTTGCCCCGTGAAATAACGTCCCATATGCTTTAAATACGTTTATCTCTCATCACCACTGTTCCAAAGGCCACATCGATGATTAGTTAGGTTCTCATGGGTATTTTCCTATTAACTTTGTAAAGCGTTTGTTGAATTATCACTGCAATCATGTAAATACCCATAAGAACCTCAATAACCTCTACTACAGCTTATTGAAAGTAGTCGAGGGAGGACGCCAAAAAAAAAAGTTGTGGAATACGGGGCAACAGCAGACAGGTAGCTGGGGAAACGGGTAGTAACGCTTTGTTCTCTCATTAAGACTGTTTTCAAAGGCCACAATGATGATTAGTCAGGTTCCCTTGTGTATTTTTCCAACTGGTGATGCAGAATTCTTGTTGAACGATAAATAAAATAATGATAAAAAAAAAATGTAAACTCCAATGACTTACTAAAGCTTGCTGAAAGTATAGTCGAGATAAGACAGACACGATTAAGGATACGGCCCCTGGTCAACTAAAACCGTAACAATTCTAAGGTAACAATTGGTCTTTAGTACACGCTTGTGTGCGGGATTTTTCCATCCAATAGAGACTTCAGAGACGAGCCGGCAAAGTTATATCAATAGGCCGACACTTGGTTAAGGTAGTTAACTGAAATGCACGGCTGACACTCGACCTTATGAACCATGAGAATTATTTTGGCAACTGTTTTCGATTTTAGTATCATGGTACGTAGAATAAATAAGTTTTGTTGTTTAAGACATTTATTTTATAATGACAATATCGTGAGTATAGTCTATTTAACGTGTTTCAGGATTGTTCAGGATAAGATTGAGGTTGAGTGTTAATTTTTGCGTTGACTTGGTATTTAGTTGCGAAAATTAATAAGTAAGAAAAATGACGCACCGGACCACAATGTGACCAAGACAAGGGATTTTCTGGAAATGAGTGAATAAAAGATAGTGGCCAACAGATGCAAAGCTCAATGGAAACTACTCTCTCTCTCTCTCTCTCTCTCTCTCTCTCTCTCTCTCTCTCTCTCTCTCTCGAAGAGAATGTTAATTACGTAAAGGTTGGTAATTAAGTAGAATATTAATTCGCTCTTTCGTTGCCCAGTTCAACTTCAATCCAAAGTTCGAATAAAAATGTACTTAACTAAGTTTGCCAATGATATTCGCAAAATATTCACGTGTCCAGTAGTGCTGAATTAAGGGATTTCTCGCTAGAACTCTGGATTTATCATTATAATTTTCAATATGGTAGTGATGAAAGCCGCCTAGCTGTATGTTGAGAAACCAAACATAATTTTTTTGATTATCAATGGAAAATGTTGTGCAATGGATAAACATCGCAGTTTTGCGGGTTGTGTAAAGCAGACTAATGATAACGTCTTATTTGGCAACACTGTCAGTGTCGTGTTAGTCAGGTGCGAGCCACTACTCAACACAGCGTCCAGGCAGGAGTCCCTCAACGAGGTAAAGCCTTTTCATGACTGTTGTAAATCATGTGGAAATTCTGAATTATGTATTATTAGTATTATGTCATGCACTATCAAGTGTATTTATGAGCTTAATGAGTGTTTGTGGGACGTTTGTATTGATGACTGGCAAGTTCAGTTTCCCTCTACCGTTTTCACTGTGTTATGGTAGCATTTGGTTAAATCTGGAAAATCGTAGTGTCAATCTCTGTCCATAAAATTCGAGTGTGTTTTAGCATGGACGTGCTTAGGAAATGGTGACCTGGTGTTATTGAGAGAGAGAGAGAGAGAGAGAGAGAGAGAGAGAGAGAGAGAGCTGTGTTTACAATGAATGGTTCAGAAAGCTCGAAGCCTCGTCACTAGTTAAGTTGTATCGAGTATTAGCCTTGTCTTAATCACTAGGCCACCATTCAGAGAGGGGCCCCACACTCATTTCCATGTTGATAGCTGGGGTGGGTTGGTAACGTAGCGTCGTCAGTGTATACACGTAACTCGCATGAATATGTATGTGGAATCAGGAACACAAGGTTTCACCACCTCTAGAGTACTGAATGTGAGCTCCTGTCTGAAGACAACTGTGATCTCATCAATAGGTAACGTAATGTAGCCACACATCCGCACATTGCTCTGAAGTTTATGCATATGACGCACATATTTCTCCATGTATATATATATATATATATATATATATATATATATATATATATATATATATATATATATATATATATATATATATATATATATATATATATAACAAATGACATTGATGATCACTGGTTAGACTTCATGATGACAGAAAAAAAAATCGTGTGCTAAATGACAGGACAATTAATTGCTTTGGGTGATGATCTCATGGTGACTTATATGTGACGTAGTGTATAAATGATAGTATAATTGTCAAAATCTTGGCGAAATGCATGACCTGATCACGGGTTAATGGAAGTTGTGGAAGTCCTCGCTGCCAGTGGCTGGGTGTAGCGTGCGGTGTAGGTCACAGCTCCGTGCCCAGCCAGGACACAACCTGCAGGTGCACCCTCTGGCCGGCCTGCTTGAGCAGGGCCACGGCAGCGGCGTGCCGCACCAGCTCCAGCGAGTGGCCGTCCACCGCCAACAGCCGGTCTCCGCAGCGCAGCTTGCCGTCGGCTGCTGCCGGCGACGACTGCACCACGAACAGTACGTGGATGGGCTCCGTGCCGCGTTGCGGGTCGGCGCCGCCCACGATGCTGAAACCGAGCGACGCGCCCGGTGCGCGGTGCAGCACCACGCTTTTTGACACGTGCAGCGAGCGAGGGAGTTTCTGCCAGAACAGCCACGACGGTACGAAGTTAGCCGAACCTAACGAGGTCTCTGGCCCGTCCAGAAGCGAGAGCGTGACGCCTGCCAGCTCGGCCGTGGCCTTGAGCAGCGCCACAGCCTGGCCGTGCGTCAGGCCCACCAGTGACTGTCCGTTCACCGACAGCACCACGTCCCCTTTCTGGAAGAGAAGGGAGGAATTACTGAGTGGGAGGGTGTGCCTAGGGTTCTTCTGAGAACTCTTGATGTGAATATTGGTTGCCAGTGTTTCGATAACTTTGTGGGTAGTGACATGGATTGATATTTGGTAACTGCATGCCGTATAACGGTATAGAGTCGTGTTTGTTACACACACACACACACACACACACACACACACACACACACACTTGCTCGGTGGTAACGTCCTTGCCATACGTGGCAGGTTGAGGCCGAAGAACTCGAAAAAAAAGCCACTTTTTGTTTTTTGGGTTTGTCATACTATTTCAAGCTTCATGCTCGGATGTAGTTACTGTAGTAGCTTATAATGAATGTAGAACACTTTACTTACTTTAACGTTGCGCCGACGGCCGACGGGTCCCTGCGGATTGATGTTTGCAATGTAGATTGGCGTGTCACCTTCGTTGCTGCCCAGACCACCGCCTATCCTCATGCCCAGACTCTCCCTCGTGGCCTGCCGGAAGACTCGCGTTACATTATGTCGTGACAGAAAAATCAACATCCACCAGAATTCTTCCTGACTTTAAGGATCATCTTGACTTGTTCATTAAGATGTCGAACTAGTGTTTCCCTGATTGTCCCTGAAGTGTCCTTCAGACCAATTTCTGTTCCTGTGATGCCCCAAGGCTGGTCGTCACACGTACATATGTTAGGAATGCTAGATTTTCTGTTACATGACAAAGATAAATAAACAGCCGTGGAATATCAAACCTTTTTTATGGTGACATTCTTCTGTTGTAGATGATTGTTCTCTGAGTGCAAGAGTCGCCTCAGACCTGCCGCGAAGTCATGTGTATCTTCGGGAGCCTGACCTCCCCTTGGGGTGACTGGCAGAGATATGGAGGTGGTGTGGTGAATGGTGTGGTCTGCTGGAGGACTCACTCCGGGTTGGTGGGGATGGTGGTGGCCTTGGTAGTGTGGATCGCTTGTCGCCTGATGGGGATGTATCTCTACATCATCGGTGTCGGAAGTGCAGTAACTTGGAGAAGACGTTATTGGAGATCCACCTCTAGGAGGAGAACTAGTTCCTCCCCCTGCGTCGGAGGGGAGGCCAGTGCTGGGGGAGGAAAGCATGGAGGATACGAGACTGTGGTCGCTAAGAGAGTCACAAGAGGCTGAGCGGCCATACTGCAGAGGGCCGCCTCCACATCCTCCCTCACTGACGCTCGGCTCGTCCCCATGCGAACCTTGAGATCCATTCTCACTGGGACTGCGACGCCAGGCGTGGGGCGGGCACTCAGGTGAAGAGACAGTGGCACGACTGCTGTACTCGAAGGCCGCAGGACCCGGGCCTCGCCGCACCACAAGGCTTACTCGGTTCTGAGACTCGTGGATGAGGGTGGAAGCATGGTCAAGGCGAGCATACCGCACGTCCGCGCCGTTGATGGCCAGGATGCGGTCGTGCGGGTGGAGGCGCCCGTCTTGGGCTGCCACAGAGCCCTCCAGCACCTCCATCACAAAGATGCCGGGTTCGGTGCGGCGGCCCCCAAGCTTCAGCCCCAGCTGACGGTTGCTCTCCTTGTGCAGCGTGACGGCCATCATCTCACCTGAAACACAGTGCAGCGGCATAAATACAGGGTCAAATCAAGGGGAGGATTGTCATGTAACGTAGACAACGATAATACTCATAAATTTATAAGTGAGCGGCGCGCGCGCTCACACAGCTGCGGCTACACACACACACACACACACACACACACACACACACACACACACACACTGATTTGCAGGAAATGTGAGTCAGATTGTTATGGAAGTGTCCGTACATAGACCACGCGCAGTGAAAACAAAACACGCACTCACGAGTAACCTGATTGACACCAAGGTGTTCACTTTTCACCAAACTGTATGAGATCACTTTTTTCCTGTGCTTTTTCCTGACTGTGAAGAGAAAATCGTTGATAATGACAACCTTGCTATGACTTGCTGAATGATTGTTACGATCATTAAGTTATTATTTGATCAGTGTTGTGGAAGTAGACGATGCGCATCCATGAAGCTCATCCATACGCATAAGGGAATGTAAAGTTGATTAGTCCCTTTTGTCCATATTGTGAGACATACCTTGCTCCGTACCTTCCACTGGCGTGCCGTGCAGGTCATCGTGCCCAGCGTGCGGTGAGGTGCGGTACGCCTCGATCCTCTCGCGGTACACGCCCAGTCGCAGCACAGCATTGGGCCGCCGCAGGGCCTGACACACGGCCTGGTGGGTCGCCGAGGTCATGTCCACGCCGTCCACCTCAATGATCTGGTCGCCAGGCTGAAGGCGGCCATCCTGTGCCACCAGCCCGTCCGGGAACACTTCCTGCACCACCACGCACCGCTGTGAGGGCGGGGGGGGGGAAGCACGGTCAGAGACGCGCTACTGCTACTGGAGATAGACCCACCAGGCATGAGGAAGAAAGGAAGAGAAGGTTTATAGTTTTATAAGAGGAATTTTATTATCATTGCTTGCCTCACATATGCCGCTACCACATCCTCATGCACGGGAAGCGGGAACACACTGCTGCCACTTCCACCATCTGCACAGCCACTATCACCTAACTAACTTCATTGTCACACTACCACAACGACCCCCTTCCCGTTCCTCCCCCTCCTTCTCCTCCTCCTCTCATCTCCGTCGTCATTACCACAAGTGAGGCGTCGACACCACTTAGCCATAACATCGTTGCGTCAGTCATCACCACTACTTTGTCAAATCCACTTTTACGTCGCTAATTTTGAAAGTTGTTACGGTTTTTGTATATAATACGAGTAAAAGTATTAAGCAATACTTTTGTAATGTAAGCATTTATTCGCTTTTGTAAAGTTAAGGAGACTCTCTCTCTCTCTCTCTCTCTCTCTCTCTCTCTCTCGCTCCAGTAATTACATTCGGGGTCATTAATAGTAGCTGAAGGTTCCCCGCAGCCTACTTTAGGGCACAGTGCTTAGCAGTAAACACACTCAAACATACAAATTGAAAACAAGGAAGTCGTCTCAAGTTGCTCATGTCCTTGAACAGAAGAGCGTTACGATAGAACGAGATGGTATCGTTTATAGGACTGGGAGAGAAATTCGAAAAGAGTTTCTAGTTTTCGCATTATAAAAACCTGATCAATGTTATTTCTGAGGGTGTAGCGCCTTAACCCTCATGCCCCCCCGACGATCAGCTTGGCCCCTCTACCCGTGTTTGGTGTAAATAAGTTGGGCGACTCGACACGGTAAATTAGCGACGCAGCTTTGGGAAGAGGAAGGAGAGCATTTGCATAATCGTTAGGAACATTGAAAGGCCATTAGCGACCTTCGAAAATTAAGAGTAAAAGAAAACGAGAGGTCAAACTTTAAATGAAAAAAAAAGTATATATATATATATATATATATATATATATATATATATATATATATATATATATATATATATATATATATATATATATATATATATATATATATATATATATATATATATATATATATATATATATATATATATATATATATATATATATATATATATATATATATATATATACACACACACACACAAACACACACACTGTATATATATGTATGTATATATATTGGATGTATCTATTTATGTGTGTGTGTGTGTGTGTGTGTGTGTGTGTGTGTGTGTAGTGTGTGTGTGTGTGTGTGTGTGTGTGTGTGTGTGTGTGTGTGTGTGTGCGCGTGTGTGTGCTGGGGCAGTAAAAGTGATGGTAGCTGTAGTGGTGATGGTCGTCGTGAAATGGGTGAATACTTCAAAAAATTCTCGTAGATCAGTAAGATTGAAAAAATAAAATGTTTTGTTTGCGCAATCTAAGTGGAGTCCAGTGAGGCGGGTCAATCAATCATTCTTTTCAGCAATATTTACAGAAACGAAATTGCCTCCCATTCACTCGGGGATCTAGGTGGGGCGGGGCAGGGCAGGAACTCGATAACGTCCCAAATTACCTCCTTTCTCCCCCCCTTCCCTTTAAGTGCCCGCTCTTACCTCACCCTTTCCTCCCTGACACCCCAAACATAGTGTCACTCTTTGCATAAGAAAACGCCAGGTAGGGCTAAAGAGGGTGAGAGTGTTGATGGCTCTGCCGAACTCATCACTTCGGGTTGGCAGTCTCTTCAACATTCCTGCTTTCTCTCCGCGGCCGTGAGGAGTCCTTGTGTCACGTCCATCCTGCTGATAGTTTGCCAGGATCTCTTTGTCACTCTGTGGGTTCCGAATGTACCTGACCACAAACCAAAGTGCCCTCTCTCTCTCTCTCTCTCTCTCTCTCTCTCTCTCTCTCTCTCTCTCTCTCTCTCTCTCTCTCTCTTCCATTCCTGTCAGCGATGGGACTGACGAAGAGCTGCAATCGCCCTGTCTACGCATTTGCATGTCACCCAATCTGTGAAGCGCGTTTTTCTTTTTCTTTTTTTATTCCTTTCCTTTTTTCTTTCGCTCACGTAACTCCGCTATTTTACATGCACTACCAGTCACGCTCGGCAGGTGATAGCCACGAAAACAATGTTCACTAACTTTCTCTGGAACCCATTTTGAATCTCGGGAGTGTTCTGCGATATGAGGGGAGGGATGAAAAAGAATAAAGTTAGAATAAGATAAACAAGTGGTGGATGCAACGTCCGTCAGCGCGGCGGGAGAAGTGAAGTCTGCTATCTGGGACTGTATTGTTTTGGAGAATGCCGTAGGGAAAACAAAAGATAACACACACACACACACACACACACACACACACACACACACACTGTGAACCCCAGGAACACTTTAAAAGGGAACCCATTACTGCGATAGTGAATTGTAGGTATTATTATATCCCTGGGGAGTTGCCGGACTTGAGTGGGAGGACATATGAGTAATCCATGCATTTCTCTTTTTATTTGCCTCGAGTAAGAACATAAGAACATAAGAAATAAGGGAAGCTGCAAGAAGCGACCAGGCTAACACGTGGCAGTCTCTGTATGAAATATACTTACCTATTTCTACCTATCATCCCCATCCATAAACCTGTCTAATCTTCTCTTAAAGCTCTCTAATGTCCTAACACTAACAACAGTATGTACAAGACTTCACGTACTTATTCATATTATGTACGTATACCATTACAGACTGCTCTTTTATTCCTACGTGGGGTTTTTGCGGTGCCTTTAACTGCGATATGCAACAATTCACAACACTAAAAACACTTCATGAAATCTGTATAAGAATCTACAAGAAAGAAGAGGACTGAAAGGATATATATATATATATATATATATATATATATATATATATATATATATATATATATATATATATATATATATATATATATATATATATATATATATATATATATATATATATATATATATATATTTATTTATTTATTTCCATTTTGTACCCAGTATAATGTTTGAAGGCGGTTGTAAAATAAGTAGAAATGCCTGAGAGTGGCTAGTGATTAAGGAAAGTATTGAAAGGGTTATATCAATTAATTAATCAATCAATTTCCCCGTGACCATTTATCTCTTCCCCATGTGACATTTTTCCCTGTTATAAACTCCTGCCTGGACATTTTTTCTTTGGGGATTTTTCTGTGTAGACATTTTTTTCACCCCAATTAAGTAACACTGGCGGAAATCATTGCTGTTAGTGAGTTAGGTTGGGCTTTCTGGATAAATAAGAAACATAAAAAAAAAAGGCGGGGGGGAATGCCCAAGAGAGAAAGAGAAAGAGAAAATGTCTAGAGAATAAGTTAGGAGTTGGAATGTCTGGAGGGGAAAACAACAAGGAGGAAAACTCTCTCTCTCTCTCTCTCTCTCTCTCTCTCTCTCTCTCTCTCTCTCTCTCTCTCTCTCTCTCTCTCTCTCTCTCTCTCTCTCTCTCTCTCTCTCTCTCTCTCTCTCTCTGTCTCTCTCTCTCTCTCTCTCTCTCATCACCATACAAGTAAGTGATTTCACGAATATATATTACGCATTCCTGTATGCTAATGAGTTCCAATTTTTTTTTCCCTTATTGCAGGTGTTTTTTTTTGTGCCTCGAATGACGATATGAGTTGAAATCAGGTCACGGGTGAGTAGAACCTAGATTTGTGCACCACTTCCTATGTCCCCGTCACTTCCTATGTCCCCGTTACCTCCTATGTGCCCGTCACTTCCTCATTTCTATCTTCTATAAAGGATGGGATGTGTTGTCTCTGTGTCTTATTATGTTACCTGGTGATTTTGTTAAATAAGTGTTTCTCTCTCTCTCTCTCTCTCTCTCTCTCTCTCTCTCTCTCTCTCTCTCTCTCTCTCTCTCTCTCTCTCTCTCTCTCTCTCTCTCTCTCTCTCTCCTCGTCTCTCTTCTCTCTCTCTCTCTCTCTCTCTCTCTCTCTCTCTTCTCCTCTCTTCTCTCTCTCTCTCTCTCTCTCTCTCTCTCTCTGTGTATGTGTGTGTGTGTGTGTCTCCCTCTCTGTGTGTCTCTCAAGTGCGGGAAATGTAATGTATTAAATCTTCGCATCATCTTCAAAGGAGAAGTAAATCAAGATGCGAATGGAAAGGGAGATCGTCAGTAATAAATCAAGGAAAGGAAGTTTACAAAACCTCGTAATCACATTTTGCTGCGAATCAAGAATGATGGACGGAAATGGTTTTGTAATTGGCAGATGAGTAAGTTAATAAGAAGCAATAGATATGGCAGGTTATTAGTACAGTTATATTCTCTCTCTCTCTCTCTCTCTCTCTCTCTCTCTCTCTCTCTCTCTCTCTCTCTCTCTCTCTCTCTCTCTCTCTCTCTCTGTGTGTGTGTGTGTGTCATGATGAATTCCAATTGCAAGAACAGTATTGCCTCGTTAATTGAAATAACTATTGCATACTTTCTCCTGCTCGCTCGAACCGCTCCCCGTGACACACAGTACTCCTCTGTACCATTAACTGGCGCACTCAATTGAAAACTAATATAGGAGCGGGATGGGGCAGGGGTTTAACTTTGCGTTGTTGAAGTGCAGAGGACGTGACCATCCACGTATATACTTCTCTCTCTCTCTCTCTCTCTCTCTCTCTCTCTCTCTCTCTCTCTCTCTCTCTCTCTCTCTCTCGCCGGAATACCCTTGAACGGGGATAAATGTCACGCACTTCGAATATTAAACTCCATTACGAAATATTAGAATCAAGTTTATTAGTATATTAAGAATATAATTAATTGCATTTGCTGCCATCATCATCGTCATCATTATCGTCATCATCATCGCCATTATCATCATCATCATCATCATTTAGAGTGAATCTACTAAAAGTTACTACGCGTTTTAGGCCACCTCAATTACCATCAACCTACTGAAAGAAAAAAAGAAAAATAAAACAAAATAAAAATACGAAAAGTTCACCCCAGAATATAGATGAAGTGAACACCTTGGTTTTGTCAGTCACTGAGTACTTCACCTTTTAGGACCACATTCTGAAACACTTCTGCATGCACCTACACCATTTAAAAGTCTCTAGTTGAAGTTACACGTGTCTTTAAGGAAGTTCTTTTTTTATGGTTGCAGTGACGGGTTGACAAGATCTCTACATCCCTAACGGGGAGAAATACTCATGAGAACCCGGCTAATCATCTCAATGACATTTGAAAACAGTCGTCGTGAGAGAGCATAGCGTTTCGGAATATCGCCTTTATTATCAGAGTCACGAAGTCACACGAAGTCGAGTTACGGTGCAGAAGTGTCCCTTAGCCGCCATATTAAAGCGACGTTGTATCCTCGTCCTCTGCAACCCGACAAGAGTTAAATATCACTTATAGAATTTACAGAAGTAGGCGAGGGCAGAGACGCTCCTCGCTGCGCCTCTAAACACACGCAGGGGAGGACAGGCCAGGCAATGATGCATTTATGTTCTTATGCTGGCTCGGTCCGTTGAGGGATGAAGTAAATGCATATTTCATCATTTAAATCGTTCGCCAATACTGAAGCCAGGAAGAAGTGTTTAGTTCGTGTTAATTAAAGGGAGAGCTATTGAAAGAAAATGGAAGTGTAGAGAAAACGAAGGTGTGGGCATGAGCCGACTGTTCATTACACTAAGTTAAAAACGATATAATCAGAGGTCAACTGTTCATTATACTTAGAAATACAACAGAGCATACAGTACAATAAGCGACTGTTTTATTGCACTAGGAAAATTAAGTCACGGACAGGTGGCAGCCGTTCGTTAGACTAAAAAGAATAAAGCGCTGAGCAAATAAAATCCTGCTCAGAAACCTCGTCACTTGCAATTCCATCGAGTTTAGTTTGTATCTCTCAGTTTAAGAAGTCTTCTCAGCTGCTGATTTCCTTAGAAAAGCACACGTCAAATTGTCAACAAATCAGAGGACTTGGGACTGAGGGGAAAACACAAAACAGTAGGAGTGAGTGGAGAATCATCAATTGATATTTGACCTCGACTCGTGTATTGAAACGCTTTTGGTTCTCATAAAGACTATTTTCAGAGGCCACTGATGATTAGATAGAATCATATAGTTGTTTTCTCCTTTGATGATGATGTCTTGTACTCTTATTTAGGCTAAGATCACATGATTTTACGAAGATTCACGTGTGCTGTCTTAAAATCAGTGAATTGTGTGTTGTGTTTAGAAATTTTTTTTTATCTAAAAGTATCTTGTTTCGTATGATTTTGAGTTGAAATGGACTAATTTAATATGTTCCAAGAAGCCACCCGGATTTTAAGGGTTAAACCATCAACAGAATCATGAAAACACTTCTGACAACCAACACTTAAAACGCTTTAAACACTTCATTATGTGTGTCAGTACAAGGAAAGGATATTAATGGTACATGGATTATCGTGTCAGTACAAGGAAAAGACATTAATGGTACATGGATTGTATCAGACAAACAGTTCATTATTAAGACTTATCTTTTTGGAGAAATTAATCGTAAACATAAGTAGCAAGATTAGCTTCCACGAGGGACATTTAAAATTAGTCGAGGCTGGACGGTAAAACGCTGGAGAATACGATCCCCACGTGTGAGTATATCGTGGTCAGTGCAGCGGGATATGGTATCCTCGCTCAAAAACAATCACCAGAATCATGAAAACACTTTTGACACACTCAAGTAGCTTCCACCAGAGACAGTCAAAAGCAGTCGAGGTTGGATGGTAAAGCGCTGGAGGATGCGACGCCACGTGTGAGCATCGCGTAGCATCTCGTGGGCAGTGTAGCGGATCGTGGTAAACTCGCTCAAAAATAACCTCGATCGTTACTTGTCGGATGCAGATGTTAGCCGAGCGCGCCCTGAAGACCCCTGAGGCAGACACTAGACAGCCGCGCCGCTATCCGTGTGAGGTGTGCAAAGATATCGTTGTGGGTTATTTATCGTCAGGACGCTTTCACATTAGACGATGCAGTCCTGATTCTGCTCCCCGAGTAAATTCCTAATTGACTTCCATGCAAAGTCCTCTCATGAAGATTCGTTCTTGGAAATTTCAGCTTTACTAATTTTACTCATAAGAGTTACAGAGAGAGAGAGAGAGAGAGAGAGAGAGAGAGAGAGAGAGAGAGAGAGAGAGAGAGAGAGAGAGAGAGAGAGAGAGAGAGAGAGAGGAGAGGACACCTATGTAATTCATCATGGAAGAAATTATTTTACCAGGTCTTGTCAGAATGTTCAGACGGTAAATTCATATCCAGGAAACTAAAGATACTCGTATACACCAAAGTGACATCGCCATATTTTTTTTTTTCTTTTTGCGACAAAGATCAAAGGTGATATTTGCGCCATGCCCTCTCCCCTTCCCCGACCCTAGAGTGTCACAGAATCACTGAGAAACTGATCTCAAGGCAAGATAAAAACTAAGCTAGGAGACACGCCCTCTCCAGTGAATGAACTCCTGACGCAGAGTAGATATTGCAGCGCCTCAGACATCGGGGCCGTAACGATCATCAGGCCCCGGTTAGAGATAACCTTTTTTTGCGCAATACTTTCATTGTGCACTTCACCGGCTCATAGAGAAGACTTTATATATATATATATATATATAATATATATATATATATATATATATATATATATATATATATATATATATATATATATATATATATATATATATATATATATATATATATATATATATATATATCAGGGGGCACTGGCTTTGGACAACAAAAAGGAAGAAAAAAAAAACGAAAAGAAAGGGCCCGCTGAGGTGCTCGTCCCAAAGGAGAGCAGCCAAATGGATTATCCAAAGTTGGAGGAAGTGTAGTGTTGTTTGTAGGGACATTAATCCTCAACAACCAACGTGAGATTCCGGATGTTATGTTCTTTCATTACTCGTTACTCTTGATGAACCTGATTAGCGAGACGCCTGTTGAGTTTCATATATGGAACTAGAAATAACAAAAAAATTCAGGAGTTTATGCATTCCTCCTGTAGAATGATGGCTTGCTTTACTCGCCAGATAGGGAAACTCGTTGCTTTAAGAGGACATCATGACCCTGCTTAGTAAGACGTCTGATGAGTTATATAAAACTAGAAATAACTAAAATTCAGGACGATGCGTTTCTTACTGCAGCTCCTGGTGAATGCTGCCTCGCTCTGCCCGCCTGATAGAGACCACCCCAGAATAGCTGCTTCTTTGAAATATACGAGGAACATTACCGAAAATAGCAGGGGAAAGTAAGCCGCTAATTGACAGAATAAAACTTTACCAATATATAGATCAGTGCAGGCTGGAGCTATTACTCGAAAAAACCGGCCGCAAAATGTAAAGTGATCAGTAAATAAAAATAGAAGTAATAAGGATTAAAATACAATACAGGTCATCAAAGCAGATCAATAGCATTAACAGCAATGGCTGTCTGCTGTTGTAACAAAGGAAGAGCGAAGAAAGAGAACAAAGGTCAAGTAACGAAGGGAAAGGAAGCTTAACAGGATTAGTCGATAACGAAATACTCCGAGATTGTACCGAAATATTTTGTCTCCTCCGGCAATGAGAAATAAAAAAAAAAAAAAAGTATTTGAAGTTTGTGTATATATAAAAAAATAAAAAAATACTCGTGCTCATTTGCTAAGGCATAATTAAGCCAAAGATTGCGTCTTCATGCCAGTAGGCAATGTTGGAGCAGGAAAAGTAAAGAGAAAATGAGGACAAAGCAGCAGGAATTGCAATCATTACCTTCGGGACACTGAAGCTCGCCGAGGAAAAAAGGAGGAAGCATGCAATAAGAGGAACATTGTGCGGTAGTCTGTCGATCTCGTGCCGGACTGAGATTCCCTGAACAGGTTTGAGGAGGCGTAGCCGAGACGAGACTACAAATTTTCAGTCCCTGCGCACAAATAAATAAGTTTTTGTGTCCCATATCTCCGAAAGAGATTCGTTCTACGTTGGTGCTGACTCTCACACCTCCGTATACGTACTAAAAATTCCACGTTATTGTTAAAAATACAATTGTATTTTTCGTTGTTAATCTAGAGTGCATATATACAGTTTTAACATTTACCTTAAAAACAATCCGTGTCTGAGAGTAGTTCCATCGTAATGTTGCCGACACGCAGCTCAACTTCAAAGGCGTGGAGGTGAGTGATTACTTGGAGTATGGAAAACTGTCGCTTCATATCCCCCCTGTCCTAGGCTCAGGATATATTGCTCCGAGCGAGAGGCGTCTGCTCGCTTCATTTGCATTTTTTATATATTATTCATATTTATATCCTCTGGTTTAAATATTCTGTGGCAAGCGTTAGATGTTCATTACTAATTAACATGTTTGCCGACCAGGTATATACGAGTAGCTCGCCGCGTGCCAGGTGCATGATACCTTTATGAAACACTGCAAAATACACACTTATTATTGCCTCATTACCGAACACGCTCATCCATCACCGCGCACCAGTGACAGCGCCACGTGACGCCTGCTGAGCCTGGCGTGTGCTCTTGTGATGGAGGTCACTTTGTGTTATTTTGACAGAATCCGAGGAAAATATAATGCCATGTCCATTTCTCAACCCTGAATAATCTCTGAGTAGTGTTTTATTTGCCTGTACGTGATTTAGTTCATAAGTTATGGTAGTCACTCCTAGGATCAACATGCCTAGTGTGCTAGAGGTGACAGCCAGTAAAGGAAGAAATTATATCTGTCTGTTCGCTGGTTGTGGAAGTACATGATAAAGATGAAGGTCATGCCTGCGCATACTGTATGTACATGTAGGATGCGATGCCAAATTTTAGAAATATACGAGACGTAGAAACACAAATGCACGTACATCACATTCCTGGAATATGTGTCAGAGATTAAAATTCGCGATGAATCTTAAGTTAAAATATCACAGACAACACAGAAAAATGAGAGAGAAATGTTAAGAAAATTAAGACTGAAGCAGGATTTTTAATATGTTACGGAGGCTGACTAAAGGCTCGAAATATCAAAAAAAAAAAAAAAATCACTCATCTTTTTCGCTTCCTAAAAAGATAGTCACTAAAAAAGTTTCGAAAAAAAGTTGGCTAATTTGGCTCCGGAGGTGTCTTGATATTCCTCTTTAGAAACAGTTCACAAGTCTCAGGAAGAAGAGAAAACAAACAGGTGGAGAGTTCCAGAGTTTACCAGTGAAAGGAATAACTGAAGAACACTGTATAACTATCCTATACGTTTCATCCACAGATCCACCTCGGGGAATAGCAGGAAATACATTCTCGGTTAAAGATTTAAAACGTAAGAAAATATGCAATAGTATTCCTGCTTCAGCTTAAATTACTTAGTCCCCTTTGCCACTCATCTGTGTCATCTTTGTACAGCATAAACAAAAGAGTAGAGCTGCTGCGTTTATTAAGAAGTGTTTACCTGGGATGAGATGTCAGGCTGAGATGTGGACTTGTACTCATAAATGCTTTAGGGTTTCATTAGGACTGTTTTCAAAGACCACAAAAGACTACGAGTTGAGTTCTCTTGATGTTTATCTTCGTTAATGACACAGAACACTCGTTAAGCTACAATAGAACCATAACAACTCTTACAAACTGATAATTTGCACTACAGACTTAAGAATTGTCGAGGTAAGGCGCTGATACGTTTGAAAATATGATCCGTGGAGAGAGAGAGAGAGAGAGAGATGAGAGAGAGAGAGAGAGAGAGAGAGAGAGAGAGAGAGAGAGAGAGAGAGAGAGCGGTCCAGAGGTCTGAGATGTATACCTGAGTGCTTGGAATACTCGTACAGGTAAGCACTTGGAAGCAGGCACCGCATCATTGGCCGACCCCTCCACGTGAACTGCGAACCCTCAGCTCAAATTGTAGTGTATAAGTGTGCGTCCCTTGCGTTGTTTCCGCGGTGTTTGCATGTTAAGTTTGTTTTATTGTTACTGATTCGTTCCGTATTATTACTCCTTATAGTTGTTCCGTTATTATTCCTTATTGTTATTGTGAGCTTGTCTAAATATAGATACTGTTTTGTAGTTCTGTGCGTTGATTTGTTTGCTTCACTTTGTGTGGTAAATTAGCTTTGTGTACTGTCAATGTAGTGAGGTTTTTATTATTATTATTATTTTTTTTTTTTATTAATATACACAGCATCAGTGTGATGTCAAAAGTGGCTTTGACAACTGCATATTTTATGATGATTAATTTAAAAATCTCTGCATTGGTACTGTACATAGGTGGAACACTTCATATACGAGTATATATATATATATATATAATATATATATATATATATATATATATATATAATATAAATATATATATATATATATATATATATATATATATATATATATATATATATATATATATATATATATATATATATATATATATATATATATATAGATATATATATATATATACTTTGCTGAGCTTCAGATTTGAGATTTAATGCAGGTAAAAAAAAGAAAAAAAAAATAGTTGGCCATTACGAACTTGGAAAGGAAAAAAAATGCAAAAATCTTAATATGAATAAATGTGTCGTTCTTTGACACCTGGATGTTTTCTCTCTATTAAATCTTGCTGTGTTAGAATTTTTTGAGATCGAAAATCCTTGACTTTTTTTGTAGATTTATGATTTTTTTAAAAATTAGCACAAATTTATAGATTAGAAATTTCTCCCGACATCACAAATTTGGAAAAAAAAAGAATACAGGAATACAATGAACATAAAAACAATAAAGTGTCGTTTCTCACTCCTTATATGTTATTTGAAATGAGCCAGTTTATTTCCACACCGTCCCTGTGATGTCAAAATTGACCGTGACACCGGCACGTTTTCTCTTTAACAAATAAGAAACTTTTTGCATATTCTTTTTTAGTTGAAATATTTTTGAAAAAAGTTTCTAGAAACTATGAATTTCAAAATATAGAAGAATGTGGATATAGAAAGCTCACATGAGTGAATAAAGTATCGTTTTTTACCCTCAAATGTTGTTTCTTCTTTCGTGTGTGTGTGTGTGTGTGTGTGTGTGTGTGTGTGTGTGTGTGTGAACTGTATATACGTAGTACATGCGCGCCATTAATGCAGTAGTAATTCAGTTTAGTCCCCGCTTTATTTTACACAGTGTTTTATTATATTACAGCCGCTCTGTGTGCAAAATTGTATAGTTTTGACAGGCTCACGCGGGACTTGGAGCGAGAGGGGCGGGCAGAGGAGGACCGGTGTGGGGTATAGCGTCCCGCGACAACAGAGTGGCTGTCAAAACATGTAATGAGGGAGTGACAAGCGAATGAATACTAGTGCAGGGACTTACCAGCGGGGTGTCGGCGCCGCCCACGATGGTGAGGCCGAGGGCCGGGTGTCGGCGGGGAATCTCGATGTGGGAGATCTCCCCTTCGAGAATGGGCAGCCGCGTGATGCCTGCGGGAAGAGGAAGTGTCTGTCACTGAGTGGCGGCAAGAATCCATAAATGGGTCTAGAGGTATTGTATAGTTCCATGATAAGATTAGACTGAAATGAAGATATTTGATAATTGGTACTTAGTAGAGTGATGAATGACTGGAATAGGTAAAAATTTGTTCTTAAATGGAATGATGAATGACTGGAATAGTAAGAAATTTGTTCTGAAATAGTGACATATGACTGGAATAGCAAGATTGGTTATCAATAGGATGATAGATGACTGGAATAGGTAGAATTGGTTCTCAATATGGTGGTAGGAGGAACAGGAAGCGATTGGTTCTCAGTGCGGTGGTAAATGAGTGGAATAACAAGAAATTGGTCCATAAATAGAGGGGTAAATGACTGGAATAGCTAGAGATTGTCTCTTAGATATGACGGAAGATCAGTTAAATAGAAAAAAAAAAGATAGGTTCTCTCAAAAATGAAAAAAAAAAAAAAATGACAAGGATATTAAAAATGTGAAAAATTCTAATCTCAAAATTTTTTATCATAGACATATGTTCCTTATGTAAAGAAGAAGTATTGTACACTTGTAAAATATTCTTTTGAGCTCTTTGTAATGGTTCGTAGGTCATAACCATATTTCACTTTTAAAAGAAATTTAGAAAGTAAAAAGAAAAAAACTTTATTGACTAATAAATACTTTATGTATCAATATTTTTGTTTTACTTTTCATGATTTAATATTTTGTAATTTTGAAAGACATTCTTTAATCGTAAAAACTTTTGAATTCTTTGCAGGTCCGATCCTTAAAAAGTGCAAACATTTTCAGTCTCAAAATTTTTATCTGATCGTAAAGATGTGTTCTCTTTTTGAAGAAGAGACATTGCAAATATGTATAATATTCTGATAATGGAGATATGTTCTTTTTTTTTTTTAAGAGAGAGAGAGTGCGTACGTCAAATATGTTTCTTCTGTTAATAGGAATTGTGCGTAGATAATAACATTTAAATTTAGCCATATCTTTCTCTGAAACAACGCTTAGAAAGCAAATATTCACTTTTTATTGATTGATATAAACTTTGAACATCAATTTTGTTCTACTTTTCATTATTTAAAATTCGGTAGTTTAAGATTTTTTTTTTTTTTTTTTGAGGTCCGGACCTTAAAAAGTTGAAAAATGTTTCAAGATAAAAAAATTTTGTCCGATAATAGCGATATATTCCTTATTTAAAAGACACACATTGTGGGCTTGATAAATATCCTTTTCTCTTTCTTAGGAACGGTCCATATATAACAATATTTAAAAGAAAAAACAGTAAATATATAGTGTAGGTAAAGCAATTGCTGCAGGATAGTATCATAGTTCTAACATTCGCATATGCAAGTCAGACCAGGACGAGGGATTAAGCCAAAGGTCTCGGTGAATTTCAAATACTGGGAAAATGAGTTCTCTGAGAGGCGCTTGTAATGAGAGTAGCAAGGGTGGAGGTGAGGGCTTGCTTAGGGAGGGCGAGGGGAATTTGTTATGCAACAGCGGAGGCGGTGATACGAGGCTCCGTGAGAATTAGAAGATTTGCTCACCTGCAGGGAAAGGTGGAGAGTTAGATGGCAAGAATATACGAGTGGTACAGAAAGATGGATCATGTGTGGAGGAGAAGGTGGAGGAGGAGGAGGGGGGAGGAGGAGGAGGAGGAGGACTCTTGTAAAGATGAGAGGAAATACTATCGGGGTAGGAGAGAGAGAGAGAGAGAGAGAGAGAGAGGAGAGAGAGAGAGAGAGAGAGAGAGAGAGAGAGAGAGAGAGAGAGAGAGAGAGAGAGAGAGAGAGAGAATGGTAAAAAACAGACAAACATACAAACTGGAATGTACTAAGATGACGGACAGAAACAGGAGTAAATATGTACTCATATTTCGTGCCCATCCCATCAAAAATTTCAAAGGAATTAGCGTCAGAATAGTTAGATAAGTACATATATAGATAGATAGTAGGTAGACAGACACATGGTTACTCGTTTACATATTCACTATTGAACAACATTTTTTTTTTCCGAACAAGTATTTTCTTGTGATGAAAATTTTTGTAATGTCAGTCGAATAATTATTTAACTGTTAAAGTGTTGCATTCAATCTGCAATATTAATGTTACGGAATTCGAAACACGCTATTATTTGGAGAGAGAGAGAGAGAGAGAGAGAGAGAGAGAGAGAGAGAGAGAGAGAGAGAGGAGAGAGAGAGAGAGAGAGAGAGAGAGAGAGAGAGAGAGTGGGTGGGTGGGTGGGACGTAGCTGCCTGTTACAGACACTCGGGATCCTTGCAGTATCCTCACTTGTCAAATAAACCTGACATATTGTATACACATGAGGACGTGATCCTCGCGTCCGGGAGTGTCAGGACAGTAACATTCTCTCAGGCCAAAACAGCAACTCAGTGAGGGTTTTATATACTCCTCATAGACATTTTTTTTTTTCCCCGTACGGATATTTCTCTGTAGGATTTATTTCCTGGGCATTTTCCTTCCTTAATTCCTTGATCCCTCTCCATTTGTTTTCCATACTTCTTAATTATTTTAATCATCAGTCTAACTTTACCATTCCTAGCAGAATTTAACCTAATCTAACCTAACCTAACCTAAAGTAACAATCTAACCAAACCATATCTAACTTAACCCTACCTAGCACAACCAAAACCGAAACAAAGCGAAACTTAATCTAACCAAACCTAACCAAACCTAACCGAACCTAAAACATCCTAACAAAACCTGACCCAAGACAATACTTTCGGTCAGTTTCTTCCTTATCATAGCATTACACTGGTCAAGGGGAAGAAACCCACTGGGGAAAATATTCAGAGGGAATTATATCTGCATTCTGTTTGGGAAGGAAAATGTTGAGAGGAAAAAACATCCCTTAAGTGGGAGAAGTGACTGTACTTCCCCCAACTGAATGTGTAGGATGGGGACGACGAAAGGCGTGGGAGAATATCCGGAAGGAAATTATATCTAGGGATGCATTCTGTTTGGGAGGGAAGATGTTCACTAGGGGAGCTGGGAATGACTGTCTTCTAACTGAATATGAAGGATGGGGAGGGCAGGCTTGAGGAAATGTGCTGAGGGAATTATATATCTAGACATGCATTTTGTTTGGAAGGAAAAAATGTTCAGAGCGTTGGGAATAACACCACCCCATTACTGAATATGCGGAGCAGGGGAGTGTTTAGATAGAGATGGGGGGATATGAAAGATGGGGACGAGGGGGAAGGGGTTAGGAGGCCAAGCAGGAGGCAAGTATTGGTTTGGTGGGTGGAGGAACAACCCTCACTGAGTCATCCTTTACTCCTCTTCCCGTCATCACGTTAACTCATTTTTCGGCTGGCACCTTCAAATTATCTTTTTCCAATAGCGGCATTATTGACACAAGCCGGTATGCTCTCTCTCTCTCTCTCTCTCTCTCTCTCTCTCTCTCTCTCTCTCTCTCTCTCTCTCTCTCTCTCTCTCTCTCTCTCTCTCTCTCTCTCTCTCTCTCTCTCTCTCTCTCTCTCTCGTGCAATCTTACTCGTCTTTATCTTTCTTCCTTCATGTGTCTGTGTTTACTTGCTTGTGTTTTTTCTTTCTTTTATTGTGTGTGTGTGTGTGTGTGTGTGTGTGTGTGTAAGAGATAGATAGAGAGAGAGAGAGAGAGAGAGAGAGAGAGAGAGAGAGAGAGAGAGAGAGAGAGAGAGAGAGAGAGAGAGAGAGAGAGAGAGAACGCTAAATTACCACCACTTCTCACTCTCTCACACTCACAGTTTCACCGCATGGTACTCAATTCATTTCTTTCAAAGGTATACACACACACACACACACACACACACACACACACACACACACACACACACACACACACACACACACATGTTCGTAAATTGTACCCAGCCTGTGTATGATAGGGTGTAGTGTGTGTGTGTGTGTGTGTGTGTGTGTATGTGTGTGACTCCAAGCGAGGAGGGTGAGCAGT